>NC_057812.1:280869714-281184629 GCF_018294505.1 Triticum aestivum | reverse complement strand
GGCGGCGGGGCGGACACGTCCGGCCCGAATCGGACGTTGTCCGGCGGCGGCGGAGAGGTTTTTTTTAGGGTTTCGTGGGGGAGGAGATCCGAAAACGGAGGGGGTGTATTTATAGGCATAAGGGGAGCTAGGAGAGTCCAAATGAGGTGCGGTTTTCGGCCACGCGATCGTGATCGAACGCTCTAGGACATGGAGCAGAGTTTGATGGGTTTTGGGCCAAATTGGAGGAGTGTTGGGCTGCAACACACACGAGGCCTTTTCGGTCCCTCGGTTAACCGTTGGAGTATCAAACGAAGTCCAAATGGTACGAAACTTGACAGGCGGTCTACTGGTAGTAAAACAAGGCCGCATGACAAGTCTCGGTCCAATCCAGAAATGTTTAAACTCCACACACGAAAGAAAGCCAGAAATGACCACCGGAGGAGAACGAAGCGCCGGAATGCAAAACGGACAACGGGGAAAAAGCTCGAATGCATGAGACGAACACGTATGCAAATGCAATGCACATGATGACATGATATGAGATGCATGACAAAGAAAAGAACACACGGAGACAAAGACCCGAACCCGAGAAATAAATATAACTTAAGGCCGGAAACGGCAAGAGTTGGAGTACAAATTGGGAAAGTTACATCCGGGGTGTTACATTCTAGGTAAAGGTGGATCATATTCAGTACCATCATTATCAAGATTCATATTGCAAAACAAAGATTTAATAGGGGACACATCAATAACTTTTAAATCTTCATCTTTATTTTCATAGGAAATAGAAGAACATGCTCTTATAAAGGCATGTTTCTTAGCACGCATCCTAGCGGTTCTTTCTTTGCACTCATCAATGGAAATTCTCATGGCTTTGAGAGACTCATTGATATCATGCTTAGGAGGAATAGATCTAAGCTTTAAAGAATCAACATCAAGAGAAATTCTATCAATGTAACTAGCCAAATCATCAACTTTAAGCAATTTCTCTTCAAGCAAAGCATTGAAATTCTTTTGCGAATTCATAAATTCGTTAACACTATTCTCAAATTCAGAGGGCATCTTATTGAAATTTCCATAAGAGTTGTTGTAGGAATTTCCATAATTATTAGAGGGATTACTAGGATAAGGCCTAGGATTAAAGTTTCCTCTATACGCGTTGTTACCAAAATTATTCCTACCAACAAAATTCACATACATAGATTCATTATTATTCTCAATCAAAGTAGACAAGGGCATATCATTAGGATCAGAAGAAACACTCTTACTAGCAAATAATTTCATAAGTTCATCCATCTTTCCACTCAAAACATTAATTTCTTCTATCGCATGCACCTTTTTATTAGTAGATCTTTCAGTATGCCATTGAGAATAATTAACCATAATATTATCTAGGAGTTTAGTAGCTTCTCCTAAAGTTATTTCCATAAAAGTGCCTCCCGCGGCCGAATCTAAAAGATTTCTAGAAGCAAAATTCAATCCGGCATAAATTTTTTGTATAATCATCCACAAATTCAAACCATGAGTAGGGCAATTACATATCATTAATTTCATCCTCTCCCAAGCTTGTGCAACATGTTCATGATCAAGTTGCTTAAAATTCATAATATCGCTTCTAAGGGAGATGATCTTAACGGGGGGAAAATACTTAGAGATAAAAGCATCTTTGCACTTGTTCCAAGAATCAATACTATTTTTAGGCAAAGACGAAAACCAAGCTTTAGCACGATCTCTAAGAGAAAAAGGAAATAGCTTCAACTTAACAATATCATTGTCTACATCTTTCTTCTTTTGCATATCATACAAATCAATGAAGCTATTTTGATGGGTAGCGGCATCTTCACTAGGAAGGCCGGAAAACGGATCTTTCATGATAAGATTCAGCAAAGTGGCATTAATTTCACAAGATTCATCATCGGTAAGAGGAGCAATCGGAGTGCTAATAAAATCATTGTTGTTGGTATTGGTAAAGTCACACAATTTAGTGTTATCTTGAGCCATTGTGACAAGCAAACAATCCAACACACAAGCAAACAAAAAGCAAGCGGGCAAAAAGAGTCAAATAGAGAAAGAGAGGGAGGATAGAGAGAGAGAGGGCAAATAAAACGGCAAGGGTGAAGTGGGGGAGAGGAAAACGAGAGGAAAATTGCAAATAATGTAATGCGGGAGATAAGGGTTGTGATGGGTACTTGGTATGTTGACTTTTGCGTAGACTCCCCGGCAACGGCGCCAGAAATGGCTCATTGTCGAGAGTCAAATATTGACTTGCGCGAACCTCCCCGGCAACGGCGCCAGAAATTCTTCTTGCTAACTCTTGAGCACTGCGTTGGATTTCCTTGAATAGGAAAGAATGATGCATCAAAGTAGAGTAAGTATTTCCCTCAGTTTTTGGGAACCAAGGTATCAATCCAGTAGGAGGCTACGCGCGAGTCCCTCGTACCTGCACAAAACAAATAACTCCTCGCAACCAACGCGATAAGGGGTTGTCAATCCCTTCAAGGTCACTTACGAGAGTGAGATCTAATAGATATGATAAGATAATATTTTTGGTATTTTTATGATAAAGATGCAAAGTAAAATAAAAGCAAAGTAAAAAGCAAAGGAAATGACTAAGTACTGGAAGATTAATATGATGAAGATAGACCCGGGGGCCATAGGTTTCACTAGTGGCTTCTCTCAAGAGCATAAGTATTTTACGGTGGGTGAACAAATTACTGTTGAGCAATTGACAGAATTGAGCATAGTTATGCGAATATCTAGGTATGAGCATGTATATAGGCATCACGTCCGAGACAAGTAGACTGACTCCCGCCTGCATCTACTACTATTACTCCACTCATCGACCGCTATCCAGCATGCATCTAGAGTATTAAGTTCATGAAAACAGAGTAACGCCTTAAGCAAGATGATGTGATGTAGAGGGATAAATTCATGCAATATGATAAAAAAACCATCTTGTTATCCTTGATGGCAACAATGCAATGCATGCCTTGCTTCCACTACTGTCACTGGGAAAGGACACCGCAAGATTGAACCCAAAGCTAAGCACTTCTCCCATTGCAAGAAAGATCAATCTAGTAGGCCAAACCAAACTGATAATTCAAAGAGACTTGCAAAGATAACCAATCATACATAAAAGAATTCAGAGAAGATTCAAATATTGTCCATAGATAATCTTGATCATAAACCCACAATTCATTGGTCTCAACAAACACACCGCAAAAAGGAGATTACATCGGATAGATCTCCACAAGAGAGGGGGAGAACATTGTATTGAGATCCAAAAAGAGAGAAGAAGCCATCTAGCTAATAACTATGGACCCGAAGGTCTGAGGTAAACTACTCACACTTCATCGGAGAGGCTACGGTGTTGATGTAGAAGCCCTTCATGATGGATGCCCCCTCCGGCGGAGCTCCGGAATAGGCCCCAAGATGGGATCTCGTGGATATAGAAAGTTACGACGGTGGAATTAGGTTTTTGGCTCCGTTTCTGATCGTTTGGGGGTACGTAGGTATATATAGGAGGAAGCAGTACGTCGATGGAGCAACAGGAGGCCCACGAGGGTGGAGGGCGCGCCTGGGGGGGGGTAGGTGCGCCCCCCTACCTCGTGGCGTCCAAGTCTCCTAGATCATGTTTGTTCCGAAAATCACGTTCCCGAAGGTTTCATTCCGTTTGCACTCCGTTTGATATTCCTTTTCTGCGAAACACTGAAATAGGCAAAAAACAGTAATTCTGGGCTGGGACTCCGGTTAATAGGTTAGTCCCAAAAATAATTTAAAAGTGGATAATAAAGCCCAATAATGTCCAAAACAGTAGATAATATAGCATGGAGCAATCAAAAATTATAGATATGTTGGAGGCGTATCACACGGCAGACTCGGGCGACCTCGCCCCACCCACGAGTCATGAAGATCCTCCCAGAGGAGACGACTTCAACCTCCGCTCCAGTCGCCAGGGCATCGCAGTCGGCATGCTGCAACCAAAGCTCGAGGGGGCCCCTCGGCGGCATCTCAGCGGCGAAGAACTGCGGGAAGCAAATCCAAGTGCGCGGAGGCATCGCCCCCACAACACGAATTCGCGCGAGGAGTCCACGGCATGGACCCCTGGGACGACGGTGTGCATCACCGCGGCGCAGCGACCACGGCCCTGGCGCGGGCGGCAGCGCTTGTCGCCCCTCCCTCCAGAACCCACGGCTTGGGCGTACAAGGGCAACGGATACCCCGGAGGTGTCCGCTTGTACCATGGCCACGACACTTCCGGCCTCACGACGATGTCGCGATGATGGGACAGCCTCTTCTTCGGCGGAAGTGGCTTGGGCTCGTTAAGGGGAGTCTTGCCCTTCTCCGCAGCTGAGAACCTCCGTATCGCCGCCATAGCCGATGCAACAAGCAGTGAAGGAAGGAAGGAAGAAGGAGCAGGAGAAGCAAAGGAAGAGATGGGTGACAGGGGCTCTGCCCCCTCTTCCTATTTATAGCCAAGGGAAGGCCAACCACCGGCCTCCATGATCTAAGGTAATAATGATCTTTTCTGCATGCAGCAAGGACTCGTTAAGTCGGTCAGTTGACCAGGCAGCGTGGGGAAGAGGAGATGCCCATGTCCAATCAATCGCCACGTGCCAACCATGGCCGCAGGCTGTTGGGGCCCGCGGCGCTCCGCGCTTGCCCTTTGGCTTCGCCACGAAGCCAAGCCCGAGCGGGCCTTGGGCCCGGGGGCTACTGTTGGCGTTCAGGGAACAGGGGTCCCTAGACTTGCCTGCCTACGTCCCGTGGCGTGGCTCCATCAGCGGCCCTATACGGCCCATCTTCACCAGCAAATACTCAAGACCCCCACGAGGGGCCAAGCCTCGTGAGGTGGACGACGCAAGACCTCCTCAAGGGCGGCCTCACCAGGATGGCTCGCGAGGGGCGGAGAGATCAAGGCAAGGGACACATCGCGAGGTTCCTGTGACGCAAGCCATGACGACTAGATCCAAGCGGGCGCTAGGCGGGTGCCTGTGCGCGCGGTGTCCTCGTTTCCTCTTTGGTGCTAAAGAGGCAAGCGCAGGCGAGGAGTCCCGAGGCATCAGTCAAAGGTTTCCATATCGGTGCAACAAGACCAAGACGAGCAGGACAGCAGGACGGAGGTCACCGTGGAGCCCAAGACGGCGTCACCACGAGAGCCTTTGGCAGGCGAAGACCACCTTTTGTCAAGATAGCTTGTACTAGCTGTCCCCCTTCAAATTGGCCGTTGTGGGATCCCTTCCCGCTCAATATTTGGGGAGAGGACCCGGGCCTCTATAAATAGGACTAGCCACCACCATAAAAGGGGAGATCGGCTCATCTAGAGAGAGACCATCGACAACCAGAAAAGTTCACCAAGCACAAGAACACAACTCCTCAGGAGGCTGTTCTTCCCTTGTAACTGTTCGTCCTCAGCCCAAGAGGCAATCCACCACACCACACCGGAGTAGGGGTATTACACCACATCGGTGGTCCGAACTAGTATAAACTCTTGTGTCTCTTGTTCTTTGGGTTCGTCAAGCTAGGCCGTGAGATCATGATGTGTGCGAGCTAGAGAGGGGGAGAGATCTTTGTGCGCATCCCAGTGTTCGAACGTCAAGGGTTTTGCCGGAACCCGAAATCCGACTAACGTGGTCAATGAACGACATCCATCGGAAGTGGACTGTACGTGGAGAGGCTGACAGCTGGGTCCACGGCCGCACACAAGGAAATGCCTCCTTATTACGCGCAAAATAATGATTCCTCCACCTGACATCTGGGTCCCACCGGAAGGGCCTCTATATTTCGCGAAAAAAACGTTCCCCCCGCTGACAGCTCAGACCCACCAGCTATATCTTCGCATGCAAGGAAGTGTCTCCTTATTACGCACAAAAAAATGAATACCCCCTGCGTGGGAGGCTGACTTGTGGGCCTACTAAGTTTATGAGGACAGAGGGCTTTGTCAACTTAGTCAATATGAACGATTCTAGCTCCAGTGACCGTACGATGTCCATCCAACGGCCGTAGTGCTTCTTCAACCTATGGTCTTCTTGCTCCAGCTGCCCAAACTTGTGTTGGTCGTGCCACATGCTCCTGCCTCCCGTGGCCAGCTGTGATGCCGCGAGGGCCTCGCCGCCCCCTACTACTCCCACCGCTGGCCAGTCCATCTGCCTCTACTCACCCACACCCCCTGTTATTCTACGGCAACGACAGCCTCACACTACTGCCGAACCAGTGAACCGTCGTACTCCTCTCCGTGTGGGCTTCCACTTCCACGTCTTCCCCGGCTCCGAGCCGTCCCCTTCCTAGGCCTCGCCGTCGTCCATTGTCGTGGTGCTCTCGGTGCGGTGTGGTCAACGTGGTCAAGGAACAACTTCCATTGGAAGAGTATTGTACGTGCAGAGGTTGACAGCTGGGTCCATGGCCGCAACAAGGAAGTGCCTCCTTATTCCGCGCAAAATAATTATTCCTCCACCTGACAGCAGGGACCCATCGGACGGGCCACCGTATTTTGCGAAAAAATGTTTCCCCCCTGACTGCTGGGACCCACCAGCTAAATCTTCGCATGCAAGGAAGTGCTTGATAGTCGGGACCCACCTGGTCGAAGCGTACGTAGCGTTGTCATTCTGGTCGCGAACGTGTACGTACATACTGGTCGATGTAGAGGCACGCACGTGTCGTAGTAGGGGCGCGCACGTGTGGTAGTAGCGGCGCGCACGTAGCATGTACACGTACGTACAGCGGCCAGGGTGCAAGACAGTAAATACGGCCACGTACGTACATACGGGTGGGGTATCGAACGCCTACTCGCGCATACGTATGACCAGGGCTCGTGTACATGGATGTGGCTGGGTCGGAACGGAGAAACTGCGTCGTCGTCGTGTTCATGGGGAGGCAACGAAATGCGTCATCTTCATCGGGAGGCAATGGAACGTGTGTTGTTCATCGGGAGCCAACCGACTTGGATGGAACAGGCGATGGAAACGAGGTCTGGCGTACCGCAGAACGGAGGAAACGACCTTGTGTTCGACCGTCCATGGAGGAAACGGGATCCTGTTCATTGGGAGGGGTCTGGCGTACTGGAAAACGGAAGAAATGGACCTCCTATGGTCGAAACGGGGTCCTGTTGATTAGGAGGGGTGTGGCATACCGCAAAACGGAGGAAACGGACTTGTGTCGGAGCGCTACGGTCTAAACGGGGGGTCCTGTTCATTGGGAGGGGTGTGGCGTACCGCAAAACGAGACTCCACGGGATACTGTTATCTCCACCGTCGACCTCCTCCAGCCTCCACGGGATACTATTCATCCACCGTCGACCTCCTCCAGCCTCCACCTGCGACTGTGTCAGGACCCCAACTCGATGTCACATCGATCTAGCCGGTAACACCTCATATCACTTTGCGGCCTCACGCACGGTATCCCCACGGGTGTCGCCTTACCTTTGCCCGGGACCGTTTGCGCCTTTTGGCTCACGTATATGATAGTGTCGCTAGCATCCATATGATAAAGAGCCCGGGCTGACACGACTAGTCGTAAACCCAAAGTGGCACAGACTTACAGGGACAGGCATCCATGACCCAGCTTCGAACGTGTCGGTCATCAGCAAGTGGGTCCGGGCTGTAGCATTGGGCTAGCAGGACTCCGGTAAACCGGGCTGTAGCGGGCTAACAGGACTCCGGTACTCAAAGCGTGACATTTCCCCGAAGGGACAGACACAGGAACGAAGAAGGACACATGCCGGCCAGCCTAAGTGTTCCAGAGCAGTAGCAAGCTACCATGGCTCAGCGGTAACACTAGGAGACATTTCCCGGTAAGAGAGGCTACTAAAGATAAACAACTAGATAGTCAGATCCCACACATACCAAGCATTTCAATCATACACACAATATGCTCGATATGTGCAAATACAACGAAGCATCACAACATGACTCTACGACACAAGTACTTTATTTAAGGCTCAGGGAGCCATACATAGCATACACAAAGATATGGGTCACACGACCCAGCATTCAAGTCATACAGTCATACAAACCAGCAGCGGAAGTACATTGTCTGAGTACAGACAACTAGTAAAGTAAAAGAGGCTTGGAAAGCCTAGCTATACTACGTGGTCCTTCACAAGCTCAGGGTCACCACCTGGGTCTTTAGCCTACTCGTTGATGTCAACGTCTACATAGAACCCATCAGAAGGGGTTGCAGCGTCTTCTGTAAAAATGTAGATTATAGCAACATGAGTACAAAGGTACTCAGCAAGACTTACATCAGATCCTACATACATGCATAGTATCAAGAAGGGTTGGTGGAGTTATTGCAGCAAGCCAGCTTTGACTCTTGGCTAGGCTAACCTACGATACTCCAACTTGAAATGGTTTTGCGCACACGAGTCCACTACTCACCACTTCAATACACTACCGAGGATCCACCTCCGTCTTCCTACGGAAGAGCCATCCTCGGCACTCACACTTATCTTGAGGCTTTTAACAGTTTCCATTTACTTGTCTATGAACTGTATAAGCAACCAAGTAGTCCTTTACCGCGGACGCGGCTATTCGAATAGATTATGATAACCCTGCAGGGGTGTACTTCTTCATACATGTTTCCACCACTTAGCGTCTGCACACGATATGTGCTCGGCAGACTTCAAGTGAAAGCCGACATGGGTGTAGACCACGACCTACCTAAACACTTAAGCCTCTAGTCCAGGTTTATCGCCTATTCAGGTTCCATCCGCAGGGAGTCCGGCCGAGGTTTCCCATACGGCCCCGAACGATGTGAACAGGGTTCCCGAGATACCTAACGGGTATTCGGTACACCGTGCCACGTACCTACCGCATCACAGCCCACCCCTACGGTCAGCGCTGTCCACGACCTCCAGTAGGCTACAAACACCAGAAACTACTTGCAACTCCTGGACAGAGAGCTAGGGTGAATAAGAAGTCGAGCGGGGTCATATTTCAGGGCCCAATGCATGGTAGTAGCTGTATCTTAAATCACACATACAGATCTCAGTGCTTAAGGTCGGCTTCAATGAAACAACCCACCATGTACTCCTACATGGCCTCTCATCGATACCTTTACCAAATCGTGTTCACCACACTACTCTCATTACCGACATAATCATTTCACTCTAGCCATCACCCAGATGAACCAGACCTGACACGACTCTAAGCATAGCAGGCATAGCAAGGTAGGAACAACACATACATATGGCTCAATCAACTCCTACACATGCTAGTGGGTTTCATCTAGTTACTGTGGCAATGACAGGTCATGCAGAGGAAATGGGTTCAACTACCGTAGCACACAGCAGTTTGAAATGCGTTGTCTTAATGCAGTAAAAGAGAGCAGGAGCGAGAACATGGGATTGTATCGATATGATCAAATGGTTGGTTGCTTGCCTGATGGTTCGATGCACTGATACGGTTCTTCGTTAGGGTAATCACGGTACTCCTCGGAGGCAGAACCTGCCGCAAAGAACACCGATACAGAACCATCACCAAACAATGTGCAACAATATGATGCATGCATGAAACATGGCAATATGAGTGTGTTGGGCTAATGTAACTAAAACCAGAAGGGTTTGAACAAATTTGAATCAAAGATTCAAATTTCAAACTCAAACATGGCCTTTAAAGTGCTTTTCCTTGTTCTGCTTGAAACATCAATTTGACTTGTTTGATCATGCATGAAAATAGTACAGATGGATAGATTGGATTTTTCTGATCATTTTTCATATATAATTTGTCTAATTTGGAGTTACAGAATAAAAGTTATGATTTTTTGAAGTTTAAATAATATTCTGGAATTCCTGATTTAAATTAAATCCAGAATTATATATATTGCGCCAGCATGATGTCAGCATGACGTCAGTGGTCAACTGCGGCTGGCTGAGGTCAAACCTGACGTGTGGGGGCCACACGTCAGTGACAGGGGGGGTTTAACAGGATTAAATTAATCCTAATTAGGGATTAGTGGCGCTGGGGCCCACTGTCAGTGTCAGGGGGGGTTAGTTAGTTTAACTGATTCGGTTAGTGCTAATCCTAATTAGCTACAGGGCTGGGCCCGCCTGTCAGGGACACAGGGGGGTTCCTGCCGTGGTCAAGGTGGGTCAAACCCACCGGCGACATGACGCCGGCGAGGCCCGAGACGGCGGCGCGATGCGGGATCGTGCTACAGGGCACAGGCGAGGCCGTGCTTGGGCTCGTTGGAGAGCTCTTGCTCCCGCGCGTCGAACGGTGGTGGTGGCCGTGCCTGAGGGGGCCGGTACCGACGACGGCGACGACCGTGGCGGCTGTCGGAGCTCGGTTGAGCTCGGGGTCGAGGCTACAACGACTGCGGGGATGCGGGGTTGGCACCTACGGCTTCTACGCGGTGCGGTGAGGGCGTGGGTGTGCTCGGTTGGGCGCTACGGTGACCGTGGCCACGACGGCGACATCGCCGGCGGCGTCGAGCTTCGGAGCTCAAGGGGGCGGCAGCTACAGAAGGCTAGGGACGACGGGGCAAGGGGGAATCGAATCAGTGGCTCACCGCGGAGCTGCAGGGATGGTTAGCGGGCTCGGGGACGGCCGGAGTGCAGCGAATCGACGGCGATGACCTCCGGTGGCCGAGGAGGGGAACGGCGACATAGGCGGCGATGCAGGCCTTCCGGAGACCCGTGGATCGGTGGGGAGGAAGAGGGGGTCGAGGCGGAGCTCCTGAGCTAGTCGGGGGAGCGAGGGGTGGCCGGTGACGGCTGCTATGGCGAACGGCAGCGAGGGTGGTGTTCGGCCGTGTGAGAGAGAGAGCGAGGGAGAGGAGGGAGGAACTGAGGGAGAGTGAGAGAGAGCAGGGGGGAGACGTGGCGTCGTCCGGGGCATCGAGCGAGGAGGGGAGGGCAGGCAGGCAGCCGAGCAGGTGGCGTGGCGCGGTGGCGCGCGCGCGCGCCGGCCACACTCCCCTCCCTCTGTCGAGGACGAAGACGACAGAGGAGGGAGGCGGGCTGGGCCGCCTGCTGGCTGGGCCAGCCAGCTGGCTGGGCCGCACAGTGGAGGAGCCCAGGTAAGCTCCTCCTGTTATTTATTTTTCTGTTTTCTAATTTCTGACATTTGTTTTGATTTAAATAATATATTAAATCATTTATTTACCTTATGCCAATTTTTGTAGGAGCTAGATATATTATTCCAGAGCTCCTTTATAATTGGCATAATATTTGGACATATATTAATATATATAATTAATATATTTCCAATGCAAATATTTATGCATTAATTCCAAATGCCCAAAATAAATACCTATGAGCTCTTAAAAATATTGGTTTGATTTTTATCTCTGTCCAATATTTTCAGAGAGCAACATGAGCATTTTCTTGGACCCTTTTGGAGAAATTTTTATTTGGATCATTTTCAAAAATGATTCTGAGGGTTTCACAATCCCCATTTCAAGTTAAATGGAAATTTTAAACATGATGCACACACTCTGATGCATGACTAGCTAGGGTGTGACAACTCACCCCCACTCAAAAGAATCTCGTCCCGAGATTTGGGTTCCTCCGGGAAGAAGGCGGGATACTCAAGTCGAAGACGATCCTCCCTTTCCCAAGTTGCTTCATCCTCAGAATGGTGCGACCATTGAACTTTGAGAAACTTGATATTATGACGTCGGGTGGTACGTTCGGCCTGATCTAGGATACGAATGGGGTACTCTCGATATGTAAGATTATCTTGGAGATCAAGCGTTTCGTGGTCCACTTCACGGATAGGATCCGAGAAGCAACGCCTGAGTTGAGAAACGTGGAAGACATCGTGGACTCTGGAGAGGTGCGGAGGTAGTTCCAACTGGTAGGCAACTTCTCCTCGTTTGGCGAGAATGCGAAAAGGTCCAATGTAATGAGGAGCCAATTTGCCTTTGATACCGAAACGATGGGTTCCATTCAGAGGGGTGACCCGAAGATAAGCCTTCTCGTCAACCTCGAAAGTCATAGCCTTATGTTTTCGGTTATATTGACTCTTTTGACGAGATTGGGCTGTTTTCAACTTTTCACGAACGATACGAACTTGTTCTTCTGCTTCCTGAATCATATCCGGGCCAAAGAATTGTCTTTCCCCGGCCTCTGACCAGTTAAGGGGTGTTCGACACCGTCGTCCATAGAGAACTTCAAAAGGGGCTTTACCCAAGCTAGATTGATAGCTGTTGTTGTAAGCGAATTCGGCAAATGGAAGGCACTTCTCCCAGTCCATTCCGAATGAGATAACAGAGGCTCGAAGCATGTCTTCTAGAATCTGGTTGACGCGTTCCACTTGACCACTTGACTGAGGGTGGAAAGCGGTGCTAAAGGAGAGACGAGTCCCCATAGCATTTTGGAAACTTTCCCAAAATCGAGAGGTGAAAAGACTTCCTCGATCCGAGTTAATTTCCAAAGGAACACCATGGAGGGACACTATTCGCGAGATGTATAAGTCTGCCAGCTGACTAGCGGTTATACTCTCACGAACAGGTAGGAAATGGGCTACTTTGGAGAGACGATCGACAACGACGAAGATAGCATTATTCCCTCTCTTGGTCCTGGGAAAACCGGTAATGAAATCCATACTAATTTTATCCCATTTCCATTCAGGAATAGCTAAGGGTTGAAGGGTGCCAGCAGGCCGTTGATGCTCTGCTTTTACACGACGACAGACGTCGCAATTAGCAATATACTGAGCAATTTCTCTCTTCATCCTAGTCCACCAGAACCTCTGGCGTAGATCCTGATACATCTTAGTACTACCGGGATGAATAGTGAGAGGAGATTCATGAGCCTCCTTAAGGATCAACTGCCGTAGATGCTGGTTCTTGGGAACCACTAGACGGTTCTCAAAGTACACAACACCATGATCATTTGTGGAGAAACAACTAGCACCTCCGCTAGCAATGTTCTCTTTGATTTTAGATATTCCCTTATCTCGCTTTTGGGCAGCGATGATTTGATCCGTAAGAGTAGGTTTTGCTACCAAGGTGGAAAGAAAACCTTGAGGTACAATGTGAAGGTTAAGCTTCCGAAATTCCTCATGGAGAAGCGGTTGACCTTGTTGTAACATCAGGTTGTTACAATAAGATTTACGACTTAGCGCATCAGCCATGACGTTGGCTTTCCCTGGGGTGTAGGTTATTCCTAAGTCGAAGTCTGTGATCAATTCAACCCAACGTCTTTGCCTGAGATTCAGGTCCGGTTGGGTGAAAATGTACTTCAGACTTTGGTGATCAGTGAATATTTCGCAACGATTACCGAGGAGGTAATGTCGCCAGGTCTTAAGTGCATAGACTACGGCTGCAAGCTCTAGATCATGAGTAGGATAATTCTCCTCATGTGGGTGCAATTGCCATGAAGCATAGGCAATTACGTGTCGATCTTGCATGAGAATGCAACCAAGTCCTTGTCGCGAGGCATCGCAGTAGATAACAAAGTCCTTGGAGAAGTCTGGCGGTACCAGTACGGGAGCAGAGGTCAGGCGTCTTTTCAGTTCCTGAAAGCTGTGCTCACATTGTGGAGTCCATTCGAACTTCTTATCTTTCTTGAGGAGTTCGGTTAGAGGTTTAGCAACCTTGGAGAAGTTCTCGACAAAGCGGCGACAATAGCTCGCTAAGCCTAGAAAACTCTGAACTTGCTTGACCGATTCAGGTGGAGTCCAATTAAGGACGGCTTGAACTCGCTCAGGGTTAACAGCAATACCTTTACCAGATATTACATGACCTAGATAGGTCACTTCTGACAACCAGAATTCACATTTAGAAAATTTGGCATAAAGGCGATGCTCTCGAAGTTTCTTCAACACTAGCCTTAAATGTTCGGCATGTTCTTCCTCGTTCTTGGAGTAGATGAGTATATCATCGAGGTAAACTACGACGAATTTATCCAAATACTCCATGAAGATTGAGTTCATTAACCGAGAAAAGGTGGCTGGAGCGTTGGTTAAACCGAAGGACATGACGGTGTACTCGTATTGGCCATAACGAGTAACAAAGGCCGTTTTAGGGATGTCCCCGTTTCTGATCTTGATTTGATGGTAGCCCAACCTCAAATCCATCTTGGAAAAGACTGAGGATCCAGCGAGCTGATCGTACAGGTCGTTGATCCTGGGAAGCGGATATTTGTTCTTGATTGTGACCAAATTGACAGGTCGGTAATCTACAACCATCCGGTCCGTACCATCCTTCTTCTTGACGAATAGGACGGGGCAAGCCCACGGAGAAGAGCTAGGTCGGATGAAACCCTTTTTCAAGGACTCATCGAGTTGTTTCTTAAGCTCGGCTAGCTCTAGGGGTGCCATCTTATAAGGTCTTCTAGCAATCGGAACGGTTCCGGGGATGAGGTCTATTACGAACTCAACATCCCTGTCAGGTGGAACACCTGGCAATTCCTCTGGGAAGACATCCGGGAAGTCACGGACTACCGGAATGTCCTCAAGGTCTGGCAAAGGGCTGGCGTTAAGAGAATATAATTGTCGCTTGGCTATTCGGGTCAAGACATTGACTATCTTCCCCGAAGGATGGGTGAGTTGAACAGTCCTAGAGAAGCAATCAATTTGGGCATGATGAGCTGACATCCAGTCCATACCCAGAATGATATTAATATCTGAAGATTTAAGGGCTATCAGAGACGCGAGGAAAACAAGTCTGTCGACTTGGATTTCATTTCCATAACTTACTCTAGAAGTTTGCCATTTGGATCCCGGAGTTTGAATTACCATAGAGGTTAGCATATCACCGAATGCGACGTTATGCAAACGAGCATAATTTTCAGATATAAAAGAATGAGAGGCTCCTGTATCGAAAAGAACAGATGCCGGGTGGCAATTAACAAGAAGCGTACCGAGAACGACGTTGGGATCCTCTTGAGCTTCTTCGGCAGAGATACAGTTGACATGGCCACGTGAAGCGGTGACCGGCTTGGCGTGGAATATCTTTCCTGTCGGCTTGCCACGGCCAACAGCTTTAGCAGACTGGTTGGGGTTGGTCTGGGGACACTCACGCATATAGTGACCAGATTCCCCACACTTGAAACAAGTCACGGAACTGGTACGTGGAGGAGCATTGTTAGTTGGACCCCCATAGGGCTTGGCTGGAGCAGACTGTTGAACAGGGCGAGGCGCCTGGAAAGGTGGCCTCGGTGTGAACCTGGGTGGCAGGGCGGTGTTGGGCACCCACACGTGGCGCTTCTGAGGACCAGCACCGGATGAGGAACCCATGTCACGGCCATGCTTGCGTGTTGCGTCATAGTCAGTCTGACCAGTTTCAGCACTGATGGCTTTGTTGACAAGTTTCTGAAAAGATGTGCACTCATGCAGACGGAGGTCGCGGCGAAGCTCAGGACTAAGTCCCTTACGGAACCTTGCTTGCTTCTTGGCATCAGTAGACACTTCCTCAGTTGCATATCGGGCGAGATTACCAAACTCCCTGCTGTAAGCATCCACAGAAAGTCGGCCTTGGGTGAAACTGCAAAATTCTTCACGTTTACGGTCCATGAGACCCTCCGGAATGTGATGTTCATGGAAAGCCTCGCTGAATTCAGCCCAAGTAGTGACATGGCCCGCTGGGCGCATAGCTCCATAATTCTCCCACCATAGACTGGCGGGGCCTTCAAGATGATATGCAGCAAAGGTGACCTTGTCAGCCTCCGCTACCAGCGCGGAACGCAGTTTGTGAGCGATACTGCGAAGCCAGTCATCAGCGTCGAGAGGCTCGACGGAGTGGTGGAACGTGGGTGTATGTAATTTGATAAAATCACTGAGTGACACCACGTTAGTCCTCTGATGGTGTGCTGTATTCTGTTCAATACGCTCCAACAAACGGTTGGTCTCCCGCTTGTTTCTCTCAGATTCCATCATAACCTCGGCTAGGGAAGGAGGATGAGGCAGATTTTCATTCCTGCCTTCACTGCCTTCGGCCTGCTCTTGAGAAGCAGGGTTAGCGCGCGTGTTGACCATCCTAGGTAAACAAGACAATGATTTAGTCAGGATGATAAAATTCCGACATAGGATACAGAATGTAAAGAATAACTCGAAATGCAAGATGATCATCCGTATGACATGGTAGATACAAAGACTGCTTCTTTATTCCATCGTCATACACACCATACAGGGTTTAGTACAAGACCAAACAAAGTACTATTACGGTGAAAGAGGATTACATCTCATCGGAGGCATTCCAAGCTCCTATACATTATTTTTCTACACCTCCGGAAAGAGTACAAACTAGGTCATATCCCACGAGTCACGCGGGGCGATAGATGACACAGCTAGTGTGAACTAGTGATACTACCACTAACTCAGACCGATCCGTAGTAGTCCTCGTAGAAGTCACCTCCATAGCCTGGAAGCTCAACATGATCATTCGGAAACAGACGATCTCGCGGAGCTTGTGGACCATAGGGACTAGGATGAGGTCTTGGACCAACAGACGGTGGCCTGCGGGGGCCGCGAGGTGGGGTGATGCCTCCTACATCACGCCAACCCATCACGTCTGGCAGGGCAGATCTCACAGGATAGAGATCGCGCATATCTGAATATCCAGCTTGCACCGCCGGTGTGAACCGGGTCAAAGTGGCCCAGTGGTCAGCACGGGTATTGAAGAGCTCTAACCTCAAGGCCCGATTTTCACGGTCCTTATCCTCGAGCATCTCAGCAGTGGTGCGAGTCCGTGAATCCTCCTGAGTGGGGTCAACATAGATAGCCTGGAGATACCCTTGTGCTCCCGGAAGTGATCCTGGCATATACCGGAAATCAGAGTCCTGAAATAAACCAGATCTGACTCGCATAATGGTCATCATAGAGTAGGCGGCGTCCTGCACAGCCATCTCAATAGTAACCCCGAGTCCATAGGAGCAGTGAAGGGGCTCGGTGGATCCAGGATAAGATGGAAATATCCGGACAGTGCAGAGATACTGGCTTTGATTGAAGTCCCGAAATTGCTCTTCGACCGTGTACTCAGGATACCAACGGTATCCAGCCTCAGTCATTACCCTGACCAACTTGGCAGTATGGCCGGGTACATCTAGGCATCGAGTCAGGCGAACCACTTGATTGAGGTCGCGAGTGGCCATCTGAAAGCACAATCATAATGCAAAGGCATTAGAATTTCTAGCAGAATTTCGGCAGCATAACAGCTGTAAATGCTCAAGAAGGATTTGAGACATTTGACAAAGGATTACATACACACTCCACATCATCATATCAAAGTTCTGAGACCATCCTAGCAACATAACATGGTAGAAGAACTAAACTAGGCTTGTATCCATCAAACTTATAAGGTACTACTGATTAGTAACACGTGATCCTGATAGAGAGAATAGATCCTAATTCCTTAACCCCCGGTGGAAGAATGGACTGACTCAGATTGGAATGTCATAAGATAAAGGAGTAAAAAGAGCCTTACGTTCCAACCCACAAACAATTCCCCTACATATAACTAAAGAATTTCTAGACTCAACATCGACCAGTTTGGCTTGGAGAACCTACAGGCAGTCCGGCTCTGATGCCAACGCTGTCAGGACCCCAACTCGATGTCACATCGATCTAGCCGGTAACACCTCATATCACTTTGCGGCCTCACGCACGGTATCCCCACGGGTGTCGCCTTACCTTTGCCCGGGACCGTTTGCGCCTTTTGGCTCACGTATATGATAGTGTCGCTAGCATCCATATGATAAAGAGCCCGGGCTGACATGACTAGTCGTAAACCCAAAGTGGCACAGACTTACAGGGACAGGCATCCATGACCCAGCTTCGAACGTGTCGGTCATCAGCAAGTGGGTCCGGGCTGTAGCACTGGGCTAGCAGGACTCCGGTACTCAAAGCGTGACATTTCCCAGAAGGGACAGACACAGGAACGAAGAAGGACACATGCCGGCCAGCCTAAGTGTTCCAGAGCAGTAGCAAGCTACCATGGCTCAGCGGTAACACTAGGAGACATTTCCCGGTAAGAGAGGCTACTAAAGATAAACAACTAGATAGTCAGATCCCACACATACCAAGCATTTCAATCATACACACAATATGCTCGATATGTGCAAATACAACGAAGCATCACAACATGACTCTATGACACAAGTACTTTATTTAAGGCTCAGGGAGCCATACATATCATACACAAAGGTACGGATCTCACGACCCAACATACAAGTCATACAGTCATACAAGCCAACAGCGGAAGTGCTTTGTCTGGGTACAGACAACTAGTAAAATAAAAGAGGCTTGGAAGCCTAACTATACTACGTGGTCCATCACAAGCTCAGGGTCACCACCTGGGTCTTTAGCCTACTCGTTGATGTCAACGTCTACATAGAACCCATCAGAAGGGGTTGCAGCGTCTTCTGTAAAAATGTAGATTATAGCAACATGAGTACAAAGGTACTCAGCAAGACTTACATCAGATCCTACATACATGCATAGTATCAAGAAGGGTCGGTGGAGTTATTGCAGCAAGCCAGCTTTGACTCTTGGCTAGACTATCCTACGATACTTCAACTTGAAATAGTTTTGCGCACACGAGTCCACTACTCACCACTTCAATACACTACCGAGGATCCACCTCCGTCTTCCTACGGAAGAGCCATCCTCAGCACTCACACTTATCTTGAGGCTTTTAACAGTTTCCATTTACTTGTCTATGAACTGTATAGGCAACCAAGTAGTCCTTTACCGCGGACGCGGCTATTCGAATAGATCATGATAACCCTGCAGGGGTGTACTTCTTCATACACGCTCTCACCTCTTACCGTCGCTTACACGACATGTACTCGGCAACCTTCAAGCGGAAGCCCAACGTGGGTGTCGGCCACGACCTACCTAATCACCTAAGCCTCCAGTCCAGGTTTATCGCCTATTCAGGTTCCATCCGCAGGGAGTCCGGCCGAGGTTTCCCATACGGCCCCGAACGATGTGAACAGGGTTCCCGAGATACCTAACGGGTATTCGGTACACCGTGCCACGTACCTACCGCATCACAGCCCACCCCTACGGTCAGCGCTGTCCGCGGCCTCCAGTAGGCTACAAACACCAGAAACTAGTTGCAACTCCTGGACGGAGAACTAGGGTGAATAAGAAGTCGAGAGGGTCCATTGGTTTCGGGCCCAATGCATGGTAGTAGCTGATTCTTAAATCACACATACAGATCTCAGTGCTTAAGGTCTGCTTCAATGAAACAACCCACCATGTACTCCTACATGGCCTCTCATCGATACCTTTACCAAATCGTGTTCACCACACCACTCTCATTACCGGCATAATCATTTCACTCTAGCCCATCACCCAGATGAACCAGACCTGACACGACTCTAAGCATAGCAGGCTTAGCAAGGTAGGAACAACACATACATATGGCTCAATCAACTCCTACACATGCTAGTGGGTTTCATCTAGTTACTGTGGCAATGACAGGTCATGCAGAGGAAATGGGTTCAACTACCGTAACACACAGCAGTTTGAATCGCGTTGTCTTAATGCAGTAAAAGAGAGCAGGAGCGAGAACATGGGATTGTATCGATATGATCAGATGGTTGGTTGCTTGCCTGATGGTTCGTTGCACGGATACGGTTCTTCGTTAGGGTAATCACGGTACTCCTCGGGGACAGATCCTGTCGCAAAGGACATCGATACACAAACATCACCAAACAATATGCAACAATATGATGCATGCATGAAACATGGCAATATGAGTGTGTTGGGCTAATGCAACTAAAACCAGAAGGGTTTGAACAAATTTGAATCAAGGATTCAAATTTCAAATTCAAATATGGCCTTTTAAAGTGCCTTTTCTTGTTCTGATTAAAACATCAACTTAACTTGTTTGATCATGCATGGAAATGGTACAGATGGATAGATTGGATTTTTCTGATCATTTTTCATATATAATTTGTCCAATTTGGAGTTACAGAATAAAAGTTATGAATTTTTGAAGTTTAATTAATATTCTGGAATTTCCTGATTTAATTCAACGCTGTCAGGACCCCGACTCGATGTCACATCGATCTAGCCGGTAACACTTCATATCACTTTGCGGCCTCACGCACGGTATTCCCACGGGTGTCGCCTTACCTTTGCCCGGGACCGTTTGCGCCTTTTGGCTCACGTATATGATAGTGTCGCTAGCATCCATATGATAAAGAGCCCAGGCTGACATGACTAGTTGTAAACCCAAAGTGGCACAGACTTACAGGGACAGGCATCCATGACCCAGCTTCGAACGTGTCGGTCATCAGCAAGTGGGTCCGGGCTGTAGCACTGGGCTAGCAGGACTCCGGTAAACCGGGCTGTAGCGGGCTAACAGGACTCCGGTACTCAAAGCGTGACATTTCCCCGAAGGGACAGACACAGGAACGAAGAAGGACACATGCCGGCCAGCCTAAGTGTTCCAGAGCAGTAGCAAGCTACCATGGCTCAGCGGTAACACTAGGAGACATTTCCCGGTAAGAGAGGCTACTAAAGATAAACAACTAGGTAGTCAGATCCCACACATACCAATCATTTCAATCATACACACAATATGCTCGATATGTGCAAATACAACGAAGCATCACAACATGACTCTATGACACAAGTACTTTATTTAAGGCTCAGTGAGCCATACATAACATACACAAAGGTACGGGTCTCACGACCCCACATACAAGTCATACAGTCATACAAACCAGCAGCGGAAGTAACTTGTCTGAGTACAGACAACTAGTAAAATAAAAGAGGCTTGGAAAGCCTAGCTATACTACGTGGTCCTCCACAAGTTCAGGGTCACCACCTGGGTCTTAGCCTACTCGTTGATGTCAACGTCTACATAGAACCCATCAGAAGGGGTTGCAGCGTCTTCTGTAAAAATGTAGATTATAGCAACATGAGTACAAAGGTACTCAGCAAGACTTACATCAGATCCTACATACATGCATAGTATCAAGAAGGCAAATGTCAGGACCCCGACTCGATGTCACATCGATCTAGCCGGTAACACCTCATATCACTTTGCGGCCTCACGCACGGTATCCCCACGGGTGTCGTCTTACCTTTGCCCGGGACCGTTTGCGCCTTTTGGCTCACGTATATGATAGTGTCGCTAGCATCCATATGATAAGGAGCCCGGGCTGACATGACTAGTCGTAAACCCAAAGTGGCACAGACTTACAGGGACAGGCATCCATGACCCAGCTTCGAACGTGTCGGTCATCAGCAAGTGGGTCCGGGCTGTAGCACTGGGCTAGCAGGACTCCGGTAAACCGGGCTGTAGCGGGCTAACAGGACTCCGGTACTCAAAGCGTGACATTTCCCCGAAGGGACAGACACAGGAACGAAGAAGGACACATGCCGGCCAGCCTAAGTGTTCCAGAGCAGTAGCAAGCTACCATGGCTCAGCGGTAACACTAGGAGACATTTCCCGGTAAGAGAGGCTACTAAAGATAAACAACTAGATAGTCAGATCCCACACATACCAAGCATTTCAATCATACACACAATATGCTCGATATGTGCAAATACAACGAAGCATCACAACATGACTCTACGACACAAGTACTTTATTTAAGGCTCAGGGAGCCATACATAGCATACACAAAGATACGGGTCACACGACCCAGCATTCAAGTCATACAGTCATACAAACCAGCAGCGGAAGTACATTGTCTGAGTACAGACAACTAGTAAAGTAAAAGAGGCTTGGAAAGCCTAGCTATACTACGTGGTCCTTCACAAGCTCAGGGTCACCACCTGGGTCTTTAGCCTACTCGTTGATGTCAACGTCTACATAGAACCCATCAGAAGGGGTTGCAGCGTCTTCTGTAAAAATGTAGATTATAGCAACATGAGTACAAAGGTACTCAGCAAGACTTACATCAGATCCTACATACATGCATAGTATCAAGAAGGGTTGGTGGAGTTATTGCAGCAAGCCAGCTTTGACTCTTGGCTAGGCTAACCTACGATACTCCAACTTGAAATGGTTTTGCGCACACGAGTCCACTACTCACCACTTCAATACACTACCGAGGATCCACCTCCGTCTTCCTACGGAAGAGCCATCCTCGGCACTCACACTTATCTTGAGGCTTTTAACAGTTTCCATTTACTTGTCTATGAACTGTATAAGCAACCAAGTAGTCCTTTACCGCGGACGCGGCTATTCGAATAGATTATGATAACCCTGCAGGGGTGTACTTCTTCATACATGTTTCCACCACTTAGCGTCTGCACACGATATGTGCTCGGCAGACTTCAAGCGAAAGCCGACGTGGGTGTAGACCACGACCTACCTAAACACTTAAGCCTCTAGTCCAGGTCTATCGCCTATTCAGGTTCCATCCGCAGGGAGTCCGGCCGAGGTTTCCCATACAGCCCCGAACGATGTGAACAGGGTTCCCGAGATACCTAACGGGTATTCGGTACACCGTGCCACGTACCTACCGCATCACAGCCCACCCCTACGGTCAGCGCTGTCCACGGCCTCCAGTAGGCTACAAACACCAGAAACTACTTGCAACTCCTGGACAGAGAGCTAGGGTGAATAAGAAGTCGAGCGGGGTCATATTTCAGGGCCCAATGCATGGTAGTAGCTGTATCTTAAATCACACATACAGATCTCAGTGCTTAAGGTCGGCTTCAATGAAACAACCCACCATGTACTCCTACATGGCCTCTCATCGATACCTTTACCAAATCGTGTTCACCACACCACTCTCATTACCGACATAATCATTTCACTCTAGCCATCACCCAGATGAACCAGACCTGACACGACTCTAAGCATAGCAGGCATAGCAAGGTAGGAACAACACATACATATGGCTCAATCAACTCCTACACATGCTAGTGGGTTTCATCTAGTTACTGTGGCAATGACAGGTCATGCAGAGGAAATGGGTTCAACTACCGTAGCACACAGCAGTTTGAAACGCGTTGTCTTAATGCAGTAAAAGAGAGCAGGAGCGAGAACATGGGATTGTATCGATATGATCAAATGGTTGGTTGCTTGCCTGATGGTTCGATGCACTGATACGGTTCTTCGTTAGGGTAATCACGGTACTCCTCGGAGGCAGAACCTGCCGCAAAGAACACCGATACACAACCATCACCAAACAATGTGCAACAATATGATGCATGCATGAAACATGGCAATATGAGTGTGTTGGGCTAATGTAACTAAAACCAGAAGGGTTTGAACAAATTTGAATCAAAGATTCAAATTTCAAACTCAAACATGGCCTTTAAAGTGCTTTTCCTTGTTCTGCTTGAAACATCAATTTAACTTGTTTGATCATGCATGAAAATAGTACAGATGGATAGATTGGATTTTTCTGATCATTTTTCATATATAATTTGTCCAATTTGGAGTTACAGAATAAAAGTTATGATTTTTTGAAGTTTAAATAATATTCTGGAATTTCCTGATTTAAATTAAATCCAGAATTATATATATTGCGCCAGCATGACGTCAGCATGACGTCAGTGGTCAACTACGGCTGGCTGAGGTCAAACCTGACGTGTGGGGGCCACACGTCAGTGACAGGGGGGGTTTAACAGGATTAAATTAATCCTAATTAGGGATTAGTGGCGCTGGGGCCCACTGTCAGTGTCAGGGGGGGTTAGTTAGTTTAACTGATTCGGTTAGTGCTAATCCTAATTAGCTACAGGGCTGGGCCCACCTGTCAGGGACACAGGGGGGTTCCTGCCGTGGTCAAGGTGGGTCAAACCCACCGGCGACATGACGCCGGCGAGGCCCGAGACGGCGGCGCGATGCGGGATCGCGCTACAGGGCACGGGCGAGGCCGTGCTTGGGCTCGTTGGAGAGCTCTTGCTCCCGCGCGTCGAACGGTGGTGGTGGCCGTGCCTGGGGTGGCCTGTACCGTCGACGGCGACGACCGTGGCGGCTGCCGGAGCTCGGTTGAGCTCGGGGTCGAGGCTACAACGGCTGCGGGGATGCGGGGTTGGCACCTACGGCTTCTACGCGGTGCGGTGAGGGCGTGGGTGTGCTCGGTTGGGCGCTACGGTGACCGTGGCCACGACGGCGACATCGCCGGCGGCGTCGAGCTTCGGAGCTCAAGGGGGCGGCAGCTACAGAAGGCTAGGGACGACGGGGCAAGGGGGAATCGAATCAGTGGCTCACCGCGGAGCTGCAGGGATGGTTAGCGGGCTCGGGGACGGCCGGAGTGCAGCGAATCGACGGCGATGACCTCCGGTGGCCGAGGAGGGGAACGGCGACGTAGGCGGCGATGCAGGGCTTCCGGAGACCCGTGGATCGGTGGGGAGGAAGAGGGGGTCGAGGCGGAGCTCCTGAGCTAGTCGGGGGAGCGAGGGGTGGCCGGTGACGGCTGCTATGGCGAACGGCGGCGAGGGTGGTGTTCGGCCGTGTGAGAGAGAGAGCGAGGGAGAGGAGGGAGGAACTGAGGGAGAGTGAGAGAGAGCAGGGGGGAGGCGTGGCGTCGTCCGGGGCATCGAGCGAGGAGGGGAGGGCAGGCAGGCAGCCGAGCAGGTGGCGTGGCGCGGTGGCGCGCGCGCGCGCCGGCCACACTCCCCTCCCTCTGTCGAGGACGAAGACGACAGAGGAGGGAGGCGGGCTGGGCCGCCTGCTGGCTGGGCCAGCCAGCTGGCTGGGCCGCACAGTGGAGGAGCCCAGGTAAGCTCCTCCTGTTATTTATTTTCTGTTTTCTAATTTCTGACATTTGTTTTGATTTAAATAATATATTAAATCATTTATTTACCTTATGCCAATTTTTGCAGGAGCTAGATATATTATTCCAGAGCTCCTTTATAATTGGCATAATATTTGGACATATATTAATATATATAATTAATATATTTCCAATGCAAATATTTATGCATTAATTCCAAATGCCCAAAATAAATACCTATGAGCTCTTAAAAATATTGGTTTGATTTTTATCTCTGTCCAATATTTTCAGAGAGCAACATGAGCATTTTCTTGGACCCTTTTGGAGAAATTTTTATTTGGATCATTTTCAAAAATGATTCTGAGGGTTTCACAATCCCCATTTCAAGTTAAATAGAAATTTTAAACATGATGCACACACTCTGATGCATGACTAGCTAGGGTGTGACAGACTGTTCATCCACGGGCTCCTGTTCATCCAGCCTCCACCGGCTACTGTTCAACCAGCCCTCTCCACGGGGTCCTTTTTAACCACCCCTCCATGGGCTACTGTTCATCCAGCCCTCCACCGGCTACTATTCAACCAGCCCTCCACCAGCTATTGTTCAACCAGCCCTCCACGGGGTCCTGTTCATCCATCCTTCACGGGGTCCTGTTCATGCACCGGCTCGATTGATCGGGGTATTGTTCATCCAGCGGCAACAACCTCTACTACCACGGGTTCCTGTTAATCCAACCCCCATCGGGAACTGTTCATCCAAACCCCCAACAATGCTCACTGTTCATCCAGAGGCAACATCGATCGGCTTCAGTTAGCAGCAGTAGCGAAGGAATCGCTCGATCGGGTTCAGTTAACAACCATCGATTGATCGCTCGGGTTCAGTAACGTGTAGCCTGCAGTGCAATCGCTCGGGTTTAGTAAGAGCCCAACGCCTCGCTCGGGTTCAGTTAGAGCGCAATGCCTCGCACACACGCGCGTACATACGAGGGAAACGCGCATCGCTCGGCCCCCGACCAGCCACTGTAACCGGGAACTCCCCGATATTTTCCTCGCCCTTGCTTCTACCATGGTTTTTTCTGTCATGGATGGCCCAAAGAATGGTGTGCAACTGTGTCTCCGGCCCGCCCAGGACAAAAATCCCATTTTCTGTCATGATTTTTTTCATAGAAGTAGGACCCACAACATCTATGATGATACCGGGTTTTGTCACAATTATTGTCATAGCAGTGTCATAAGTATGACAGAAAAAATTGTTCGGCCTAAAATGTCACGGATATGTCTTTTTTTTTTGTAGTGAAAGGAAGGAAGGTGTCGAGGCAATGAAGCACCCAAAGTTTTTGTGCAGTTCCACCAAAATCGAGCATCCTTGTTGGCACATATATTGAGAGAGTGAGATTACTGTAATACTGGAACTAGTTGATGAAACGTACACTAACAAATAGAAGCACCCTCATTATCTTAGTGGGTAAAGTTAGCACCATAGTAGTCTTTCTTAAAGAGAGGTACTAGTTTATTTAATCAGTGCCAATTAGCTCAACACTCAAAGCATTGCCATGTATCATAGGTTGCAAAACTTTAACGTGCAAAGATAAAGGAGTTTCTCATGACAGTACCACGATACAAATAGAGATGGCAGCAAACTAATATGGATGAAGGCCTTAGGCCGGTACCAACCTGAGCAAAAAAGCTTATTCATGTAGTACAAGAAGAGATGATAAAGCACTCACCGGAATCACTCAATAGTATATATTTTTGTGCACTTCAAATGTATGGTTGAAATCACTCTTGTTTACCAGTGCTGAGATTATATCGAAAGATTATCAAGAACTTCCAGCAGAGTTAAAGCACTGGCTGGGATATAGTTCACTGTATTGTCTTGTGTAGTTCCACTAAAATGTATGATTGGCACAACATGATCCCTGTTTGCACAAGTAGGAACAAGGCAAAACCTTCATTAGCTTAGTGATAATGGATAGAAAGACATTAGCATAATACTCTAACAGTAGCATCATATTCATGATGGACAATACGCAAAACATTGCCTCATTGAACCAAGGCAATAAATTGACATGCAAAACAATACAACTATTATGTCATGACACTACCAAGATTCCCTCCCTACTCCACCACATGATTCACCTCCACAGACAAACATACACATGTACATGATTCAACATAGGATGCTACTAAAGATTTGTTTAACTCCGACAGGAAAATTAGGCAGCAATAAATTAGTGGTACTTAAGTACTCCTAATTAATTAAGTGACCTTGTAGGAGAGACAACAGAAGTGGAAGGGCTCCCTGGAGGATCGTCTCACATGTAAGGTAGACGTTACCGGAGCCCTTGGATGGCCTCGACTGAGGCCTCGGGCTTCAGCAAGATCACCTTGGCACTTTTTATTCTTCTTCTTCCTCCTCTTCATGCTTTGTTTCTCTTTCTCCTCACTAGTTGGTGAAACCAAGTACATGATTGGCCTTCTATTTCAGAATTGGTTTTGTGAGTGAGGGAGTACGAGTGTAATAGTAAACAATAGCATTATTTTCTCATGGCAGTCATAAAATAGAGATGAACACATGCATTAAATATCATTCTTACCTAAAGGAAGGTTATGGTGCCAATATGGATGATGAGGATTGGAACAAAGATCTCACTTTGTGCAGTTCCACCGAAATGAACCAACTATTCCATTCTGACATTCCAGTTAAATAACACAAAATCCACTTCTTTTAAGAAGTGTTTTGTGCAGTGCACCAAAAGGTCACAACAGCAACCAGGTGAAATGGATATCCTTGTTTGCACAAAAAGCTACAGAGGAAACAGTCAGAGTATCAAACAATTATAGGCAAAAACATTTGGCTAAACTTGTCATGGCTTATAACAGTGGCATGGCTTCATTTTACCAGGGGCATTAGATTAAGAACAACTAAATATTTGGTATAAGTGCATGGGACAGTGGGTGCACCAGCAGTCCAGCACCATGTACCTAAACTGTGGCATAAAGTGGTGATTCAGAGTTTGTTGCCCCGAGAAACAAACATCCAAGAAACATACCTGGGTTGGTCCCATTTTTGTTCACTCTAGCCACCTACTCCTATGTGTGGATAGCAAATCTAGTCCTGGTCATTCCACTGTGTATAGAGTTTCCCCTATATTTCCCTTTTCGACCAAGAGACCGGTTGGATGACCAGTCTGTACTACTTTCACCCCCTTCCCTTCTTGTTTGTACCAAGTCCGATGTATATACTAAATTCCCCACCCCACTTTATTTCTTGTTTGAACCAAGTACAAGATTCGACTCCATGAAGTAGCTTTACCTCTAACAATAGAAGAACAAAATAGGTGACGTTCGACCATGCGATCGAGAGGAGCTAAGAGGTAGAAAATGATGCACATGCAGCGACATAGAGAGATGGGGAAGTAGAGCTAGGGTTGTTTCGAAGGAAGATATACCTGAAGATCATCGGGATGTGGATAGGTGGGCGGTGGGAGGTCGGATCCGCGCACACTAGGGCAATGACGAAGGGATCGAAGGACCTCCCGCGCTGGTGCTCGGCCAGAGATAACGGTGCGGCCGACAGTGGGTCTCCCGCCCTCGTTGTCGAGAACAGCATAAACACTGCCCCTCCTCCCCTTCACTGGCGGAGGGGGATACGTCCAGATCTGTAACCAATGGTGAGGATAGAAAGACGGTGTTTTTTGAATGGATAAAGACGATGTTACCACCACTATCTTGTTTAGGTCTGGAGAGGAGGAGAGTGTGTTAATAGACCAACCCTAGCAAGCAAGCGCGGAGGCTCCGACCTATATATACGTAGTGGGGTAGTTTTCATTTTTCACTCCATCAAAACAATCGTTTAAAATTGTGAATGTGCCAGGTCGCCGTTTTTTTGAGTTGTTGATTGTTTTTTGAGATAGCTACCCGCTTATTCCAAGTGGTGTTACGATGTGCTAGGTTGCACTTTGTATCGTTCAACTATGGTACAAGACCCTCCATTAAATGAACAACCACCGCCTCGTAAATTTTGTGAACAAGCCCACTGCTAAAATTATCGGAAATGTGGGCTGCCCCAACATGCATTATTATTTATATTTTCTATGTGGGAGTATCCTCAAAACAAAATGTGAGAGTACAATATTTATTGGGCCCCTTTGCAATTGGTGCAAAATTTTGACCAAAGATTTAACTGAAAAAATGTTAGTGCATGTTAACAAAAATTATATCGTTTGATTCGTATTTGAACATAGTTTTCAATGATGTAATTTTTTGTGACATGCATGAACATTTGGTTAGTTAAATATATAGTCAAAATTTGGCAAGGTGCATGATATGTCTCCAACGTATCTATAATTTTTTATTGCTCCATGCTGTATTATCTACTGTTTTGGACATTATTGGGCTTTATTATCCACTTTTATATTATTTTTGGGACTAACCTATTAACCGGAGGCCCAGCCCAGAATTGCTATTTTTTGCCTATTTTAGGGTTTTGAAGAAAAGGAATATCAAACGGAGTCCAAATGGAATGAAACCTTCGGGAACATGATTTTCTCACCAAACATGATCCAGGAGACTTGGACCGTACGTCAAGACACAAAAGAGGAGGCCACGAGGTAGGGGGCGCGCCTACCCCCCCAGGCGAGCCCTCCACCCTCGTGGGCCCCCTGTTGCTCCACCGATGTACTCCTTCCTCCTATATATACCTACGTACCCCCAAATGATCAGATACGGAGCGAAAACCCTAATTCCACCGCCGTAACTTTCTGTATCCACGAGATCCCATCTTGGGGCCTGTTCCGGAGCTTCACCGGAGGGGGCATCGATCACGGAGGGCTTCTACATCAACACCATAGCCTCTCCGATGAAGTGTGAGTAGGTTACCTCAGACCCACGGGTCCATAGTTTTTAGCTAGATGGCTTCTTCTCTCTTTTTGGATCTCAATACAATGTTCTCCCCCTCTCTTGTGGAGATCTATTCGATGTAATCTTCTTTTTGCGGTGTGTTTGTTGAGACTGATGAATTGTGGGTTTATGATCAAGTCTATCTATGAACAATATTTGAATCTTCTCTGAATTCTTTTATGTATGATTGGTTATCTTTGCAAGTCTCTTCGAATTATCAGTTTGGTTTGGCCTACTAGATTGATCTTTCTTGCAATGGGAGAAGTGCTTAGCTTTGGGTTCAATCTTGCGGTGTCCTTTCCCAGTGACAGTAGGGGAAGCAAGGCACGTATTGTATTGTTGCCATCGAGGATGACAAGATGGGGTTTTCATCATATTGCATGAGTTTATCCCTCTACATCATGTCATCTTGCTTAAGGCGTTACTTTGTTTTCATTAACTTAATACTCTAGATGCATGTTGGATAGCGGTCGATGAGTGGAGTAATAGTAGTAGATGCAGGCAGGAGTCGGTCTACTTGTCTCGGACGTGATGCCTATATACATGATCATGCCTAGATATTCTCATAACTATGCTCAATTCTGTCAATTGCTTAACAGTAATTCGTTCACCCACAGTAGAATACTTATGCTCTTGAGAGAAGCCACTAGTGAAACCTATGGCCCCCGGGTCTATCTTCATCATATTAATCTTCCAATACTTAGTTATTTACTTTGCTTTTATTTTACTTTGCATCTTTATCATAAAATACCAAACCGTATTATCTTATCATATCTATCAGATCTCACTCTCGTAAGTGGCCGTGTAGGGATTGACAACCCCTTATCGCGTTGGTTGAGAGGATTTATTTGTTTTGTGCAGGTACGAGGGACTCGCGCGTAGCCTCCTACTGGATTGATACCTTGGTTCTCAAAAACTAAGGGAAATAGTTACGCTACTCTACTGCATCATCCCTTCCTCTTCAGGGAAAAACCAACGCAGTGCTCAAGAGGTAGCAAGAAGGATTTCTGGCGCCGTTGCCGGGGAGGTTCGCGCAAGTCAAGATTTGACTCCCGACAACGAGCCATTTCTGGCGCCGTTGCCAGGGAGTCTACGCAAAAGTCAACATACCAAGTATCCATCACAATCCTTATCTCCCGCATTACATTATTTGCCATTTGCCTCTTGTTTTCCTCTCCCCACTTCACCCTTGCCATTTTATTCGCCCTCTCTCTCTATCCTCCCTCTCTTTCTCTATTCGCCTCTTTTCCGTTTGCTTGTCATTATGGATAGTCCCTTATCTTCTCCATTGTCTCCCGAGAATGAAGTTCTAAATTTTAAGCAAAGGGAGGGAGAAAATCTAAAAGACAATTGGTATAGAATTTGCAATGCTCAAAATAGATCTACTAGGAAGCAATCTACTTCCATTCTTCTTCGCAATTTTTATGTAGGCATTGCTCCTTGGTATAGATATGTCCTTGATACCATTACCGAAGGGAATTTCTTGGGTAGCTACACTTTTGATTCTTATAATGCTATGATAGATTTATTTGGCTCACCACCTCCTTTGGTTAATGGAACTGTATTAACTTTGGAGCATGTAATGCAAAGGCTTGAAATTATTGAAAATAAGGTTGCTACCATAGAGTCAGTCGAAAATTTGGATAAAAAGATCCACAACCGAATCTCTCAATATGGATCTAAAGTATGAGTCACTTTGAAAAATATTAAAGAGAAGGAACCCATAGTTAATGAGAAAATAAATCATGATTCCACTAGAATCGATAAACTTGGAGGTATCGTCACCAATTTGGAAACAACTTTTTCTTCCGTAAAGAATACTCCAAGTCCTCCTACTAAAATTGCCAAGCTTATGTATGTTCCTAAAAATAAGGGTGAATCTTCTAGTAAGGAAACTGCGGATCTAAAATCTATAAGTATTCATCCCAATCTTTTTATCATTAAGGAGCCATTTGTTACAAGTGAAATTTTCAATCTTGTGCCTAAAACATTGCTAATCAATAAAAAGAAATAAATTCCAAAAAATGGTAGATGCCTCATTGAAGAATTGCCTACCAAAGATGGCAATACCTAGATCTATCCTTGCTTTTTATGCCTAGCTAGGGGCGTTAAACGATAGCGCTTGTTGGGAGGCAACCCAGTTTTATTTTTATTCCTTGCTTTTTTGCTCCTATTTAGTAATAATTAATTTATTTTGCCTCTGTTTAGGTTGTGTTTTTTGTGTTTAATTAGTGTTTGCGCCAAGTAGAACCGTTGGGAAGACTTGGGGAAAGTCTTGTTAATCTTGCTGTAAAAAAACAGAAACTTTAGCGCTCACGAGAACTGATGCCATTTTTATTTAGAAAGTGATATTTAGTTAATTATTTTTGCAAATGATTAATAGATAAATTCCTCACGTCCAGAAATTTATTTTAGAATTTTTGGGGTTCTAGATCTTGCGCTAGCTACATATTACTACAGACTGTTCTGTTTTTGACAGATTCTGTTTTTTGTCTGTTGTTTGCTTATTTTGATGAATCTATGGCTAGTAAAATAGTTTATAAACCATAGAGAAGTTGGAATACAGTAGGTTTAACACCAATATAAATAAATAATGAGTTCATTACAGTACCTTGAAGTGGTCTTTTGTTTCCTTTCGCTAACGGAGCTCACGAGATTTTCTACTTTAAGTTTTGTGTTGTGAAGTTTTCAAGTTTTGGGTAAAGATTTGATGGATTATGGAACAAGGAGTTGCAAGAGCCTAAGCTTGGGGATTCCCATGGAATACCGAAGATAATCTAAGGACACCTAAAAGCCAAAGCTTAGGGATGCCCCGGAAGGCATCTCCTCTTTCATCTACTTCTATCGGTAACTTTACTTGGAGCTATATTTTTATTCACCACATGATATGTGTTTTGCTTGGAGCGTCTTGTATTATTTGAGTCTTTATTTGTTAGTTTACCACAATCATCCATGCTGTACACACCTTTTGAGAGAGCCATACATGATTTGGAATTTGTTAGAATACTCTATGTGCTTCGCTTATATCTTTTGAGTTATGTAGTTTGCTCTAGTACTTCACTTATATCTTTTAGAGCACGGTGGTGGATTTGTTTTATAGAAACTATTGATCTCTCATGCTTCACTTAGATTATTTTGAGATTCTTAAATAGCATGGTAATTTTCTTAAATAATCCTAAAATGCTTGGTACTCAAGAATAATAAAACTTTCTTATGAGTGTGTTGAATACTATGAAAAGTTTGATGCTTGATAATTGTTTTGAGACATGAAGATGGTGATATTAAAGTTGTGCTAATTGAGTAGTTGTGAATTTTAGAACTACTTGTGTTAAAGTTTGTGATTCCCGTAGCATGCACGTATGGTGAACCGTTATGTGATGAAGTCGGAGCATGATTTATTTATTGATTGTCTTCCTTATGAGTGGCGGTCGGGGACGAGCGCTGGTCTTTTCCTACCAATCTATCCCCCTAGGAGCATGCGCGTAATACTTTGCTTTGATAACTTGTAGATTTTTGCAATAAGTATATGAGTTCTTTATGATTAATGTTGAGCCCATGGATTATACGCACTCTCACCCTTCCACCATTGCTAGCCTCTCTAATACCGCGCACCTTTCGCCGGTATCATATACCCACCATATACCTTCCTCAAAACAGCCACCGTACCTAACTATTATGGCATTTCCATAGCCATTCCGAGATATATTGCCATGCAACTTTCCACCGTTCTGTTTATTATGACACACGACATCATTGTCATATTGCTTAGCATGATCATGTAGTTGACATCGTATTTGTGGCAAAGCCACCGTTCATAATTCTTTCATACATGTCACTCATGAGTCATTGCATATCCCGGTACACCGCCGGAGGCATTCATATAGAGTCATATTTTGTTCTAAGTATCGAGTTTTAATTGTTGAGTTGTAAGAAAATAAAAGTGTGATGATCATCATTATTAGAGCATTGTCCCAAGTGAGGAAAGGATGATGGAGACTATGATTCCCCCACAAGTCGGGATGAGACTCCGGATGAAAAAAAAAAGAAAGAAAAGAGGACATAAAAAAAAGAGAAAAGGCCCAAATAAAAAAATGAGAGAAAAAGAGAGAAGGGACAATGCTACTATCCTTTTGCCACACTTGTGCTTCAAAGTAGCACCATGATATTCATAGTAGAGAGTCTCTTATTTCGTCACTTTCACATACTAGTGGGAATTTTTCATTATAGAACTTGGCTTGTATATTCCAATGATGGGCTTCCTCAAATTTCCCTAGGTCTTCGTGAGCAAGCAAGTTCGATGCACACCCACTTAGTTTCTTTTGTTGAGCTTTCATATACTAATAGCTCTAGTGCTTCTGTTGCATGGCAATCCCTACTCACTCACATTGATATCTATTGATGGGCATCTCCATAGCCTGTTGATACGCCTAGTTGATGTGAGACTATCTTCTACCTTTTTTGTCTTCTCCACAACCACCATTCTATTCCACCTATAGTGCTATATCCATGGCTCACGCTGATGTATTGCATGAAGATTGAAAAAGTTTTGAGAATGTCAAAAGTATGAAACAATTGCTTGTCTTGTCATCGGGGTTGTGCATGATTTAAAAACTTTGTGTGGTGAAGATAGAGCATAGCCAGACTATATGATTTTGTAGGGATAACTTTCTTTGGCCATGTTATTTTGAGAAGACATGATTGCTTTGTTAGTATGCTTGAAGTATTATTATTTTTATGTCAATATGAACTTTTATCTTGAATCTTTTGGATCTGAATATTCATACCACAATTAAGAAGAATTACATTAAAATTATGCCAAGTAGCACTCCACATCAAAAAATTTGTTTTTTTTCATTTACCTACTCGAGGAAGAGCAGGAATTAAGCTTGGGGGTGCTTGATACGTCTCCAACGTATCTATAATTTTTGATTGCTCCATGCTGTATTATCTCCTGTTTTGGACATTATTGGGCTTTATTATCCACTTTTATATTATTTTTGGGACTAACCTATTAACCGGAGGCCCAGCCCAGAATTGCTGTTTTTTTGCCTATTTTAGGGTTTCGAAGAAAAGGAATATCAAACGGAGTCCAGACGGAATGAAACCTTCGGGAACGTGATTTTCTCACCGAACATGATCCAGGAGACTTGGACCATACATCAAGACACAAAAGAGGAGGCCACGAGGTAGGGGGGCGCGCCTACCCCCCCCCCCCAGGCGCGCCCTCCACCCTCGTGGCCCCCCTGTTGATCCACCAACGTACTCCTTCCTCCTATATATACCTAAGTACCCCCAAACGATCCAATACGGAGCAAAAACCCTAATTCCACCACCGTAACTTTCTGTATCCACGATATCTCATCTTGGGGCCTGTTCCGGAGCTCCGCCGGAGGGGGCATCGATCACGGAGGGCTTCTACATCAACACCATAGCCTCTCCGATGAAGTGTGAGTAGTTTACCTCAGACCTATGTGTCCATAATTATTAGCTAGATGGCTTCTTCTCTCTTTTTGGATCTCAATACAATGTTGTCCCCCTCTCTTGTGGAGATCTATTCGATGTAATCTTCTTTTTGCGGTGTGTTTGTTGAGACCGATGAACTGTAGGTTTATGATCAAGTCTATCTATGAACAATATTTGAATCTTCTCTGAATTCTTTTATGTATGATTGGTTATCTTTGCAAGTCTCTTCGAATTATCAGTTTGGTTTGGCCTACTAGATTGATCTTTCTTGCAATGGGAGAAGTGCTTAGCTTTGGGTTCAATCTTGCGGTGTCCTTTCCCAGTGACAGTAGGGGCAGCAAGGCACGTATTGTATTGTTGCCATCCTGGATGACAAGATGGGGTTTTCATCATATTGCATGAGTTTATCCCTCTACATCATGTCATCTTGCTTAAGGCGTTACTCTGTTTTCATGAACTTAATACTCTAGATGCATGTTGGATAGCGGTCGATGAGTGGAGTAATAGTAGTAGATGCAGGCAGGAGTCGGTCTACTTGTCTCGGACGTGATGCCTATATACATGATCATGCCTAGATATTCTCATAACTATGCTCAATTCTGTCAATTGCTTAACAGTAATTCGTTCACCCACAGTAGAATACTTATGCTCTTGAGAGAAGCCACTAGTGAAACCTATGGCCCCCGGGTCTATCTTCATCATATTAATCTTCCAATACTTAGTTATTTACTTTGCTTTTATTTTACTTTGCATCTTTATCATAAAATACCAAAGCATATTATCTTATCATATCTATCAGATCTCACTCTCGTAAGTGGCCGTGTAGGGATTGACAACCCCTTATCGCGTTGGTTGAGAGGATTTATTTGTTTTGTGCAGGTACGAGGGACTCGCGCGTAGCCTCCTACTGGATTTATACCTTGGTTCTCAAAAACTGAGGGAAATAGTTACGCTACTCTACTACATCATCCCTTCCTCTTCGGGGAAAAACCAACGCAGTGCTCAAGAGGTAGCAGTGCATTAAATCAACACATGCAAGTATCAAGAGGAAAGTCACGGCATGCATGCATGAATTGTAATTAATGCATCAATAAATGCAAATTATTGAAATATATCAAGTGCAGTGCTTTGATGTGTTGTGTCAACTCGTACAACAACGAGAAGTTTGGTTTCGCTACACGCTCTCCCTTTCACACGCGGTGGACATGCAGCAGTTCATTCAGTGTCAGATGGCTAGAAGCATACTGTAGTACTCCTCCACTACAGTAGTACTCCATCATTGTTCAACTTCCCGAAGAGGCGAAGAGCCAAACGCAGCCCGGACGCTCATGTGGCAGTTTCATGTGTAGAGTAGTCTAGGATAGCGTGTACCGTGCATGTAAGCTTAAAATCATTGGGGTCGTCTCCATGCTATGATGCCGTCTCAAAGATTTTTTTGATTAAAATAATCTTCTGGCCCGACCTGTCATCTTGGTGATTGTAGTTTGCATGCTCATCTGGTCAAGATAGGAATATATTGTGCTGGGGTAAATGTTAAAGGTTGGAGCAAATATATTGTACACTGCGGGTCTTTCAGCCAAGTTTAGAGGTAACCATGTGGGGCTAGTGCTATGGTGTGTCACGTCAACTCGTACAATGAGGAGAAGCTTGATTTTACTACCACATGCCTTCTCCATCGCCCATGCGTGCGGTGGCTCGCAGACGAGGACATGCTTTTGCTTAAGCTGGTCATAATGGAAAGTATCATATACTAGTATCATGCATATGATACTAGTGTATGATACTACATCCGTAGTGCATAGTATCATATGTTAGTATCATAGATGACTTCATTTATTAGCATGCATGACACATAGTAGCACAACATTTAATATGATACGGTATCATGATATGATACTCAACCATCTCTTTCTTCATTTAATTCTATGCCACCTCATCAAATTTGCCTAGTTGGCATGCATGATACTACCTATGATACTCCCATTATAGCTAGCCTTATACTACAACAAGCTATCCCACCCGCACACGGTGGACGGACATGCAGCAGTGGATTTGATAATGTAGAAGTAGTAGTAACACCATTGTTCGTATTCTCGAAGAGGCGAAGAGCCAAGCGCAACCCGAATGTGGCAGTTGCGAACGCTTGTGTGGCAGTCTTTGTGTGGGTTGGGGCGTGTTGCGGTGCCTTGGAGCATGCATATAGCCAGGCTCTTGCATGATAAAAAATTGCTATTTGAGCCCACTATTGTAGTACTACTTGCTAGTATAGCCCTGTAAACCGGAAAGGAGTATTTGCCTTTCTAGAGATTTCAATAAGTGACTACACTACACCCTAAATGAGTAGTACTCCCTCCGTCCCAAAATTCTTGTCTTACATTTGTCTAGGTACGGATGCATCTAATACTAAAATGTGACTTGATACATCTGTATTTATACAAATTTAAGACAAGAATTTTGGGACGGAGGGAGTAGTACATATGGAGCAAAATGAGTGAATCTACGCCGTAAATAAATACATAGTTCTCTCGTTTTCCTCTCCGCCTTGGTTGCAATGCACAATATTGAGTACTCCTATATGACTAGCCGCTCTATCTACATGCGGGACATCAAAGCATCCGGGCCCGTGGGACATCCACCAAATCACAGCGAGGTGCTACAGTCGAGACTCACCGGTCACCCCGGTGTGGCCGTCATGACCCGTCATATCACAAAACCCACACCTTTACCAGTAGTGGCAAAGTGGCCTCGAAGTTGGACTGGACGAAGCAACCATCATTTCACTGGAATTCTCGTTGAAGCCCTTTCTCCCCTTTCTTGAAGAAAACCTCACTCCAGGCTACTCACTTCTTCCATTTTTCTTCTGTATCGATGAAGGAAAGTTGGGCGAATCAGTGATGCTACTATATTTTCATTCCAAGAATCTTCTTTTTGCGAAGCACCGACAGATTCTCACAGCCTATTCTTTTCCCGTTTTCATTGTGATTGTGGTTTCCTTTCGATTGTTTTTTGTTTGTCAGTTCATTGATGGATCCTGGAGCACTAGGCAAAGAGTTGCCGGCGGACAACCCACTAGAGACAGTGATCTCCAGGAAGCGAGCACCGACCAACGAGTTGACCATGTTGGCGGGCCAACCCATGGAGACGAAGAATTCCAAGAAACAAGCGCTAGCCAAAGAGTTGACGACGTTGGCGGACGAACTGCTCAAAGAAAGTTGGAAGAACTGCAAGGGCCCCATCGTGCCTACCCCAGAAACTCTAATGGCCACCTATGCGAGGCTCAAGTCCGAGTTTGAGGAGATAGTCGCTGTTGAGAAGCAGTATTCCCCTGGCAAGGTGATGGCCCCCAAAGGGATGGGATCCCCCGGTGAACTGCACAAGGTAAAAAATAATGGCTTACCATAGTTGTGCTTTTTGATTATTTGCAATGTGCTTGCTAATATGTTAGGGTTGTGCAGGTGCCGGTGGACGTCCTTGATGATAACAATGTCGTGGCCCGTCCTATGGACAACGCCCCAGAGATTGTTTTTGATGTCGCGGTCCGTCCTGTTGGCATCGTCCCGGAGATCGATTCTGATGCCGCTGTCCATCCTGTGGACATCGACCCAGAGATCGATTCCGATGTCGCGGTCCGTCCTGTGGACATTGCCCCAGAGATTGATTCCCATGCCGCTGTCCGTGTTGTGGTCATTCCCTGAGAGATCAATGACAAGAAATAGTTGGTCGCGCTAATCCTTCAGGGTAGTTTGCATTGTGTTTAATTATCGGAACGATGCGTGTTATCAAACCATCTTAGGGCTAGTGCACTGTCTTGTGTGGGCGGTACTTGCTACTTTTGTTTGATAGTGAATCATGTGAACCCTCTCCGAGTTATGGAAACAGATGTATCCTCACCAGCTTTTGATGTAATATATGGCATGCTTGGATGTTAGTTTGAACTGTTTATCATATCAACAGGGCTTCTTTGATGATTCTTGGTGTTAGTAGGCTAGCTACTGTGCGAGCTATAGTACTTACAAAACACTCACCAAAGAGAAACATTGGGGCTGATGAGCTCGTGGTATGCTTATACTGATCCGTCGTTGATCGGCCAATAGCCTGAGCTCCTAAAATTGTAGGCTTAGCGATCAATCAGACAATAGTCGACACGGATACATTCAGGCCTCATTTGGTTCATAGGGTAGAAAAATCGTAGCAAAAGTACAGAGACGTACAACACAAAATCACAGCAGTACAGAGATGTAGTCCCTCCGTTCCAAAATAGATGACTCAACTATGTACTACTAACTTTGAAATAGAGGTAGTACAAATCCTAGGAGGGCTAGTTTGGCCTGGTGGGTTTTAGTGATATGACGTGGTACAGTGTCGTCCAGTCTTCGCGTGTGGTAGCAGTATTGCGGGTATAGTAAGTTTTCTTGAAGAAGCGGAATTCAACGAAGTCATGATGGTTCCTTCGTCCGACCAACTTACAGTGGGAAAGGTTGGGCCTGCGCTACGGCCGGGGTGGACCATGATAATTTTGTGCATGGCAGGTGGACCAGGATGGTCGACATCCCACATGTCGACGAATGAAAGTATTCTTTCCGAAATAAGAGTCATTCGGTTTGGAGGAAACCAAAACGTAAGATTTAGGAATAGTAAAGAAAATTGATAGGATGCCACTTGCCATCCTAAGGAATTGTCTTGCCTCGTTCCTATGCACAAAATGAGCTTTGAGTGGATGTGTAGATTCCTCCAAAAACATAGGAGCTGAATAGTATTCCTATGAAAATCCATATGCGTTTCCTACGATCCGAATGCATCTATTGGAAATTTTCCTCTGGAATCTTTGTTCCTATGGTTTTCCTGTAAAAATCCTTTAAACCCAATGAGGCCATAGACGACGAGCAACGAGTATTCATTGTTTATTTTTTATGAAAGCTATTGTCTCCATTGTTACGACGGAGGAGTGTGAAACATGGTAGGGGCATGTGCACCACTCCCTCCTTCCTCATGTAATACTACCATAGTGTTGACTATAAGGTTGGCTACAAGGTTACAACTTTTTCTCACTTTCTCTCTATCTATTTCCTCTCAAATGTTTTTTACCTTTCTTTTTTTGGACACAATTATTTTTTATGCCTATTTTTTTAGAATTAGTTTTTTATACCTAAGAGCACGTGTAGAGACGGGTTCTTGCAGAGCCCACTCCTTGAATTTGTCAATGCCTCTTTCTCCTCCACATCAGCGGGCTTATAGCCCAGTATTTTACTAGTACTACTTGCTATGAATGCGGGTAGAAGGCGTCTGAGGGGGGAGCGCACGCGGGGTGGTGGGGGGGGGGTCTGGTGGGCCAGGGCGGCCAGAAGCGGGCTTGGAAGCGGTCCAGACTCCTGCATGGCCCACCTCACATTATCACCATATATTTCTTGGTGTCCGTGCATGGTGGGCAGGCAATCTCTTCTCCCTCCCCCGTCTCTCTCTTCTCAGCTGACACCCGCCGAGCGATTAGATTTCGGCTATCGACGTTTTATTTAATTGCAGTCCCACATGTCAGTGAAAATGCAAGACAACGTGGGTCCCCTCTGGTGAGCGGTGTGCGAGACGGACTGTCGCGACCGCGACGCGTACGAGTCGTAAGTGTGCCGCCTTTTCCTTTTGAACTTGCAAAGCGTACATTTTCGTGCGATCGACCGATAGAAATCCAGAACAAAATGACGAGGGCGGTGCTTTCCCGCGCGTTAGGCGGGCTAGTTTGAGTGATATGACGTGCTATAGTGCCATCCACTTGCTCCATTTTTATGTAAGAAAGAGTCTACGCTCTTACCTGGAAGCAGTGCAAAACACGGCGGATCTAACTTTGATCGAGGGATAACTGTTCCCTGCGAAATAATGGAGCACTATTAGTGATTATAGCATGATAGTTAGCGCATCTCCAGTGCTGGCCCACAAATTTACACTCGCATCTATCCGAGGACACTGATGGATGCCATCCAATGCTGCCCGCATACCTTTCGACAACTATATGAACTAACCAGACGAAATTCGTGCAAACAAAGCAAATTTCAAATTAACCAGATGAAATTCATTACATTTCAAAAACTTTTCCTATAAACTGGATAAAATACATTACATATTTCGCACAAACCATACTAAAACCTACTATAAACCTAATCTAAACAATCACCGGCGCCCGACCACCATGTCCGGCCATGAACCCGAGAAAGTCGGCCTTTGCCTTTGCCTCCTCCTCATCCGTCTCGATAACCTCCTCCTTCAGAGCACAAGGTTCTGAAGATTTCCGCCTCCACGTCGCCGTCAAGCGGCTAATCGGCCGCCAATGTTTATCCTACCAAGCTTGGCGTTGACTGAGTGGAGGAGCGGTGGCCTTCCTGGGACCAAAGCGGCGACGACCTACCATGTACTACTCTTCCTTGCTGTCGGATGCACCCGCGCACACGCACCGGCTTCGTGGTCGTGGCGGCGGAGGGCGGCTGGGGGGGGGGAGTCGGCGATCTCCTTCGTCTGCTCCTGCGACAGTATGTCCAAGAGAGCTTTGGAGCGAGCCCGGAGCGAAGCCGCCGATGTCTTTCATCTGCTCCTGCGACAGTACATCCAAGAGAGCTTTGGAGTGCCAGGAGGCCATGGTTGGAGTGGTGCCAACAAAAGGAAGGGACGGAGGATAATGAGTGTGGGTCTTTGGCTATGGCTGGGAGCTGGGGCTCAAGTAAATATAGCAGGTGAATGGCAATGAGCCGTGGCAGACGGATGGACGGCTGGCGCTGAAGTAGGTTTGTCGACAGCCGCGTGTCATTATTGTGGGCGACGGACGAAAGGATGGCCGTGGTGTCGTTAACACGAAGCAGTGGCTTGTACCGAGATGCCGCTCGGGTGGCGCTCTCTTGGCCGTTGCACTACTGGAATGCCGACACCAGTGAGAGGTCACGTTGGGCGTGAATGCGGACGCTGCTTCAGTGACTTAACTGCAGGTGCATTGGGTCACTGACATGTGGGCCCAAAGGGCATCTGGCCCGCATGTCAGTGACACACCAACTACACCTGCAGTTAAGTCCGGTGAATGTGGCATTGACGTTCTGGAGAGACAGTGACTGTTTCAGGTGGGAAGCGCTCGCTAGCAATGGAAGGCGTTCTGGTAGGCCAGGGCAGTTAGACGCTAGCGTGGTGGTAAAATGTGAACTCATGGATGACAAGCCTTTGAAGTGTATGCGAAATGTATTGACAACCAGGCGTCCATGCAACCGCTCTTGTCGCCAGCTAGCCTACGACAACCACCATTAGACACCACACAACCATGCATAGCTTACGAATAATGGACGAATCGATCAGACACACACTCGTGTGTAGTGGCACTATGATCGGTCACTCACTATAGTACATACTCCGTACCATAGTACCCTCTCTAGCTAGGACATTTTATAGATTGTCGCTGTGATGGAGGATATACATGAGCAAGGCACCAAGTCACGAGTGTGACCTTTGGTGTTGAGCCAGGTGAATACATGCTCGGTGTTCACGGAGGCCTCCAGCAAAGGTCTAAACAGGAATGTGAGGCACCGCCGGGGCGTGCAGGTGACGGGCTCGCCATTGGTGTTGCGCCATGAGCAGGAATTTGATTGAGAGGCAACGTGCATGCATTATCATGGTTTGATAGTGTGAGCGTGGGTGTCTACACGCGTACATGCTACTTGCCTCTATGGACTGTGTGCGCTAATGTGTGCATCACGTATAATATAAAAAAAATCTATTTGTGCATTTAACGCAAAGTATTTCATTTTCATTTGGCTGATGAGTGTGCGTTGCAGCGACGAGTCCGTGGTTTGATTCCTCACATACACATAATTTTGGTTTTTATTTCTTTCTCCACTGACAGGTAGGCCCACATAGATAGATAGATAAAGAATACGAGCTAATGAGGTGCATGCGGACTGTTTGACTGGTCAACCAAACAAATATGGAGCTATACGCTGAGACAGTGACCGTATAATCACCATATCTCGTATACAATGATCAAAGTGAGCTATCAAGACAAGTTCAATGACCGCCAATGCATTTTACTCGGTAATAAATGACCAGGATTGAAGGGGAATCTGAATTTCCTTCATCTTCTGTCCTTGAGCTGTTGACATACCAATGCACTATACGGTTGTCCGGCCACTCCACCCCAGAGCTGTCACCAAGCGTCGTTCATGCCACTGGGCCACACACTAACCAGCAAGGGAGCGATGGCATCCCGCTGCGCCGAGTTCCTCGTTGCCCACGACCGCACACAAAATGGTAGGGAAGCGACGGCATCCCGCCATGCCGAGTTCATCGCCGCTCGCGACCTCACACCTATGTGGGAGGAATTTGAAGCTGCCAAGGCCGAATGGGCGGTATAGCCGGAGGCGGACAAAGCCACATAGAGGGAGCGGAAAAGTTAGAAAGCACTCAAGAAAAGAGAGGCCCGCCACCGCAAGAAAGAAAAGGACCCACGCACTGCTACGGAGAGGTCGGCGGAGATCCAAGCACGGTGGGGTGTCGCCCACAAAGCCGGGAAGGAGAACGACGGCGTCTGGCCAGCATGTGAGAAGTAGTAGTACTAGTAGTTAGTGTGTGTGTCTGTGTCGCTCGTACGTTTCTTTAATTAATTACGACCATGTACCAGTACTAGCTACTACTGTAGTTTTTAGAGAAAATTACCAGTACATTAGCCTAGACTCAATGGAAAAATTCCTATCCTATTGTAACGCCCTGGATACAATTGTCCATATTGATAACTCCGACTCTTGCCTTTTTCGGAGATGCGATACGATATTTCTTTTGTGGTTGGGTTTTGTCTTCGTTTTGCATTTTGTTCATGTCATGCATTTCATTCATTTCATGCCTTTCATATCATGTCATCATGTGCATCTCTTTTGCGTACGTGTTCGTCGCATGCATCCGAGCATTTTCCCCGTTGTCCGTTTTGCAATCCGACACTCCCTCATGCACCCGGCATCCCCTTTTGTCTCTTTTCGTGAGCGGGTGTTAAATGTTCTCGCAGTGGACCGAGATTTTCCAAGTGTCCTTGATACACCACCGGTAGACCGCCTGTCAAATTTCGTGCCATTTGGAGTCCGTTTGATGCTCCAACGGTTAATCGGGGAACCGTAAAGGCCTCGTGTGTGTTGCAGCCCAACACCTCTCCAAAACGGCCCAATAACCCATCCAAACCTCTCCCATGTCCTCCGCCGTCGGATCACGATCGCGTGGGCGAAAACTACAACCCATTTGGACACTCCTACCTCCTCCTACCTATAAATATGTGCTCTCCCCGTCCAAATCCGGGTCCAAACCCTAGCAAAACTTCCCCGCCGCCACCGGACACGTCCGGCCACATCGGACAAAGTCGCCGCCGCCGCCCGCACCAATCGCTGCGCACCATGTGTCCACCCATGCCCACTTTGCCACCGGGCCCGTGAAGCCCAGATCGGACCCGCCCCGGGCCGCGCCGGGCCCGAGGGAGCCCGCAACCTTGCCGCCCGCAACCGCATCGCCGGATCTTTGCCGCCGCCTTCGCGCCGTCGCCGGCGACCAACTCCGGCGACCGGAGCATGCAGCCGCCCGTCCTCCGCCTCGCCTGCCTCGCCGTCCGCCACCTGCACCAGGTCGCCGGCCACCGCGCCCGTCCCCATCTCATTCTTCCTCTTCTGGCCCGATCTCTCCTATTCGACAGGAACCGTGTCGTCGCCTCGATACGCTTCCGCCGCCGTTTGGAGTTCCATCAAGCTCGGATCCGGCACCCCGCCTCTGGATCCGTCCATTCCTGCAGATCCCCACCATGCCCGCCTGCCGGAGTCGCCGCTGCGCCACCGTTGACCTCGGGCAGCGCCGTCCCGGTGTCCTGCTCGTGCACTAAGCACTAGGAGGACGACGCTTCACCCGCGTGGGCCACCTCCTCTCCACAAGCCCAGCAGCCTTTGGCCCAAACCACCTCCTTCCTTCCTGGGCTGAAGCCCGTGTGGTGAGCCATCCCCTAAATCCCGCCCGAGCGTCATTTAGTTTACCCGCGCTTGTCTGTTTTTTTTCTAAGTCCCGAATATTCAATGATTTCATGCCTGGTTCATTGCCTTGTATCTCGGTGACCATAGCTCCGTTTCATGCATATAAGCTATCAAAATGTTCATCATGATGTGCTATTTATTTCATTCCATTGTGGCATGCTTGTTTGAGTCCATCTGGATGCCCAAATCATTGATGCAAGAGTGCTATAAATTGTTTAGTTGCTGTTACTTAGCAGATTTTGAGGATTTGCCATTTTTGTCACATTTGTTGTGTGCTGCATATGGGCATGAGCTCTACATGTGTTTTGATCTATGCCATGCCATTTTACAGGGGTGCTTTCCATGTATTTTTATGATCAATGTGGTGACTAGCACAAGCATGCAAAGTAGCCTTCGTGATATTGCTGATTTCAGGGACTTGGGATTTTGCTAAGTCCTTGCTCTGCTGTTATTTTTATGCCATGTAACCATGATGCTACAGTGAGATCCATGTTTTATTTGAGTTGCTTCAGTAAGGATGGTTTGGACATATGGTTATGCTCTAATCATCCATGCCCCTGTTTGAAATTATGGAGTGCCCTAGCATGTCTTAATCGGGCTCTACTTTTGCTATAAAATGTTCCTGGCAGATTGTTTACGTGTTAATCAATTTTCCATGGCTGCTGTAGTTGATCCATGCATGCTATGAACTTGCTCTTGCCATGGTTAGCTTCATGAACATGTCTTCTTGTGGTTGCTATGCCTAGTTTGTCATGCAATGCTTTGTGATGAGTGATTTGAGCTCGCCAAGATGCCTTCATAATCCTGTTTATGCCATGCTCAGTTTTCTGCTAAGTCTGAAACTGTTAATAAAACTTGCTATGTTTACATGGCTGCCATCATATCTTCTGTGCCTTTTTGGCTCATGATCAGTAAGGGACTTTTGTTCTATGCTTTTAGTAGATTCGTGTCATGCCTTGTATTGCTATGATATGTTCCTGTAGCATGTTTTTTGCTTGCTCTAAACATTGCTTCCTGATGTTATTCCTGGCATGTTGTTATTTTCACTAAGTCTGTGAAGCTGATAACTTTTTGTACTTTTGTCATGCTTGGTTGAACCTGCTCTTGTGTGATTTAGCCGTAGCTTAGTGTTCATGTTTTTTCAAGAATCTTGAGTAGATCACTGCCATATGCTTTGTTGCTATGTTGGAGTGTAGTAGCTTAGTTTCTTGTTGCATTCTAGATGGCATCGTGCTGTTAATCGCAGAATTGTGCCATTCTTGTTTTGCTTGCCATTTGCAAACCGTGCATCCGATTCCGGTGATCTTTATATCGTTTTCGACCGAAATCATCTCATCTTTCCAGCGACACACTTGGTTTGCCAAGTTGAAGCCCTGTTCACTCTTTTTCTTCTGGAGCACGCATATGCATTGCATATCACATCTCGCATATCATGCCATGTTTTGCATCATGTTGATTGTGCATTGCACCGTGTTTGATTGTTGGTCCTTTGCTTGTTTTCTTGCTTTAGCTAGAGCGGGGAGATGAATACATGACCGAGGAACCTATTGAGTACGCTAACGAAGATCAAGCTTTCGTCAACTCTGAGAACTTTGCAGGCAAGATGACCATACCCTCGAAATCACTTCTATCTTTGCTTGCTAGTTGCTCGCTCTATTGCTATGCCGCGATAACTACCACTTGCTTTATCATGCCTCCCATATTTCCATGTCAAGCCTCTAACCCACCTTTCCTAGCAAACCGTTGTTTGGCTATGTTACCGCTTTGCTCAGCCCCTCTTATAGTGTTGCTAGTTGCAGGTGAAGATGAAGTTTGTTCCATGTTGGAACATGGTTATTGTTGGGATATCATTATTATCTCTAATTTACTTTAATGCATCTTTATACTTGGTAAAGGGTGGAAGGCTCGGCCTTATGCCTGGTGTTTTGTTCTACTCTTGCCGCCCTAGTTTCCGTCATACCAGTGTTATGTTCCTTGATGTTGCGTTCCTTACGTCGTTGGGTGTTATGGGAACCCCTTCACAGTTTGCTTTGAATAAAACTCCTCCATCAAGGCCCAACCTTGGTTTTACCATTTGCCACCTAAGCCTTTTTCCCTTGGGTTCTGCAGACTCAAGGGTCATCTTTATTTTAAACCCCCGGGCCAGTGCTCCTCCGAGTGTTGGTCCAACCCGTCAGCCGCCGGTGACCACCAGGGGTAACTCTGGATTGGCCTACCGGAATCTTGGACAATCCGGTGTGCCCTGAGAGCGAGATATGTGCAGCTCCTATCAGGATTTGTCGGCAAATTCGGGCGGCTTTGCTGGCCTTTTTTACCATTGTCGAAATGTCTTGTAACCGGGATTCCGAGTCTGACCGGGTCTTCTAGGAGAAGGAATATCCTTCGTTGACCGTGAGAGCTTGTGATGGGCTATGTTGGGACACCCTGTAGGGTTTTGTACTTTTGAAAGCCGTGCCCGCGGTTATGGGCAGATGGGAATTTGTTAATGTACGGTTTTAGAGAACTTGACACTTAATCGAATTAAAATGAATCAACCATGTGTGTAGCCGTGATGGTCTCTTCTCGGCGGAGTCCGGGAAGTGAACACGGTCTCGTGTTATGCTTGAATGTAAGTAGTTTCAGGATCACTTCTTGATCACTTATAGTTTCTCGACCGTGCTTTGCTTCTCTTCTCGCTCTCTTTTGCGTAAGTTAGCCACTACATATGCTAGTGCTTGCTGCAACTCCACCTCACTACCCTTTCCTACCCTTAAGCTTAAATAGTCTTGATCACGAGGGTGTGAGATTGCTGAGTCCCCGTGAGTCATAGATACTTCCAAATAGTTGCAAGTGCCGATGATGCCAGTGCAGGGGACGCTACCGCACTCAAGTGGGAGTTCGACGAGGATTCGGGCCGTTACTATGTTTCTTTTTGGGATGATTAGTAGAGGAGCCCAGTTGGGTCGATCGGGGATCTAGCATTTGGGGTTGTCTTTCTTTATTTTGGTTCGGTAGTTGGACCTTGATTGTATTCTGGATGTTGTATGATTTATTTATGTATTGTGTGAAGTGGCGATTGTAAGCCGACTCTTTATCCCTTTCTTATTCAATACATGGGATGTGTAAAGATTACCCCTCTTGCGACATGCCTACCATGCGGTTATGTCTCTAAGTCGTGCCCCGACACGTGGGAGATATAGCTGCATCGTGGGTGTTACAAGTTGGTAATCAGAGCCTTCCCCGACTTAGGAGCCCCCTGCTTGATAATCACTGATGTTGTTGAGTCTAGAACAAAATGTTTTGAGTCTTAGGATTATATATATCGGAGAGTAGGATTCTTTATACTTCTCAGTTCCTTCGTCGCTCTGGTGAGGCATCCTGACATAGAGTTTTGACTCTTCTCTCCTCAAATTTCACTAATTTTTTTAGGATCACGCAGGTATCTTGGAATCGTTCCGATGGTTTTGTGACGAGAACATTGTTCTTGGTGCCTCCTGACATTTAGGGGTTGTGGAAGTGTCTCGGGGAGTTGAGCTCCAAGGTGTTGTCGTCACAATTTTATCGTTGCAGTTCTGGAATACCTGAGTTCACCGACATCGAAAATCTCCTTTATGCAGTTGTTGGTGAGATAACCTCGACGCCACCCAGTACTGGGGCGGGAGTTCGGGAGTATTGCCATAACTCGTATAACGGATGCTTTTCGAAGGTTGAGGTACATGATTTCCGAAGGTTTCTTGGTTATGTGTTGAAGGATGGATACAGCTGGATGTAGGATTTGTTAGTTTTGGGTGAGATATTATGCTTCCCCTGTATCCCCAACACCTGATTGCATAACCAGAAAGTTTCGGGAGTTTTATAAGTGGGAATTCAAGTAGCTCCTAGAATATCTTTCCAACAAACACATGTTAAGATGTGGGATCTATCATATGTATGTTTCTGGCTTATTTTGCAAGCCAATCATTTGTTTTTGTTTTCAGTTGTGGTATTCGAGTTGCTTCGAAGTCAAGTGTTGATTCCAGACCTTTCCTAAGCGGTGTTCTCATACTTCTATGTTAATACCAATCCTTCTAGGTAATCGAGATTGTCATGTCAATCCTTTTTCAACCGGTGTGCTTCTCTTCAAGTGGATCCGATCATTTCAACATCCGCAAGATCAACTCAAAGTCTTCTCAACGTTGTTCGTTTCATCCGTTCCCAAGTTGTCTTTGTTTTCCCACCCTCCCACCCTTTTTTCTTCAAGGACTCATATATCTTAATCAAGCATCCATTTTATTGATGTGAAGTCTCTACATTATTTTTGCTTCAATGTTCTCATCCGGTGATTCTCAAGAAGATGCTAACAGAGCTTCAAGTTCATCATTCCTTGTTCTCTTTCTTCTCCGGTGGATTCAATTCAAGCTTTGGTATTGAGCATAGTCCTTTCATTTGCCCAATGTCTTCTCTTGCCGGTGCACCTCTTAATCTTAAACTTCTCGCTATTCATTTGTTTCGGAGTGCTGAAGATATCTCAAAAGATTCGTGTTTTCATTCCTAACCCGTTCAAGATATCTCGAGGTTGTTATCTCATTCAAGCCATTTAATTCAACCAGTGCAATCTCTCTTCAAATCATTTCAATGGTGTTTCTCTTGAGTGGGCCCTAAGCCACAGGTCTTTTCCCAGGATCTTACCTGACTCTTCTAATCTTCCCGGAGTTACTCTCAAATTATTTTTCCAAATTTGACGTAAGAATACATTATCATCAGTCATATGTATTTCTCCAAGATCGGTCAAATTCTTTTCATTGTTGGCTCAATCTCTTCACTTTTCATTCTCCCAGAGTATCTCAACAATTCATGGTGGTGCTTCTCGTCGTCATTCTCGGATTTTGAAGACTGAAGAAGATTTTTCTCTCAATCTTGCTCCATTGTCTTCAAGATTCATGGTTCTAACTTGTTCCCATCCTCTCATAATTGTTTTCGATTGTGAGAATTATTTTCACCCATCCAGAGCAATTCAAGAGTCTTTTCAGTTTGATTCTCCGGAGCACATCATCTAAGAATTATTCATTCCAGCTTTCAGCTCTCGTTCTCCAAATCTTACCGGTGCTTCGCTCAAGTATTCTCTAATCAGCTCATGATCTCTTTGTTCTCATGTATCTAAATTATCTCTAGTATCTTCATTCGATTTCTAATTTGTACGATGGTTCGTTCAAGATTTCTCTTCCTTCGTTATCATATCAATTCATTCGTTCTTCCCAACCCTACCGGTGGTTCGCGGAAGACCTTCTCAAGTTGGCGCTATATCTATCTTAATCCTTTCTACGAGAATAAGTAGTATGCCAAATCTGTTGCTTGTCATCAATCTAAATTGGTGAAGGATACGGATAACATAATTCTTATTATTGTTTCATCCAAGTGATCTAATTTCTTCTTTCCAGAGCTGTTCTTCATGTCACATTCTCGGTTTGAGATGTTTCATCTTTCCTTTCCGGAGTTCCAAGTTTTCCGCTTTATCTCGTTGCAAAGCTCCATCCAATCATTTCAAGGCTTCAATCTTATTCTTTTCATCCTTCACTTCTTTTGATCATCCTTTTGTTTACCAGAGTTCTTCATGGAGGCTCTACATGGTGGTTCGTCAAGGATTTTTTCCATTCTTCAATTGTTCTTCAAGATTTCTCTCGAAGTTAAGTTTCGCCAAGCTATACTCTAAAATAAACATGGTGTTCAACACATGTCTTGTTTTGAGGAGTTCAAGCATTCTTCATCTTGCATTCTGAAGTGCAATTCTTTCTATCTTATCTTTTGAGATGGTGTTATGTCATTTTGACAGCTTCCTTCATGTTTCATGATTGATAAGTTGTCAGGAATGAGGTATCTTGAATCTCTTCGCTAGAGATTATCTTGTGCAATATTTCACCTAAAGCTTTCCCTAAGGATTGTTGCTATTTATGGTGCTTATAAATGACACAAGTTCTTCATTTACCCTCCTGATGAAATAAGTTTCTCGTCTCCTTGTTCATATCAATCTAATCTATTGTTTTTCGTAGTGGCATGTATTCACCTCTAAGTTTTGAGCTGATTCCATAAGCCCACAACAAGCTTAACCTTTCGTTGTTGATAATCCAACAAATCCGTTCTAGCATTTGTTGTAAGCGTGCTCTCTCAAGATCTTGTTTCCCTCCGTTCATTCCATTCCACTCTTTCATTTCTTCTGGAGGCATAGTGATGTTGCTCCATTCTATCATCATCTCGAGTTGAGAGGATCATGTTCTTTTCATGCTTGTCCATTTAATCGAAGTGTTTTTCAACTTTGTTCATCTTCGTTGTATTCTTTCTTTCAAGTTGTTCAACCTTTCAAGGTTCTTTGGTTTCACTCGTTTGTCAAAGAAGCAACTTAGTTTTAGCTCTTATCTTCCTCTTCTTTTTCCCTCCGGTGCCATCCTAGATCTCGGGACGAGATCCTCTCGTAGTGGTGGAGTGTTGTAACGCCCCGGATACAATTCTCCATATTGGTAACTCCGACTCTTGCCTTTTCCGGAGATGCGATACGATATTTCTTTCATGGTTGGGTTTTGTCTTTGTTTTGCATTTTGTTAATGTAATGCATTTAATATCATGTCATCATGTGCATCTCTTTTGCATACGTGTTCGTCTCATGCATCCGAGCATTTTCCCTGTTGTCCGTTTTGCAATCTGACACTCCCTCATGCACCTGGCGTCCCCTTTTGTCTCTTTTCGTGAGCGGGTGTTAAACTTTCTCGGAGTGGACCGAGATTTTCCAAGTGGCCTTGGTACACCACTGGTAGACCACCTGTCAAATTTCGTGCCATTTGGAGTCCGTTTGATGCTCCAACGTTTAATCGGGGAACCGTAAAGACCTCGTGTGTGTTGCAGCCCAACACCTCTCCAAAACGGCCCAATAACCCATCCAAACCTCTCCCATGTCCTCTGCCGTCGGATCACGATCGCGTGGGCGAAAACTACACCCCATTTGGACACTCCTACCTCCTCCTACCTATAAATATGTGCTCTCCCCGTCCAAATCTGGGTCCAAACCCTAGAAAAACTTCCCCGCCACCACTAGACATGTCCGGCCACACCGGACAAAGTCGCCGCCGCCGCCCGCACCAATTTCTGTGCGCCACGTGTCCACCCATGCCCACTTCGCCGCCGGGCCCGTGAAGCCCAGATCGGACCCGCCTCAGACCACGCCGGGCCCGAGGGAGCCCGCAACCTTGCCGCCCGCACCCGCGTCGCCGGATCTTCGCCGCCACCTTTGCGCCGTCGTCGGCAACCAACTCCGGCGACCGGAGCACGCCGCCGCCCGTCCTCTGTCTCGCCTGCCTCGCCGTCTGCTGCCTGCACTAGGTCGCCGGCCACCGCGCCCGTCCCCATCTCGTTCTTCCTCCTCTGGCCCAATCTCTCCCGTCCTCATCTCTCTCTCTCTCTCTCCCGTTCGACAGGAACCGCGCAGCCGCCTCGATCCGCTTCCGCCGCCGTTGGGAGTTCCATCAAGCTTGGATCCGGCGCCCCTGCCTCTGGATCCGTCCATTCCCGCAGATCCCCGCCGTGCCCGACTACCGGGGTCGCCACTGCGCCGCCATTGACCTCGGGCACCACCGTCCTGGTGTCCTGCTCGTGCACTGGGCACGAGGAGGACGACGCCTCAACCGCGTGGGCCACCTCCTCTCCACAGGCCCATCAGCCTTTGGACTAAACCGCCTCCTTCCTTCCTGGGCCGAAGCCCGTGTGGCGAGCCATCCCCTAAATCCCGCCCGAGCGTCATTTAGTTTACCCGCGCTCGTCTGTTTTTTTCTAAGTCCCGAATATTCAATGATTTCATGCCTGGTTCATTGCCTCCTATGTCGGTGACTGTAGCTCCGTTTCATGCATATAAGCTATCAAAATGTTCATCATGATGTGCTCTTTATTTCATTCCATTGTGGCATGCTTGTTTGAGTCCATCTGGATGCCCAAATTGTTGATGCAAGAGTGTTATAAATTGTTTAGTTGCTGTGACTTAGCAGATTATGAGGATTTGCCATTTTTGTCACATTTGTTGGGTGCTGCATATGGGCATGAGTTCTACATGTGTTTTGATCTATGCCATGCCATATTTACAGGGGTGCTTGCCATATATTTTTGTGACCAATGTGGTGACTAGAACAAGCATGCAAAGTAGCCTTCGTGATATTGCTGATTTCAGGGACTTGGGATTTTCCTAAGTCCTTGCTCTTCTGTTATTTTTATGCCATGTAACCATGATGCTACAGTGAGATCCATGCTTTATTTGAGTTGCTTCAGTAAGGATGGTTTGGACATATGGTTATGCTCTATCCATCCATGCCCCTGTTTGAAATTATGGGGTGCCCTAGCATGTCTTAATCATGCTCTACTTTTGCTATAAAATGTTCTTGGCAGATTGTTTACGTGTTAATCAATTTTGCCATGGTTGTTGTAGTTGATCCATGCATGCTATGAACTTGCTCTTGCCATGTTTAGCTTCATGAACATGTCTTCTTGATGTTGCTATGCCTAGTTTGTCATGCAATGCTTTGTGATGAGTGATTTGAGCTCGCAAAAATGCCTTCATAATCCTGTTTATGCCATGCTCAGTTTTCTGCCAAGTCTGAAATTGTTAATAAAACTTGCTATCTTTACAAGGGTGCCATCATATCTTCTATGCCTTTTTGGCTCATGATCAGTAAGGGACTTTTGTTCTATGCTTTTAGTAGATTCATGTCATGCCATGCCTTGTATTTCTATGATATGTTCCTGTAGCATGTTGTTTGCTTGCTCTAAACATTGCTTCCTGATGTTATTCCTGGCATGTTGTTATTTTCACTAAGTCTGTGAAGCTGATAACTTTTTGCACGTTTGCCATGCTTGGTTGAACCTGCTCTTGTGTGATTTAGCCGTAGCTTAGTGTTCATGTTTTGTCTGGAATCTTGAGTAGATCACTGCCATATGCTTGGTTGCTATGTTGGAGTGCAGTAGCTTAGTTTCTTGTTGCATTCTAGATGGCATCGTGATGTTAATCGCAGAATTGTGCCATTCTTGTTTTGCTTGCCATTTGCAAACCGTGCATCCGATTCCGGTGATCTTTATATCGTTTTCGACCGAAATCATCTCATCTTTCCAGAAGAACACTTGGTTTGCCAAGTTGAAGCCTTGTTCACTCTTTTCCTTCCAGAGCACGCATATGCATTGCATATCACACCTCGCATATCATGCCATGTTTTGCATCATGTTGATTGTGCATTGCACCATGTTTGATTGCTGGTCCTTTGCTTGTGTTCTTGCTTTGGCTAGAGCGGGGAGACAAGTACGTGATCAAGGAACCTTTTGAGTACACTAACGAAGATCAAGCTTTCGTCAACTCTGAGAACTTTGTAGGCAAGATGACCATACCCTCGAAATCACTTCTATCTTTGCTTGCTAGTTGCTCGCTCTATTGCTATGCCGCGATACCTACCACTTGCTTTATCATGCTTCCCATATTTCCATGTCAAGCCTCTAACCCACCTTTCCTAGCAAACCATTGTTTGGCTATGTTACCGCTTTGCTCAGCCCCTCTTATAGTGTTGCTAGTTGCAGGTGAAGATGAAGTTTGTTCCATGTTGGAACATGGTTATTGTTGGGATATCATTATTATCTCTAATTTACTTTAATGCATCTTTATACTTGGTAAAGGGTGGAAGGCTCGACCTTATGCCTGGTGTTTTGTTCCACTCTTGTCGCCCTAGTTTCCGTCATATAGGTGTTATGTTCCTTGATGTTGTGTTCCTTACGCCGTTGGGTGTTATGGGAACCCCTTGACAGTTCGCTTTGAATAAAACTCCTCCAGCAAGGCCCAACCTTGGTTTTACCATTTTCCACCTAAGCCTTTTTCCCTTGGGTTCTGCAGACTCAAGGGTCATCTTTACTTTAAATCCCCGGGCCAGTGCTCCTCTGAGTGTTGGTCCAACCTGTCAGCCGCCGGTGACCACCAGGGGCAACTCTGGGTTGGCCTACCGGAATCTTGGACAATCTGGTGTGCCCTGAGAACGAGATATGTGCGGCTCCTATCGGGATTTGTGGGCACATTCAGGCGGCTTTGCTGGTCTTGTTTTACCATTGTCATAATGTCTTGTAACCGGGATTCCGAGTCTGATCGGGTCTTCCTTGGAGAAGGAATATCCTTTGTTGATCATGAGAGCTTGTGATGGGCTAAGTTGGGACACCCCTGTAGGGTTTTGAACTTTCGAAAGCCATGCCCGCGGTTATGGGCAGATGGGAATTTGTTAATGTCCGGTTGTAGAGAACTTGACACTTAATCTAATTAAAATGAACCAACCGCGTGTGTAGCCGTGATGGTCTCTTCTCGGCGGAGTCCAGGAAGTGAACACGGTCTCGTGTTATGCTTGAACGTAAGTAGTTTCATGATCACTTCTTGATCACTTATAGTTTCTTGACCGTGCTTTGCTTCTCTTCTCGCTCTCTTTTGCGTAAGTTAGCCACTATATATGCTAGTGCTTGCTGCAGCTCCACCTCACCACCCTTTCCTACCCTTAAGCTTAAATAGTCTTGATCACGAGGGTGTGAGATTGCTGAGTCCCCGTGACTCACAGATACTTCCAAACAGTTGCAGGTGCCGATGATGCCAGTGCAGGGGACGCTACCGAACTCAAGTGGGGGTTCGACGAGGATTCGGGCTGTTACTATGTTTATTTCCCGGATGATCAGTAGAGAAGCCCAGTTGGGTCGATCGGGGATCTAGCATTTGGGGCTGTCTTTCTTTTTGGGATGATTAGTAGAGGAGCCCAGTTGGGTCGATCGGGGATCTAGCATTTGGGGTTGTCTTTCTTTATTTTGGTTCGGTAGTTGGACCTTGATTGTATTATGGATGATGTATGATTTATTTATGTATTGTGTGAAGTGGCGATTGTAAGTCGACTCTTTATCCCTTTCTTATTCAGTACATGGGATGTGTAAATATTACCCCTCTTGCGACATGCCTACCATGCGGTTATGTCTCTAAGTCGTGCCCGGACACGTGGGAGATATAACCGCATCGTGGGTGTTACACCTATGCATCATATGGCATCTCTTTCTCTATTGGAATTGAGATGCATGTCATCTCACTTCCTATGATTTTCATGTTCCTATAAAATTCCTATCCTATGAACCAAAGGAGGCCTCTGCTGGAGTAACTACTGTAGCTAGCAGTACTGCTGGTATAGTAGTTTTCTTCAAGAAGTGGAATTCAACGAAATCATGATGTTTCTTTTGTCCGAGCAACTTCACAGTGGGAAAGGTTGGGACTTTGATTTGACGACTCATTAGTCATTATTACTGCGGTGCGACGACCGGGGTGTCTCTCTCTTGGAGTTTTGCGTGCATGGCAAGTGGACCAGGATGGTCGACGTCCCAAATGTTGGCGAACGGAAGTATTCTTTCTGATTCGAGGAGCGAGGAAGCGCGCGCCGTCAAGGGAAGGGGGTTGGGTTGGCCAGGGCAGTCAGACGCGGGCATGGTGGTGGTATTGGTTTTTAACCGTTTTAGGTGTAGTATTGGTAGTTTGCAAAACTACTCAATTATTGCACTCAGTTTCCTAAGAAATTGTGGTAAAAAACGTTACTCCACAGCCTGCTTCCCTTCTCCTTCCTCTTCCACCGCTCGCGCATGTCCGCGGGAAGCAACCAGTCAACCCTTATATAGGAGTGCTAGCACAAAAAGATGCATGCATGACCACTAAAATTTCCAGATTAAAGTGCCGCTCTAGCGGGAGTATGGCGTATGTCGTTACCTTCGGCCGGGCCATGGCTACCAGGCAACGGCGACCAGAGAAGAGGCGTTGGGAGGGGAATGAATGCAACTACTGTTTGGGTTTGCCGTCCGGCTTAAATAAATGCGCACCATCACGTGTACCTGCGGGTGCACAAATTGTAACATACGTGGCTGCTTAAGTGGGCGTCCCGTAACTGGTGTGTGTGAGAGATTCTGAGAGACAGAGTGCGTGTGTGCGACTCTACTCTTCGGACATGTACTCAACCTTTTGCATCGGGATATAAGTATAATAGTATTACACTTTAGCTAGTGATTTACGTGGCCATGTTAACATGGTTGTGTCAAAAAAATGTCACTTCCTGCTCATGATTTGTGTTATATAACTACTAGCAAGATGCTCGTGCATTGCACGAAACATAAATATGCATTTTTTTTACAAAACACCTGTTGTGATTGACCCATGCAAGAGTAATCCCATGTGTAAAAACTAATGATATATCAAGAATTTTATCAGAAAACAGGTATCTCGACCATTTCATCGAAAAATGAAAGATGAGAGATAAGGTGAGGAGGAGTGGAGCGTGGTGGTGACTGGTGGTCGGACTGGGCGGAGGCAGGGGGTGGACGGCACCGGCAGGCGGCAGCAGCCACCATGCTAGATTGTTCTGGAGACTTCCTTTTTTAATTTCTCAGCAATGAGGTTGTGGGAGATAAGGATGAACGAGGCAAGACATTGTCTGTAAGACCATAATAGATTTGGTGCCAAAAATAGGCATGCCAATGTTTGGCATTGTGCCAAATATTCGCTACTACTTGGTTGGTTATGGAGTTGTCTTGCCTATCTCACATAAAGTTGCCAATATTTGGCAAGTCTTGGTATTGCCAATATTTGGCAATTCCAACATTTGGCTAGCCAAATATTGGCAGCAAACCAATCATGATCTAAGTGTGGAGAGAGGTGTGGGTATCTTTTGTAAAATTGTCATAGTTTGCTTTTTATCCGTCAGATATAGATCGAACGGTCTATATTACAAGATGGCAGGCACACCATCATCACCAAATCATTTTTTTATAAGAGTAGAGATGATAAGTTTGCTAACTACTAAAGTAAAGTGGAATTTGTCCATGTTATACAAGTAAATTAAGGTGATTGTTTATCATACGGGTAAGGTTGGACGAAGGGTGGTAGGAACAAATGCTCCGCCTAGAGCATATGTGTGTGAGATGGAGTCTTAGTGTGTGTGTGGGGGGGGGTGCATGCATGTGTGTGTGTGTGACGCGAGGTCCTTGGTGGTAGATGTAATTTAAGTGTGTGTGGCTTCATCACAGAGAGGTGATGTGTATGGCTGAGGCCACTGACAAGGGGGTGTGAGAGAGAGAAAAGGCCCGTAGAGAGGGAAGAGAAGGCATGTGCGCGTGAGAGGAGTCGACATCAAGAGAACGTGTTTGTTGGAGAGACACCAAGGAAGACTACTATATATCGATGGTGCATGTAGGCGGGAATTAAACGAAGGGATGGTCTTATTGGTTTCGGGGATATAGGGGAAGAGTGAGAGAGGGGGGGTAGCTAGAAGGAGATTGTTAAGTGTGAGTATGTGTTTTACCCATCCAGGCGGAAGTTATGTGCACACAAGAAGAGAACGATTCGATCTGCCGTTAGGGCTGAGGGTAATTAACTACGTATGGAGACATAGAAGACCTTGAACGTGCATGTGCGAGAGGTATACATGTATACGTGGAATGTGTGTGTGTGTGCATGCGCGCATGATCGAGATAAAAGAAAGAAGACATAAGTCATAAGATCAACGACATGGGAGAGACGGGTCGGTATGACAATATGCATGCATGTGAGAGTGCAGGGAAGAAGGCCCGATAATTGAGCATGTGTTTTTGTCTTTAAGAGATAGTGGCGTGGGCTGGAGCATACATCTATGGCAAGCATAGGGAGCGATACACAACGATTGTGCAAAAGAGATCAACCTATAAATGCATGTATGGAGAGACATATATATAGTGTGGGTGATAGGAAGCAAGAGTGCGTGCGAGAAAGAAATGTTGACGGAGAAACTACAGATAGATACAAAGATAGGGATGCTAGCTAGAGGGCCATTGGCTAGTTTGAGTGTTGGAGATGACCGCCGGGTGGTTCATAGGGTGAAGTTATGTGTGTGTAAGAGAAAGATAAAAAGAGGGCACATGACTGCATGTAGAGAGAAAAATATATAGTGTGCGTGATAGGAAGCAAGAGTGAGGGCGAGGAAGTAGGTTGATGGAGAAATAGATAAATAGAAAGATGAAGATGCTAGCTAGTGTGCGTTAGAAATAGGAGTCGAGTGGATCAAAAGGTTGAGTTATGTGTGTGGGTGTGAGAGAGATAGAGAGAGAGGGTGCATGTGAGTCACATACAAACAAATATCAGAGAGAAATGAGATCCCGAGAGACGGAGTTTTGTGTCTGCGAGAGAGAAAGATATTTCACAACAAGAGTGATAGCTAGAGAGACATATGAGGGAACACAAGATATCTCTAGGGAGAGAGAGTGTGTATGAGCGACATACAAGAGAATGGTGGAGAGATATGAGACCCTGGGAGATAGAGTTTGTGTTTGTGTGTGAGAAAGAGATATTTAATAGGAAGAGTCGTAGCTTCTCATACCTAAGGAGCGAAAGACATCTCTGTGTGAGAGGGGGTGTGCGAGTGGCACACAGGGGAATAGTAGAGAGAAATGAGACCCCGGGAGACGAAGTTTGTGTTTGTGTGAGAGAAAGAGATTTCACATGGAGAATCATAGTTAGAGACACATAGCAGGGAGCAAGATATACTTAGAGAGAGATAGAGTGATGAGGGTCGAGGGAGAGAGTACCGTCAGTGTGTTACAAAGATAAAAGATCATTGTCGACATATAGGTAGCACGAGAGATACCGAGAGACGATGAACGCGTATAGGTCTAGAGAGATACTCCTATATAAGCATGAGTGATAGCTATATGAGATGAATATCTGGATTAAAGGGGATTCAAATATTTAAACTGGAGATCACGGCATCGATAATATCATAACGCAAATTGGTGTATCAAACATGCATATTCATTTGAATTTGGGGACACGTGAAATGTTATATAGTTTATCAATATTAGCGATCCATAGATTCTTTAATTAGAGACAATGTATGGTTTATATGTAATTAATGTCTAAATGGGATTACACTGTATGTTGCGTGTGTGAAACATATTATACATGTTTGAGAAGTAAAAAAACCACATGAAACACACATTAATTGGAGACAGTTAGCGATGAATGCATACATTCAATTTCAACATAAAGTGGTTTCAAATATTTGAAAATTCCAAATTAAGATGGATACAACCTTATGAATCTGAGATCATGCCATTTGTAAACCATATTTATGTATAAAGGGTGTTGTGCTTTCTAAAGTACATATAAAAAATGATGTATATAGAATTTTATTCCAATCGAAAATGGATCCTACCCGAACAAAAATAGAATACATATTGGATCCGAATTGAGTTGGCATGGTAAACGTGCACTCTTGCTCTGCAAAAATTTGAACGAAGTGGGGAAAGTCGCAGTAACGGCCCGAAACCAAAATCTGCGAGATGGAAATTACTGCCTATCCCTGACACGCAAAGCCTATCGGCTCGATTTCTATAGGTTTCTATAGGGGTAGGTTTCTAATTTCACTCAAACGTGACATAACCGTGTCTCACTTGGGTTCATACACGGAGGGTGCCAAAACACAGTGTCTCCTCGGCCGAAATCGACCCCCTCCCCGATTCACACACGGTGGGTGCCAAAAACAAACTCTCGTTGGCAAATATTCGGTGTATGTGAGATTACCGTCCTATCCCCAACCGACTAATATTGCTATGATGTAGGAAATTTTAAATGGGGGCTAAGTTTGTAAATTTCCTTGCATTTGAGACAAGCGCGCCCTAAAGACATGGTTCCCCCTTCCTCTCTCCTTCCATTTCCCCATTCGTACTTCGTGGGCGCCAAAACACCCTCTCCACCCCAGCCTCCTTCGTCCTCCACCCCATCCACCGCCATCCTCCTCCACCATGCCGGAGCTGATACCCCGACGCCATCGTCCATTACAAGAGACCGACCTCTCTCATCCACGGCTTCGGACCGGGATCCTTGCATCCCGTCCTCTCGCTTCATCCCCGCCATCATCCACCTTGCCGGCGTTGCTCCTATGACCGTCTCGTCCACCGTGCCCTGCCGCCACCGTCTACCCTCCTAGATCTGCTTCCACGCCACCGACAACCATCGCTACCACAACACCGTAAAATTCTTAGCAGATGCATACATGGCGCCGCACCAGAGGCAGTACTCTTTCGTATCTGCTCAACTTATTTATCGCAACAAGAAAATAAATCGCCACTGCTTTACTCTGATTTCTTGTCCATCACTTGTTAGTTGAAAGCAAACATTGGTTGCGAAGTTTCCTTTGTCCGGTTTGCACCTTCATATCCTCCATGGCACGCTCAACACTATACTCGCAATGCTTATGGTTTTCCCCTTTTATATTCCACAATAGTTAAGTGACAGTAGACTAAATTTCAAAATTGGGTCAGTCGATTTTAGAGAGCTCGCCTGAGTTCGTCGGTGCGAAGGAAGGGGCTCGGGTGCGGATAGTGGTTGTGGGGGGCGGTGGTGGGGCCTCGCTGAACAAAGAAAACTCGACGCGGGTGGGGGCGGGGGTGGGGGTGGCGGAGGAACACAGGAGGTGGGGCGGTTTAGGGGAGGGCGGCGGGGGGGGGGGGGGATCGGGGCCGGTGATTCAGCCGGCGGCCCGTGCAGTGTTCTGTATGGGAAGAATCAGAGATGAGGAAGAAGAAGGGTTAGGAGACGTAGGATCTTCATCCAACCGCCTGAAATGGTCGACTGACCCAAATGACAAAAGTCACGTGACTTGCATGCAGACATGCCTTTATATTCAGTACCATCATCATAGCTGCTTAGCACTACTCCTGAATGCATCAAGCTAAACAATGTACCACTCATAATTCCAAACTTGTTGCTCAAATACGAATCTGATATGATGCCGATATTACTAAAACAGATAATGTTTAATTGGTCAGATAAAGTTCCTACTTTACTTTCAAAAAGCACGTGCACCACATATAGAGAGACAACAGGGAGTTGCATTCTTAATGCGCTCTGGTTCATCATGTGTGGGCACTACTCAATGAACATTTTATTATCCAAAATCTGCTCGCTCTTCTTTAGCATCTTCCTCTTCCATTCTTCTTTAATAAGTACTCTCTCCATTCCTATATACAAGTCTTTGTATAGATTCCACCATGGACTACATATGGAGCAAAATGAGTGAATATACACTCTAAAATGTATCTGTATACATCTGTATGTGATCCATAGTGGAAATCTCTACAAAGACTTATATTTTGGAACGGAGGGAGTATGATAGTACTATAGTATGTTCCTTGTAGTGAAGATGAGCAGGGACATTTGGAGTGTAGAGGTCTATACGGTCGGTTGTGATGGACACTTTGAACTCTTCGGGCCTCTTTGATTCGTAGGATTTTGTAAACATAGGAATAGGAATTGTAGTGGCCTGCCCACTTGAATCCTATAAGATTAGCAAGGAAATGCGGGGAGCTGTGTCGCCTTTGAGAGCTACACTAATATTAACAGTATTGCACCTTCAGTTGAAGAGAGCTGGTATCCGACGCCTTTCTAGCGGTACCGGCAATACTAGCACATATATTCCAGCAAGTTCCACTTTGCTGATTTTACTCCTGATGCTTACGATTTTCCCGTTATATCTATAGTATGATCTGTGTAGCTGCTTTGTGTCGCACTAGCAGCAGTCCACTCTTGAAGCTAAACAACACACCAATCATAAGTACAAAGCTTACTTCTTAAAATACGAATTGTGATATGATACTGACATTATCTAACAGACACACATTTAATTGGTTAGCTAATGCTCCCAATTGAGTTTCCAAATGCATGTGGCCACATATAAAGAGACATCATGGAATTGCATTTCTTGGGGCGCTCTAATTCATCATGGGTACGCAACCAACATTGTACAGAAAGAAGGGGAATCTCAATAATATGCTTCCTCTTCTGTTCTTTAACATGTTCCTCTTCTGTTCTTCTTTAGTAAGCACGGTATGTTCCTTGTCAGGAAGGGGAGTAGGGACATCTGCAGTCGAGACCTCTATTGGGCCGGTTCTGCTAAATAATTTCGCACTCCGAGTTGGTCTGCCATAATACCCCAGAAATGGTGGGAGCCGCGCGGTCTTTGATAGACTAAACTAATATTAATAGTTGTGCCCCTTCGGATGAATAGAGCTGGCCTGTAGGTGATCGATAGGCTGCATATTAGTAGCGGCAAAACCCTATGTTTTCCAGCCAGTTTCGCTTTCCCGATTTATTTATGGTGGTTATGGTGTACCCCTATTATCTACACTATGATCTGCCTACTGGCTTTGCGCTCTTGTTATCATGGTTTGGCAGTAAACTTTCTATACTTATATTATGAACCTATCATCTTACAACTATCCTTACATCTGGGCCCCCCAACAGGGAGCCTATTTTTTTGTGTAGTTGTGCCAAGTTATATTAATCTACTCACCATATTACAGCACACATGGGCTCTCTCATCAGAATCCAGTGATAGCACACAAGGTTTTACGGGGAGCCTCTATTATATTACAATATCCTCTGCATTACAAAGATAATCTCACTACTATTTGTGTTTTCATGCTTTACAGATATTGTACGCAATCACAATGAATATAAGAATGCACACATCAGAAGAATATTGCGGAACAGTTCAATGGGTAATAAACTTGGCATGGATTGAGGTTCGTTGTGGATGCAATGAAACCCACATGCTCCCGACCTATAGATTCGTATTCAGAATATGGTCCTAATGACTATTGGGAGCTCAAGGAGTCAAAGGTATATGGCCTATCCTGTTCACCTAATAAGGTGCCTGTTCTAATTTGGCAAGTTTTTATTGGTTGCACATATCTTGCATAAGGTGTCTTGCATTTCTTTTTCTTCGTTGCACCGCCATCTGCTTAGTTTACTCGTGATATATGTGAAGTGGGTGATTCCATTATCAACACCAATTCCATTTGTCGTCATACCATGTTTTTCCATTCAAATGTTGTTCTTGTGTTTCAGACATCCAAAAGCAAGAGGGTGATTGCAAAACCTGAAGGAGTACACGCAAAGTCCTTGAAAAAGGTGGTTTTCCCGGAGAAATCACATAGCACCCGACGTATATTGGCGATAGAACCAGCGCCGCAAAACCTAGGATATCGCAACTATGCTGATCGCTACTTTGCTCTTGTGAGTACCTATTGTCCTATCGATGTCCTTACATTCATACCTGGTGGATTATGTGACATCATTGTGCATTATAGCTTTATTATCCACTGTTTGATCCAAATTATCAGATCTATATTAATGCTTAAATTAATGTAGAATAAACCCAATTCCTATGAAGAAATTTAGTTCTGCATTGTTCTTGTAAGTATCTGTTGTCCTTCATCACTGTACTTATATTTGTCAGCTAGTTCTTCATGTACACTTTGTAGCTTATTTTCCCTTGTCCTCCTTTTTCTACACATCTGATATACATTTACTCTTGCCAAAATATTGAATAAAACCAATGTTACTGAAGAAGTTTAGCTCCGCATTGCTCTTGTCAGTGCATTCTGCATGTATGTTGTATTTACATTTGTACTCTACATCTTAAGTTAAATAATCGCCATTTGTTCCTATATTTTCACATCTATATTTACTCTTAACAAAATGTAGAATAAAGGAAATACTCTAGAAGAAGAGTGTGCGGTAAACTTCTTGAGTTGCCCCCCCATCAATATGGACAAGGCCTTTATAGAGCATGTCTTCACTACTAATGTAAGTTTGTCCTCCTCAAGCCTTCAAACTTTGTTGTGTATATTTGGATAGCTATGAGTGCAAATGCTGTTTATTTTTGTTGTCTGCGTCAAATTGCTTGTTCAAAGTTTATAAAGTAGAAGTGCATAAACAAAAGTTTGTCCTTCTCACTTTCAGTCTTTAGTTGTACAATCTAGTTCCTTATTCGTACCATGTAAATTAAACTAAACATAGCAAGTTATATTCTTTAGCACTATGTGTATGCTTGTGTTCTTGATCTATAATCCAGTGGTGTGGTGAGACTACCAACAACATCACAATGTCATATCCTGCTATGTCTCAACTATGAACAATGCCATACTATATTAATGTTATTTAAATTGTGTCTCTTTATTTACCAATCTGAAATGGTATAAATTGATAGTACACTCACCATTCATGCTTATACGTTGTTTAGAACTACATCTATGCTCGTGTTCTTGATATGTAATCTAGTGGTCTGGTGAAGCTGGCTGCTCTTGTACAATGCCATTTCCTGTCGTCTTAACTATGAACAATGCCTATTATGTTAATGCTATTTTAAACCGTGTCTCTTTATTTCTGACAAAGAAATGAGATGAATTGACAGCGCTGATGCTTATACGTGCAAAACCTGTTATCTACCTACTTGTTTCTCTTTTAGGGTGACAACACTGCTGCTAGGAAGAACTGCCACAATGATAGTGAGACGAACCCATTGTTTGTCCCTCTAACACATATTCCAGAGGAGAAGCCAACACATATTGAGGGTAGGGATACAACCACGAAGTCACATCTTGATGTAGTGTCAAACTTACTCAGTCACACAAGCTCGATGAAGTCGCCGCCTGAATCTGTTCGACTTCTTCAGTCTAAAATTCAAGCAGAAATACATGCTTCCGCACAAATACGACTGGAACTCCAATCTCTATGCAAGATTAACCATAAGTACAAGACATTTATTGATGCTATGCAGCTTAAGTTGGTTGATATGAGCGCCAAAGAAGCGCAGTCTCATCAGGTTGCTAAGCTGCTTGCGCTGCAGCTCCTGGGCTAGGCTAACCTTTCTTGAACTATGTTGAAGTGCTGTCGGTTCTGTCTATTATTTTGTCCGCTTGTTAACTTCCACTGGTGGCGACCTGCCCAGTTTATGTAATCTGCTATCTAGTTGCCCTTTATTATCACTGGTGGCGAACTTTGACGCCGAGGTGATGTAATACGCTGTAATTTCTTTGTTGTATAGTCTAGGTTTATTCTTGGTCGGTATGCTGTAATTTAGGCCGAAAGGTTCTTCAGGCCGGCTCGTTACTCTTATGGGCCAAAACATGGGCCTATAATCATCTTGGGCCATTAGCAGGTCTAAACCTGTAGTTGTTCCCCACCTTTAACAGGCTAAGTAAAGTTCTGGCCAGCTGGGCCAGAGAATACCATGGGATTTCAGGAGGCTAAAACCTAGATTGGTCTAGCGTTGAGCCGAAAAATTCACGGGCCAATATAGGCCAAAACTGCCTAAGGCCCATGTTTGGCCCAAATAGGACAAGCAGTTAACAGGCCAAAATATATCTCGGGCCTGTTTGGCCCAATAAAGTTATGGGCTTTAAGCAGGCCGGTATCTACACGGGCCATAGGCCTAAAAGTGTCACGGGCCATTATCAGATGGGCTGTAAGCAGGCCGGATTCAACGCAGAATGTAATTACGCCCAACTGTTACACGGGCCATTAACAGGCCGATAGGCCAGTTGGGCTGAAATTTATCCACGAAGACTACGGGCTGTTAAGAGGCCTCAAGTTACTTCGGACAAGAAATAGCACAGTTTTTGCATGGGCCGTTAAATGGCCTAAAGTTAAAGTGGGCCGACAACGTCCCATATGCACCATGGGCCGCTAACAGGCCGAAACTATTATCGGGCCGAACTGGTAAACGACAATTTAATAGGCTGAAAAACAAACCTGTCTTAGAATGGGCCCAAAAGAACAGTGGCCTGTTAACGGGCCTGGTCCGATATGGGACATAATTTGGCTAAAAACAGGACATACTGTGAACGGTCCTGATCTGGTATGGGCCTCAGTTTGACCCAAAACATGGCAGGCTATTAACGGGCTAGCCCACTAGTGTCTGAAAAAACATGGTGGGCCTTTAGCTGGGCCGGCCTTTTTCACCGGAATGGGCCTCTGTTGGACCATGCCACATGTCGACGTATGATAGGCGTCTCCTGTCCAATGAGTGGATGACATCTGTCCCAACGGTGAGCCAACACGTGTTTCCTCTGGCCAATGAGAATTTTACACGTGGAAAACCCCCATTGGTCCGGGCTGTTAACGGGTTACCGGATCCAAAACCAGACCCGATAGCTTAATAGTGACCCGTTACGGTCGATGTCACGTGTCGGTAACCCTTGACAGAAGCACTCCTATGACGCGCGATTTATCATCATGGAAGTGGACACTTCCGTGATGATAATGTTGGTAATGTCATGGAACACTTCTATGACAATACATGTATGACTATCTTGATTCTGTCATAAAATCATCATGGATGTACATGCATGACAGAAAACGTGACCTACTGTGACAAACACGTATCATCACGGAAGTGTATTTTTTTGTAGTGATACCAACACTTTCCAAGGAACTTATTATTTGACAACATAAAGTAAATTCATTTTTCGTTTCGGGACTGGGCATCCCTATTACCTTTGCCATGCTCTCGTGCAATGAAAAGTGAATAAACACTCATCTTGAGAATAACACATCTATCATGGAAAAATATCAGCCACCCCCTACCGTTTCATGAGCGGTACGAGCACACAAAAAGGAAATTATTTTGATAGTTAGAGATGCCACATACAAATTTGCTTAAAACAGCACTGAAATACTGCATATAGGTAGGTATGGTGGACTCCTATGGCTAAACCGGGTTTAAGGATTTTGGATGCACAAGTAGTATTTCTACTTAGTACAAGTGGAGGCTTGCAAAAAGATTGATAAGAAACCAACCAAGAAACGAAAAATCACATAAGTGAGCATTAAGCATAACTAACACCAAATAATGCACCACAAGTAGGGTGTAATTTCATTGCATAACTATTGACTTTCATGCTTGCATAGGGAATCACAAACCTTAACATCAATATTCTTACTAAAGCATAATTACTCACTAAAATGACTCACATATCACTATCATCATATCTCAAAACTATTACAAAGAATCAAGTTTATTTTGTCCAACTTCACAAAGCTCTTTATGGTCTTAAACAAGCTCCTAGAGCGTGTTATAAATGCTTGACCAAGTTCCTTATTGAAAAAGGCTTTGAAATTGGAAAAATTGATTCTCCACTTTTTACTAAAAGGGTAATGGTGCATTATTTGTGTGCCAAATTTATGTGGATGATGTCATATTTGGTTCGACTAGCCCTAATTTTAGTGAAAAGTTTGGAAGGCTAATGTCGGAGAAGTTTGAGATGTCTATGATGAGTGAACTCAAGTTCTTTGTTGGTTTTCAAATCAAGCAAACTAAGGAGGGTACCTTTGTTTCCCAAGAAAATTATACAAAGGACTTATTAAAGAAGTTCAACATGCAAGAAAGCAAAGGTATGAAAACACCCATGCCTAATAGTGGACATCTTGACTTGACAAAGGATGGCAAACCGGTTGACCAAAAGGTTTACCGCTCTATGATTGGTTCATTGTTATATCTATATGCCTCCCGTCCCAATATTATGCTAAGTATGTGCACGTGTGCACGATATCAAGCAGCCCCTAAGGAATGTCATCTTAAGGCTGTGAAAAGGATAGTGAGATACTTAATTCATGCACCAAACTTTGGCATTTGGTATCCTAAGAGGTCTTCTTTTGATCTTGTTGGCTATTCCAACTCGGACTATGCCGGTGACAAGGTTGATAGAAAATCCACTTCGAGCACTTGTCAATTTATTGGTAGATCTCTTGTGTCTTGGTCCTCCAAGAAACAAAACTCAGTATCCTTATCCACCAGTGAAGCAGAATACATTGCCGCCGGTTCATGTTGTGCTCATTTACTTTGGATGACCCAAACTCTTAAGAATTATGGGATATATGTGAAACATGTTCTATTGCTTTGTGACAATGAGAGTGCCATTAAGATCGCTCACAATCGCATTCAACATTCTTGAACTAAGCATATTGAAGTTCGTCATCATTTCATTTGAGATCATGTTGCTAAAGGAGACATCGATCTTAAGCATGTTCGTACCGATAAGCAATTGGCGGATATATTCACCAAACCGCTTGATGAGAAAGTATTTTGCCGTTTGAGAGGTGAATTGAACATCATTGATGCCTCAAACTTGGAGTAGAAACTCCATTTGGATGCATGGGCATGAGCCTTTGACTAATCCTTGATATTTCTCTTATGATGATGATCATATGTCTTGGATCTATACTTGTACCCTTGCATGTCATCTAACCCTTGTAGGTACTTGGATGAGTCCAAATCTATGAGATTGCAACACACTCACATCATGAGCAATCTCTACATCACCAAGTCTCTACAATATGGTGGTTTAAGACAAGGAAGCATGAATCCTTTCAACATATCCTTTGACAATTTCAATATATAAAATTTCATTTGGTATCAAGTTTCATGGTTGTCATTTTGGATACACAAGTGCTCTTCCTTGCAATACTAACCCACGTAGGTAGATGAACTCAAACTACCACTGGTTCTCCCAACTCTTGATGAACTACATCAACCTTGAGCATCCAACACAAGTTCGACCACATGATCAAGATCAACACCACCACCCAAGGGATGTTATTCCACCTTAGAGAAGCTTTACCCCAAGGCATGGGTCAAAGCAGCTCAACAAGATGTGAATACGTCAAAATGCTTAAACGAAAAATGGAAACCCCATTTTGAGCTTAAACGATGAGTATGACCTATGATCAAGTGTTCTCACTTGACTCCTCAGTCAATATACTCTAACATAGGTGACTTTCTCGTTAACCCATTCTAGATGAAGTTCTCTAGTGTTTCTTTGTGTTCTTGCATTTTTCTGCATTCCTTGCATCTAATTCATTGCAAATCTTTTAGTTAATTCCCTGCAAATCCTTGTGAGATCTTATTTGCCAAGTGAGCTGAGATGACAAAAAATTTCATCTGTATTGAACTCGGTCTCACCGATTTCTGCCTATCGGCTAGACCGAACTGCAATAGTGTTAATAGTTCATCGGTACAATTGACAAGGACAAACCCGGTCTGACCGATATGCATTATCTATGACATCTCCTACTCGGTGTCACCAATTAAAATAACACGGTGGTACCGATTTCACTACTAAGAAAACATTTTGTCATTGCCACTGTCATTTCTTTTCCAGCTCCACTCGATGATTCTTATCCTCTACTAGCATCTTAAATTACATGTTGTTTTGTAATGTGACTCAAGGACCAAAATAGTTTGACTCCAGAAGATCAATTCTTGGAAATTGATGTCAAAGGGGGAGAGGGAGAGCACATCAAAGCTTATCATAAAGGAGAGAAAGTACATCTTAGCTTCTCGAGATGCTTATTAACCATAGAGGAGAGAAGTCACATGTCTTTAAGAGGGGAAAGGCATGTTAGTGTATGTTATGATTGCTTTGCTCTGATTTTCTCTTACCCTACTTTCTCCCATTATCCAATATCAGATTCAAGGGGAGAAAGAGTTCATATCTAAGGGAAGAAAATCTTTGGAATTCATTGCATATCTTTGATCCTCGGGGACATGTCTATATCCAAATAGAGTACTAAGTGCTCACTCACTACATGCCATCCTTATCTTGGTACTCTTGTGGTTTTCTAAATTTGCTCTGATTAGTAGGTGTTCGTGTGTTATCTAACCCTGTTTTCTCAAGGTCACCTCCTCCAAAGCCAACTCAAGACTACACGGTAAGTATATGCATCACACTCATGTGCATGTTGATCTCTTGCTGATGTACATATTGTTTGCAAGAAGAACTCATGAACATGAAGGTACATTTCCTGTATTTACCTCATTTGCTCTGATGCATATAGCCAAAATATATGTAACTCATTGCTTGCTCTGACATGCTTATGCATTCACATAATCTTACATGCTATCCTTACATGATTGCATACATGTAGGGGGAGCCTATGCATGTTACATGTCTTTCCAAAGCTTTAATTATCATTCTTCATATCTTTATCTAAAGCTTTGATGTATGATGAAAGCACAAGTGCTCCCTGGGTGATTTTGGTAATTAATGCCAACATATCTCTTGTTGAACTAATAGTTTCATCTATTATATTTAAAAAAGTTCAACAAAGGCGTGGCATGGAAAAGAGGACGTGGAACCCCCTTCAAGGTGCTAAGGACGAAGATTGGCTAAAGCTCAAGACTCTTCAGTTCTATTTTAGTTATCCAAGATCACAATTAGTCCATAGGAAAAGCCAATACTATTAAAATGGGATGAGGTGTTGCTTAATGGTCTACTTGCTCAAAATGCTTAGTGATATGCTCCAAAGCCCTCAACCATTTTCTCAAATCCAAATATGTCCAAAACCTAAAGTAAAACTCGGCCCCACCGATTTGATTCACCCGACGCCACCGAGTGCACTTGACATAGCCACTACCAGAAACCCTAATGAGTTCGGTCTCACCGATGGGATCTCGGTCTCACCGAGATGGCCTTGCAAACTCTGTGTTGCCTGTTGCAATTTTTTTGGCCTCATCGAAATATGCAATCCGTCTCACTAAGTTTGCCTGACCAACTCTCTGTTTTCTTATTACTGAAATTGGTCTCACCAAGTTCATGTAATCGGTCAAACCGAGATAAGGTTTTGCCCTAACCCTAGCACATCAGTCCCACCGAGTTGATCATGTCGGTCCCACCGAGAACCCTAACGTTCAAATTTTGAACTGAATCGGTCTCACCGAGTTCACTTATTCAGTCTGACCGAGTTGGCTCAATTGTGTGTAACGGTTAGATTTTGTGTGGAGGCTATGTGTACCCCTCCAACCCATTCTCTATTCAAGAGAGAGCCATCAGAACGTGCCTACACTTCCACTACTCATTTTCTTAGAGAGAACCACCTACTCATGTGTTAAGACCAAGACATTCCAATCCAACAACAAGAATCTTGATCTCTAGCCTTCCCCAAGTTGCTTTCCACTCAAATCATCTTTCCACCACAGCCAAATCTATGAGAGAGAGTTGAGTGTTGGGGAGACTATCATTTGAAGCACAAGAGCAAGGAGTTAATCATCAACACACCATCTATTACCTTTTGGAGAGTGGTGTCTCCTAGATTGGTTAGGTGTCACTTGGGAGCCTCTATCAAAGATTCGAGAGATGAACCAAGGAGTTTGTAAGGGCAAGGAGATCGCCTACTTCGTGAAGATCTACCCAAGTGAGGCAAGTCCTTCGTGGGAGATGGCCATGGTGGGATAGATAAGGTTGCTTCTTCGTGGACCCTTCGTGGGTGGAGCCCTCCGTGGACTCGCGCAACCGTTACCCTTCATGCGTTGAAGTCTCCACCAACATGGATGTACGATAGCACCACATACCGGAACCACTCCAAAAATCTCCATGTCTCCAATTGCGTTTGCACACTCCAATCCCATCCCTTTACTTTCTTGCAAATTGCATGCTTTACTTTCCGCTGCTCATATAATCTTGTCATGCTTGCTTGAAATTTAATGTGCATGCTTAAACTTGTACTAAAAATCCACCTCAACGTGAAGGACTTAAAAACTACTACTTTTGCTTGTTGAGGGTCTAATCACCCCCCTCTAGACACCTCTTCTCGATCCTTTCACCTATGTCAAGCTTGGGGGAGGTGCCCTGGTATCATATCACCTCCACTATCTTTTGCCTTTACTTATCTTAGTTCGATCCATAGTTATATTTTGCTTTAGATGAATAAAAGTTTAGTCCAATCCTTTCTTTTTTGAGAGTTTGCTTAGTGATCTATATTTGTAATCATGTGCGAGATATATAATAAAGTTTAGTTTGAGGTTTTGTTCTTTGTACTTTCATGTTCAATAAAAAGAAAGGAAATAAATGAAAAAGATCATATGCTAATCCTATGGTAAGTAATGACATCACATAAGGAAGAGTATAAGTAGAAAAATTTATTGGAGATTTACAAACATAGCATTGGTCAATGATGCTATTCATGAAAGAATTAATAAGGGAAGAGATGATTCACATGCAAATACACTATACTAGTGTCATGAGAAACCACGGCCACCTATGGGACCAGAGGGCTAATTGCTGGTTTGGCAGGGGGGCATCGCGTTGCACAAAGAACAGACGAGCATGGGGCAGCACGACAGAGATCACGTAGGCAATTTTACCCAGGTTCGGGCAGCCGTGAGGCGTAAAACCCTACTCTTGCTTTGGTGGATTGATGGTGGAAGAGCAGTGGTGGAGCGTAGTACACTTGCCCGGCAAGGGCGGCAGTGGCTACGCGCGTATGCTCGTGTTTGTTATCAACCTTCTAACCCTTTCTACGGTTGCCATGGGCCTCCTTTTACGGATTAAGGGGCTACCACAATGGCAAAGTAGTCATTATGCACTGATAAGATAGCAAACAGTGCTATCGTACCTAACTCTGTAGGCTGACAGGGTGTATTAAATGCATCACTTAACATCACGTCGTTGGTTGCCCGGCAAGCCTTGTCGGGCTATTTTGCCAGCTTCACACCTGCTCGCCTGACACGTCGTAGGACGGGTGTCGTTCTTGGGCATCTTCTGTAGACAAAGGCTGTCGTGTGGCGAATGGCTGCCACTTAGTCACTTTGCGGCTTGACACCGCACTGATTGATGATGCAGGTTGTGGTGGAGTAGTTGGGTGAGGTGGTTTTGCCCTCGTGAGTCCCGGCAAGCCCTGCCGGGACGTCTTGGGTGTCTTCTTTCGGGGGCAACCCCGCCCTTGCTGAGCTGGCTTGCCCGGCAAGGGAGGCCCTCCTCCTGATGTTTTCTTGTTTCTCTGGCTTGAATTTGGTCCTCTTGGTTTGCATGTTGGTCCTCCGAAGCTCTTGGTCTCTTGCACTCTGGCATGGCCTGGTGCCTCAATCCTATTCCCGTGCATGTGTATAGTCTGGGCAATAGACCCAGGGTGTGTTGCACTGACAGAAGCCCACGGGCCTGCCCCAAACGCACTACCGAGCGTCATTGGTATAGGGCCTAATAAGTGCACAGGCGAGGGCGCTGAAGAGGTTGGCCTCTTGATGTCATTTTTCTTTTGCTTCTTCAGCAATCTTGGGCTTGGGTCAGTTTCTGATCTTCCCACACGTCGTGCGCAACGCTGTGGAAAAACTTCGGTCATGACCCGCGGATTGCCCATGCCCCATGCTTACGGGGCGGAAACTGCCATTCCACTTGCCTCCTGTTTCACACGCACCTACCATGCGCTCTACATGCATTGGGTGTGGTAGGTGGTGGATTCGGAGGGCGAAGGAGGAGTGCCATGGCCGGAAACCGGTCGCCGATGGTTGGAGCAGAGGGTCGGCCTTGATTCTTAGAGCCATAGAGGGCGCAGAGAGGCCATATTGGAGGAGCGGGGTGGCCATTTCCTATGTGAGAGGCCAGCCCCCTGCCTCATCTCCCTATAAAAAGGGGTAGGGGTAGTGCTTCTCCGCACATGCTTCTTCTTCCTCCCCTATGCAATCCTTCCCTTTTAGTCATTGTGAGAGGGCGAGGGTGCGACGGTGTCCCAGTAGCGGCGATGAGGGCTTCTACTCAATAGTGCATCCCTCCTCCTCCGGATCCTACAGTGGCGGAGCCCGCCATGAGGGGAGGAGGGAGGGGGCGAGGCCGAGGTCGTCGCGGCGCTCGGGGAAGAGCAGGACAGGGCGGCTCCTCGGCAGTGCCCCCACCGGCAGCCTTTCCTCCAATGGAAGGCCATGTCGGGGACCAACCTCGAGAGTTCGTCGTCAGGCTGTACAAACCTCTGTGCGGCCATCTTCGCCTCCCAACTCCCTTTGCACAAGAAATGGAGCTCGAATAGCCACGCACTATGAGGTTGCACGTGAGGGGCTGTGGGAATGGCGGCATGTGGGTTGACATCGTCTTCCCCGCCCTCACGTGATGTACCTCCACCGTGGTTCAAAGACCTTTGCTCGCGCCCATGGCTTCTCGGAGGGGCATGTTCTCCAATTAAAATTAATGGGGAGTGGCCTGCTCTCCATCAAGATCTCTGGGCGCTCAAGAGGTCGCTTAGGGTGCTGCGTGGAGGGCCCGACCGATGACGAAAGCTCCTCCTCAAGCGAAAGCGACGAGGAGGACAGTGACGGCGATGACGATGGTAGCGGATGGGAGGGCGACGAGGAGGACTCCGGCTGAGCGCCGTCCGCACAATCTTCATCAGGCGGCAGCACCATCATCTGCATCCGAATCTCCTTCCCGGCAATGTGATTTGCCGGGGAGTTGGATGCAGAGGTGGGGATGGTGCTCCCTGGCTCCTCCAGCAGTCCGCTAGCTGGACCCAGGGAGGCTTCCTCTCAGGCTGCAGCTTTGTTAGCCCTGTTGTGTCCCACTGGCCCTAGTGGCGGTGGTCAACGGGTCGCCTACGCCGTGCTCTCCATTGATGTGTTCCCAGTGCTCTCCCGCTCCCTCCGGGCTGCCTCTCCTGGAGCCCGAGGGGAGTGGGCTGGGCTTCTGCCCAGGTGCTCCTTTTGCCCTCCTCGCCTTCGTCGGCCATGCCTAGGAGGAGAGGGAAAAGAAAGGGCATTATGGGGCACTTATCTTTTTTCAATCTGAAATCTGTAAGCATTTGCCAAATTTTAATTCATATAATGTAATCTCCCGAGTCCATGTTTGTGTTCTGTAATGCTTGTACTTTAATTATCAGCATAATAATGAAAAATATGAACCTTGCCAGGAACCCGTGCATGTATATGTCCATGTAGAGGTGGGATGCCTCCTTAGTGTAAATAAATGAGTTTTCCCTGGCAGGCTACCCTGTCGGCACCCTTTTGTTTGCCAGAGAACTGTGTCTACCAGGCAAAAAATAAAGGGACCAGCCCCCCACCAACTTCCTTTTACCAAAGGCCACTGCGACCATCCTGACCGAAGCAACGTTCGAGTCAAGTATGGGAGCACCTACGTCTCAAAAGAGTGGTGAGGTTTTCTCATGCACAAGTTATAGATTTTACAGAACACTAATGGACAAGAGGCAGAACTTATCTATTTGTCTTGCCGGGAATCGCAATGTTGGTGCATCTTCGCAACTCCTTGTTGAGGCCAAGTTCACGGCTGGAACCTGCAGCTTCATGCAGATGGGAGTGATACAAGATGTGATCCTATCTATATGCATATGCAAATGCTCATGAAATGCTTATGCAATGCACTTGGAATTTTCATGCATGCATGCGACTTGGTCTAGGGCCCCCAGCGCTTCGTTTATTTCTCTGCTGCTCAGGGTCATCGCCTGTCTTTGTACAAGGGGTTACATGCAATTGAGGCAAGGCCTGTACAAAAGGGTGGCTGCCGGGCAGGGCCCGACAGCCACGCCTTACGGGTAGAACTTGCAGAGATGCTTAATATTCCATGAGTTTTTCAATTGAATGACATCTCCAGTCTCCAGATGGACTGTGTCAGGTTTGGTGACTCGTACTACCCAGTAAGGGCCTTCCCACTTCCGCGTCAATTTGTTTGTACCCTTGGCGGACTAAACTCGCCTAAGAACAAGGTCGCCTTCCTCAAAACACCGAGCATGAACCCTGTGGCTATGATAGGCGCCTTATGGGTAGAACTTGCAGAGATGCTTAATATTCCATGAGTTTTTCAATTGAATGCCATCTCCAGTCTCCAGACGGACTGTGTCGGGTCTGGTGACTCGTACTACCCAGTAAGGGCCTTCCCACTTCCGCGTCAATTTGTTTGTACCCTTGGCGGACTAAACTCGCCTAAGGACAAGGTCGCCTTCCTCAAAACACCGAGCATGAACCCTGTGGCTATTATAGGCACGCAGGGCCTGTTGATAGCATGCAGCACGCGTTGCAGCCCAGAGACGGTTCTCCTCGAGTAGCACAGCGTCGTTAGGTCGGTGCTCAGCTTGCGCTACTTCATCGTAGGCAAGCACTCTAGGCGACCCATAAATGAGTTCCATGGGGATAACCGCTTCTGCCTCGTAGACCAGGGAGAAGGGAGTCTACCTGGTAGCTCGATTTGGTGTCGTTCTGAGAGACCAGAGAACTACCGGCAGCTCATCGGTCCACCGCCTGCCTTGCTCCCGCAGTGTATCAAGGGTTCTTGTCTTGAGTCCTCCCAACACTTCAGCATTCGCTCTCTTAGCTCGCCCATTGCTCCTGGGATGTGCAACAGAGGCAAATGAGATCTTGCATCTGAGGGCATGAACATATTGCATGAAGGCGCAACTCATGAACTGGGTGTCGTTGTCAGTAATAATCCTTGCTGGAACTCCAAAATGGCACACCAATTCTTTCAAGAACTTGATAGCTGACTGTGCAGTCACCTTTCTCACGGCAGTCACTTTCGGCCACTTTGTAAACTTGTCGATGGCAACGAATAAGAATTCAAAGCCCTCGATTGCTCGGGGGAAAGGGTCGAGGATATTGAGCCCCCAGACCGAAAATGGCCATGATAAAGGGATTGTATGAAGAGCTTGGGCAGGCAGGTGGATGTTCTTGGAATGGAACTGGCAGGCTTCACACTTGGTGACTAGCTCGACAACATCTTGGAGGGCTGTGGACCAATGGAATCCTTACCGGAATGCTTTCCCAACAAGTGCCCTTGATCCAATGTGGGAGCCACACATGCCTTTGTGTATCTCAGCCAGCAGTTCCTTTCCTTCTTCCTGGCACAGGCACTTCAATTTTACACCGCTGGGCCTCCTTCTATACAAAGTGTCATCGACAAACTGATACATACTGGCCCTCCAGGCTACTCTTTCACCTTCATCTTGGTCACCTCGAAGCTCTCCGGTTTGGAGGAAGTGGACTATGTGCCTTGCCCAAGTTGGAGCCTGGGCTCGGCAACAAGGACTAGCGACACCTCCTCAACTGTGGGGGCATGTTCATTGTTCATGGGGTCCATGAGCCTGGCTGGGGGGTGCGGTTCGGCAGGTGGTGAGGAGTTGTTGTCGGCAATGTCTCTGCCAGGAGCGGGCCACTCTACTGGGAGAGGCTTACCGGAGTCCAATTTCCTCCTTTTCCGGGCCATTGTTGTTGGGGATATGGAGGGATGAGTAAGACGGAGAACAAAAGTCCTTGGTTCCACAGGAAGCTTCTGCGCAGCACACTTTGACAGATGATCAACTATGTTGTTTTCCGCACGGGGTACGTGCTCTGTTTGCAATTCATCAAAGCATTCCTCCAATCTCCTAACTTCCTCGACGTATGCCTCCATCAACGGGCTTTGGTAATCCTTGTTGACTTGTCTCACCACAAGCTGTGAATCTCCTCGAATGACCAGCTTCTTAATTCCCAATTCCGCGGCAATCTTGAGCCCGGCAAGGAGCCCTTCATACTCTGTTGTATTGTTGGTTGCCTCTTCCCGGGCGAAATGCATCTGGACGACGTACTTCAAGTGCTCCCCGGAGGGGGCGACAAGAAGGACGCCAGCTCGTGCACCTTGCAGGGAAAAGGCACCATCAAAATACATAATCCATTCTTGGGACGATTCCTTGTTGGGGATAACTACCTCTGGCGCTTCCTCATTAGGGGTTGGCGCCATTCTGCAATAAACTCTACCAATGCCCTGCTCTAGATTGTTGCTATGCTCTCAAATTTCAAACCAAAACTGGATAACTCCAAAACCCACTCCACTATTCTGCTAGTAGCCTCAGGATTTCAGAGTATCCTTTGCAACGGAAAATGAGTGAAAACCATGATCTCATGGGCTTGGAAGTAGTAGCGCAGTTTCCTTGAGGCCATGATAAGACCAAAGATCAACATTTGCACGCTAGAGTACCTAGATTTAGCCCCCTGTAGTAAGGAGCTGACAAAGTACACTGGGTGTTGCACCACTTTCTTCCTTGCCATGTCCTTGGGGTTGCCCTCGCCATCGTCCTCACTTCTGTCATGACTCTTATCTAACTCTACCGATATTTGCTCACTTTCTACTTCATCCACTTCCCGTTGCGCTACCAAGGCTACACTAACCACTTGGTTGGTTGCGCTAAGTATAGAAGCAACATCTCTTGTGGCTTGGGAGCAACCAAGGTGGGCACAGAGGACAAGTAGGCCATCAACTCTTGCAAAGCCGCATCTGCCTCTGGAGTCCACTTCATGGGCCTTGCCTTCTTCAAAATTTTGAAGAACGATAGGGCGCGCTCGACAGACTTGCAAATGAATCTACTTAGCGCGGCAACGCACCCTGTCAGATGCCTCACATCCTTGATTGTCCTTGGTGCTTGGATCTGCTCGGTAGCTTAAATCAAATCGGGGTTGGCTTTGATCCCCCATGGGACACAAAGAACCCAAGCAGCTTGTCGGAGGGAACGCCAAACACACACTTCTCCGGGTTGAGCTTCAAGTTGATCTTGCGCAGATAAGCAAATGTCTCCTCCAAATCTTGAATAAGGGTGGCTCTATCCTTGGTCTTGACCACAATATCATCCATATAAGCTTCGATGTTTCTGTGCAGCTGTGGCTCGAAATCAATCTGGACTGCCCTTGCAAAAGTGGACCCGACACTCTTTAATCCGAACGGCACGCGGGCAAAACAGTACGCACCACATGGAGTGATGAACAATGTCTTATCTTCGTCTTCCTTGGACATGAAGATTTGGTGATACCCAGAATATCCGTCTAGAAAGGAGATCAAATTACAGCCTGAAGTGGAATCCACAATCTGTTCGATACACGTCAAGGGGAATGGGTCCTTCAGGCATGCTTTATTGAGATCTATGAAATCTATGCAAAGCCTCCACTTCCCATTAGCCTCCTGGACTACTACTAGATTTGCCAACCACATGGGGTGTAGCACTCCTCTGAAAAAACCAGCCGCTTCAAGTTTCTTGATCTCTTCCGCAATAAACTACTGCCTCTCTCAGGCCTGCTTCCGAACTTTCTGCTTGATGGGTCGGGCATGTGGGCAGACAGCAAGGTGGTGCTCGATTACCTCCCTGGGAACACCGGGGATATCATATGGTTGACAAGCAAACACGTCGATATTCGCCTGCGGGAAGGCAACGAGCACACTTTCCTATTTGTCATCGAGGGTGGCGCTGATAGTGAAAGTACCATCAACGCCAGCCAGCCCTGCCGGGACCTTCTTCACTTGGGGAGAAGTGACCTTGGATTTCTTGCTATTGGAACTCTCCAGCAAGTCATCAACAGACGTGGCGCACTCCGAAGAGACAAGCTTCCCAGACTCCTTGCCAGTGTCCCTGCTGCCCTTCTTTCCTAGGTCCTCCTTGGCAGGAACTACTGCTGCCACTGCCTCTACCGCGACTGCATCCCGATACATCTTGTCCATGCAAATGATAGCATCCTTCTCGTCTGATGGGATAGTAATGACTCCCACAGGCCCAAGCATTTTCAAGGTGTTGTAGGCATAATGGGATGCCATCATAAATTTAGCTAGGGCTGGGCGTCCAAGGATCCCATTGTATGGCAGGGGGAGGTCGACCACATCAAACACAATCGTCTCAGTCCAGTAGTTCAGCTCTCCCCCAAACGTTGCCGGTAGCGCGATCTTTCCCTTAGGATGGCTCCTGCCGAGATTAACTCCTTGAAACGTGCCGGTAACCTTTAACTCTTCCTTTGTTATCTGAAGTTGGCCGATAACTATCGGGGAGATCAGATTCAACCCGGCCCCGCCGTCCACTAACATTTTTGTGACCTTCAGGTTGCGAATTGTTGGAGAAACCAACAATGGAAAATGATAACCATGAAACATTTCATCATGATTTTAATTTTGAATCACATGATAGTTATTTTGTTGAGTTTGCTCCCACTACAATGAAGGAGGATAAATTTGCTTATGTGGAGAGTAAGAAAATTTATATCCTTATGCATCATGAAAAGAGTGCTTTCTGTGATAGTTATATTGTTGAATTCATTCATGATGCTACTGAAAATTATTATGAGGGGGGGGGACTTATGCTTGTAGGAATTAAAATAATATCAAGTTTCCTCTCCATGTGTTGAAAGTTTTGAAGTTGCACTTGTTTTGCCTTCCTATGCTAGTTGATTCTTGCTTCCATGAATTGTTTTCTCACAAAATCCCTATGCATAGGAAGTGGGTTAGGCTTAAATGTACTATTCATATGCTTCATGATTCTCCTTTTCATGTTTCAATTCTTATCTTTTATGCGAGCATCATTGAATTCGTCGTGCCTAGCTAAAAGGCATTAAAGAAAAGTGCTTGTTGGGAGACAACCCAACACTTTTACTTACTGGTTTTGTGTGTTCACATGATTAGGCTACTATAGTGATCATGTTTAATTGATTTTGTTTCAATAAAGTGCCAAGTAAGACCTTTGGGATGGCTTATGGTGATAGTTGATTTGATCTTACTGAAAAACATGAACTTTTGCGCTCAGGAAAACAATTGTCATTTTTAACAGAAGTGTGATAAAATTATGATTCCTTTTGTAGAAGATTACTAGACAAATTTCCTAGGTTTTACTATTTTTTCAGAATTTTTGAAGATTACTACAGGCTGTTCTGTTTTTGACAGATTTTGTTTTCAATGCATAGTTTGCTTGTTTTCTAGTTTCTATGGCTTATATTGCTCAATATAAATTGTGGAAATAATATGCTATAGTAGGCATTGTGTGAGAACAATTATGAATGTCTTTGACAGTACCAAGGTTAAGTGGTTTGCTCTTTATCATACTAACCTATCTCATGAAGTTCCGTTAAGTTTTGTGTGATTGAAGTTTTCAAGTTTTGGGTGAGATATCGATATGAGGAGAACAAGGAGTGACAGTACCCTAATCTTGGGGATTCCCAAGGCACCCCAAGGTAATATTCAAGGAAGATCCAAGCAACTAAGCTTGGGGATGCCCCGGAAGGCATCCCCTCTTTTGTCTCCAACATTATCGGTAACCTCACTTGGAGCTATATTTTTATTCGTCACATGATGTTTGTTTTGCTTGGAGCATCGATATATTTTGTTAGGATTTGCTTGATGTTATTTATAATAATGTTTTGCATCTTTTACTTCAATAAAAATGTCTAGTATAGCATTTGCCATGCTTATTTTGCAAGTCTATATGTTGCTGTTTCAAAACTAAAAGTTTACCGCTATTGCAAAAATTCCCTACAGAAGTTAGAATGTGATAAAATGCTGAAACATTTTGCATATTAAGATCTGATAAATTCTCTAAAGTTTGGTAAATTTTCATAATTTTTGGAGTTAATGAAGTATTTATACTCTTGCATTCTTTACAGATTGTACTGTTTTGGCAGATTGCCATTATGTTTGCATTGTTTGCATATATTTGCTTGTTTAATGATTCTATTTGAGGATAGGAGTATTAAATATGCAGAGGCATTTAATAAGAAATGTTGAATAATATTTTTAATGATTTTCTATGGTAGAGAATGATAAGGTTTATGCATTGGTTTATACTAACTTATCTCACGAGTTCTTATTGAGTTTTCTGTGGATGAAGTTTTAAGATTTAGGGAAACCATGATATAAAAGGAATTAAGGAGAAACAAAATCTCAAGCTTGGGGATGCCCAAGGCATCCCAAGATAATATTTCAAGAAGTCTCAAGCATCTAAGGTTAGGGATGCCCCGGTAGGCATCCCACCTTTCCTCTTCAACAATTATCGGTTAGTATTGGTTGAGCCTAAGTTTTTGCTTCTTCACATGAGTTGTGCTATTCTTAGAATGTCATTTTATTTTCATTTTGATTTCTGTTTTAATAAAATACTTAGATATGAAAGTTTTTAAATAAAATATAGTCCTCAAATAGTTACCAGGGAGGCTAGGTAAGCAGCATTCACATCCCGCCAATGAAGCTCTTTTCTATGGAATTGCTCTAGTACTTCACTTATATCTTTTTGAGCATGGTGTGCTTTAGTATTTTTGAAGAAATTCTCTCTTGCTTCATGATACGTCTCCGTCGATTCTACTTTTCTAAACACTTTTGCCCTTGTTTTGGACTCCAACTTGCATGATTTGAATGGAACTAACCCGGACTGTTGCTGTTTTCAGCAGAATTGCCATGGTGTTATTTTTGTGCAGAAATAAAAATTCTCGAAATGACCTAAAAATCAACGGAGATTATTTTTGGAATATATAAGAAATACTGGAAGAAGAATCCACGTCAGGGGGCCCACACCCTGTCCACGAGGGTGGGGGCGTGCCTACCCCCCTGGGCGGGCCCCTGCCTCGTGGGCCCCCTGACGCTCCACCAACGTCCACCTTGACTCCACATATTCGTGTTCGGGGAGAAAAAATTAGAGAGAAGGATTCATCACGTTTCACGATACGGAGCCGCCTCCAAGCCCTAAACTCTCTCGGGAGGGCTGATCCGGAGTCCGTTTGGGGCTCCAGAGAGGGGAATCCGTCGCCATCGTCATCATCAACCTTCCTCCATCACCAATTTCATGATGCTCACCACTGTGCATGAGTAATTCCATCGTAGGCTTGGTGGATGGTGATGGGTTGGATGAGATTTATCATGTAATCGAGTTAGTTTTGTTAGGGTTTGATCCCTAGTATCCACTATGTTCTGAGATTGATGTTGATATGACTTTGCTATGCTTAATGCTTGTCACTAGGGCCCGAGTGCCATGATTTCAGATCTAAGCCTATTATGTTTTCATGAATATATGTGAGTTCTTGATCCTATCTGGCAAGTCTATAGTCACCTATTATGTGTTATGATCCGTTAACCCCGAAGTGACAATAATCGACACCATTACCGGTGATGACCGTAGTTTGAGGAGTTCTTGTATTCACTATGTGTTAATGCTTTGGTCTGGTACTCTATTAAAAGGAAGCTTTAATATCCCTTAGTTTCCAATAAGACCCCGTTGCCACGGGAGGGTAGGACAAAAAATGTCATGCAAGTTCTTTTCCATAAGCATGTATGACTATATTCCGAATACATGCCTACATTACATTGATGAACTGGAGCTAGTTCTGTGTCACCCTATGTTATAACTGTTGCATGATCGATCGCATCTGACATAATTCTCCATCACCGATCCAATGCCTACGAGCTTTTCATATATTGTTCTTCGCTTATTTACTTTTTCGTTGTACTGTTACAATCACTATAAAACTAAAAATATTACTTTTGCCACCGTTACCATTATTATCATATTACTTTGCTACTAAACACTTTTCTGAAGATATTAAGTTTCCAGGTGTGGTTGAATTGACAACTCAGCTGCTAATACTTGAGAATATTCTTTGTCTCCCCTTGTGTCGAATCAATAAATTTGGGTTGAATACTCTACCCTCGAAAACTCTTGTGATCCCCTATACTTGTGGGTTATCAAGACTATTTTTTGGCGCCCTTGCCGGGGAGCATAGCTCTATTCTTTGAGTCACTTGGGATTTATATCTACTTATCACTATGAAGAACTTGAAAGATCAAAGAACCAAGATTTTCCCTCAACTACGAGGGGAGGTAAGGAACTGCCATCTAGCTCTACACTTGATTCACCTTCTGTTTTGAGTAAACTTGCGACACCTACACATGCTCTTAATTCCGATAGGTCGCATGTTATTGATGACGCCACTTCTGCTACGCGTGATATTTATGATGCAACTACTTCTATGCTTGATACTACTATGCCATTAGGTGAATTTCTTGATGAACAACTTGCTAGGGCTAGAGAGAATGAGATTATTGAAACTGATAATATTGATGAAAGTGATGATGAATATTCTCCCTGTAGATATGAACTGCCTGTTCTTCCTGAGGGTTATGTTATGGATGAAGAAATTGCTAGAGACTTTCGTGCTTGCAATGATAGATCTGATCTTAATAAATTATTAGCTAAACTTAAAGAAAAGTCTTTGAATGCTAGAATGAAATATGACCCTACTTTTGCTACTTCACCTATCTTTATTACTGATAAGGGATATGATTTCTGTGTCGATCCTGAGTTAATTACTTTGGTTGAATCTGATCCTTTTTATGGCTATGAATCTGAAACTGTTGTGGAACATCTTACTAAATTAAATGATATAGCCACCCTGTTTACTCATGATGAGAACATTTGCTATTACTTTATCCTTAAGTTGTTTCCGTTCTCATTAAAGGGTGATGTTAAAACATGGTTTAATTCTCTTGATCCTAGTTGTGTGCGTAGTCCCCAGAATATGATTTATTACTTCTCTGCTAAATATTTCCCCGCTCATAAGAAACAAGCTACTTTAAGGGAAATATATAATTTTGTGCAAATTGAAGAAGAGAGTCTCCCACAAGCTTGGGGGAGGCTTCTCCAATTACTTAATGCTTTGCCTGATCATCCTCTCAAGAAAAATGAAATACTTGATATCTTTTATAATGGACTAACCGATGCTTCCAGAGACCACCTGATAGTTGTGCTGGTTGTGTTTTCAAGGAAAGAACTATTGATCAAGCTGAATTGTTATTGAATAATATGTTGACTAATGAAAATAATTGGACACTTCCTGAACCAACTCCTAAGCCAACTCCGAAGAAAAGGGGTATTCTATTTCTCAGTCCTGAAGATATGCAAGAGGCAAAGAAATCTATGAAAGAAAAAGGTATTAAAACTGAAGATGTTAAGAATTTAATACCTATTGAAGAAATACATGGTCTTAATTTGCCGCCTATTGAAGAAATACATGGTCTTGATAACCCGACACAGGTAGTAAAGGTAAATTCTCTCTATAGATTCGATAAATGTGAAATCCCATTTACTAAGTTTTCTAGCCCATGCTTGGATGAGTTTGATGACTTTAAGGTTAAACAAGAAAACTTCAATGCTTATGTTGGTAGACAATTGAAACACAATGTTGATATGCTTGAACACTTGGGTGATTATATGGCTAACGTTAAAGGTCAACTTAAACTTATTAGTAAACATGCTTCTATGGTTACCACTCAAGTAGAACAAGTACTTAAAGCTCAGAATGATTTTCTCAATGAATTAAATAATAAGAAAAATGATAATGCTGTTAGTGTTATGACTAGAGGTGGTAAAATGACTCAGGAACCTTTGTATCCTAAGGGCCATCCTAAGAGAATTGAGCAAGATTCTCAGAGAACTAATATTGATGCACCTAGTCCTTCTAAAAGGAAGAAAAAGAAAAATGATAGGACTTTGCATGCTTCTAGTGAACCTATTATTAACACACCTGAGAATCCCAATGATATTTCTATTTCTGATGCTGAAACACAATCTGGTAATGAACATGAACCTAGTGATAATGTTAATGATGATGTTCGTATTGATGCTCAACCTAGCAATGATAATGATGTAGAGATTGAACCTACTGTTGATCTTGATAACCCACAATCAAAGAATCAACATTATGATAAGAGAGACTTTGTTGCTAGGAAGCACGGTAAAGAAAGAGAACCATGGGTTCAGAAAACCATGCCTTTTCCTCCTAAACCATCCAAGAAAAAGGATGATGAGGATTTTGAGCGCTTTGCTGAAATGATCAGACCTATCTTTTTGCGTATGTGTTTGACTGATATGCTTAAAATGAACCCTTATGCTAAGTAAATGAAAGATATTGTTACTAATAAAAGAAAGATACCGGGAGCTGAAATTTCCACCATGCTTGCTAATTACACTTTTAAGGGTGGAATACCAAAGAAACTTGGAGATCCAGGAGTACCAACTATACCATGCTTCATTAAAAGAAACTATGTTAAAACTGCTTTATGTGATCTTGGAGCCGGTGTTAGTGTTATGCCTCTCTCTTTATATCGTAGACTTGATATGAATAAGTTGGCACCTACTGAAATATCTTTGCAAATGGCTGATAAATCAACTGCTATAACTGTCGGTATTTGTGAGGATGTGCCTGTTGTGGTTGCAAAGTTACTGTTTTAACGGACTTTGTTATTCTTGATATTCCCGAGGACGATAGTATGTCGATTGTCCTTGGTAGACCCTTTTTGAATACTGCAGGGGCTGTTATTGATTGCACCAAAGGCAATATCACTTTTCATGTTAATGGTAATGAGCATACAGTACACTTTCCGAGGAAACAACCTCAAGTCCACGATATCAATTCTATTGGAAAATTTTCAATAATCACTATTGGAGGTTTTGAATTTTCTCTTCCTACTGTCAAGAAGAAATATGATATTCTTATTGTTGGGGACATGCATATCCCCATTGAGGTAACCTAGTGTTATTCGAAATTTCTCTGGCTTCATGTTATTCGAAATGAGTTTGTTAACAAGACCTGATCAACCTTGTTAGTGGATTCCTTTTGATGAGCATGAGATACCAAGAGATGCTCAAGTGCGGCCTTGTGAATGGCCGTCAGAGGACTTCATGATTCGAGCAGGAATCAAGGAGGAATTTGACGCATATGTGCATAACACAGATCTTGAGAGCTTCATGGCAGATAAGTGTCGCCAGTACCTCTACTTAACCGATTCATTTGTGAGAAGGTTTAAATTTTCATCATCACGCAATTCTCAAACTGTCCTGTTTGATCTTTATGATAAATCTTATACCATGGACTTAGAAGATTTTAACACTGCTTTTAAACTCCCACAGTGGGCTAATGTTAGTGAACCTCACAAATCTGAATATAAAGACTTTCTTGCTAGTATAAGTGTGGGGGAATCTAGGGAAATCACACAAGCTACCATAGGGAGCATTCATTTTCCTGCCATACATTATTTTGCTCTCTTCATAGGTAGATGCATAAATGGAAAGGATGAGGCATGTCACATGTGTGTTCGTGATCTTAGTGTTCTCAAGAGTGCTGTGTTAGGATATAGGCAATATAACTGGGGGCCATTGTTGCACGTAGGTTGCATAATAATAGTATTGATGGAGATTTATTTGGTGGAATTTATGCAACCCGTTTAGCTGATTTTCTTGAGATACCCATTCGTGGAGATGATATTGAGTTGCCTCCTGCTTATTTAGATTATAATGCCATGGTTCGTCATCAGTTTGTTGAGAGGAACAATCAGTTCCTCCAGTACCGACTAATCTTCGACAAACGACGCACCTACCACATCGCTCTCCCTGCTCCTGCTTTCTTTGACTTTCAAGCAAAGGGGAGATATGTTATAACCAGAGAGGAGGCGACCGAGTACGAGAGGAGGGTGGAGGCAGATCGCCTCCAAGCTACAGCTCATCAGACAATTGCCGCTGCATCTCAGTACGACCCCAACTACAACTTTGATCCATGGGCATAGACCAACTTAGGCCAAAAGCCTAAGATTGGGGGAGTACGTATCTCTCACCGACATTACATTCATGTTCACACAGTCATGCCAATTGTTGGTGTTCATACTTTTTCATTGTATCATCCATGCTAGTTTATTTCCATTTTCTCTCTTTCTTCTTGTGTGTTTGAATAACCTTAGGAAAAAACAAAAAAAATAGTTGTAGCTTTTAGTTAGTTTACTTCCCATGCCTGTAGTAGTAGTAATTAAAAAGAAAACCCAAAAAGATTTCTCGTTCTTCTTTTGCTTGTTGGGAGCTTTCCCGTGTAAATTGCTTTATTTCTTTTCTTTCCTTTGGGGGTCGGGAGGAGAAGACCATGATGAAATTTTTGAGTGGCTCGTATATGCATTATTATTGATCTAACAAAGATCCCATATTACCTTGTCTTCTCCCATGAATTGAATGCTTGCATATTCCAGCTTAATCCAATGCACATGCACTATTATTATTATCCACACCGTTCGGTCGTACAAGTGAAAGGCAATAATAATGACTATGTGATGAACTTATTGAGATGAGAAAAGATGGTATGAACTCGACCTCTCTTATTTTTGTAAATATGATTAGTTCATCATTCCTGATTCAGCCTATTATGAAAGAAACATATTTGCAATGAAAATTAGAGATTGTAGTTGCTTATGCCATGCTTAATTAGCTCGGAGCTTATAATGGTTTACCTTGCGTGCCAACATGCTATTAAAATGGTTGTGGTGTGGTATGATAGGGTGGTATCCTCTTTTGAACGATTCGAGTGGCTTGACTTGGCACATGTTCACGCATGTAGTTGAAACAAAATCAACATAGCCTATACGATATTTATGTTCATGATGCATTATATCCTACTCATGCTTGCATTCGGTGTTGATTAATTTTAATGCATGTTCATGACTGTTGTTGCTCTCTAGCTGGTCACTGCCCAGTCTTTTTCTAGCCTTCACTTGTACTAAGCGGGAATACTGCTTGGCATCCAATTCCTTAAATCCCAAAGGTATTCCATATGAGTCCACCATACCTACCTATATACGGTATCTACCTGCCGTTCCACGTAAATTTGTATGTGCCAAACTCTAAACCTTCAAATAAACATTCTGTTTTGTATGCTCGAATAGCTCATGTATCAACTAGGGCTGTTTGTATCCTCCATGCTAGGAGGGTTATTCTCAGGAGGAGTGGACTCCGCTCCTCATTAACGAAAAAATGGCTGGTCACCGGGATGCCCAGTCCCATGCTCAAATCAAATCAAAATAATTGCAAACCAAACTCCCCCAGGATTGTTGTTAGTTGGAGGCACCCGTTGTTTCGGGCAAGCCATGGATTGATGCTTGTTGGTGGTGGGGGAGTATAAAATTCACCATACTGCTTGAGAACTGCCTATAATGTGTGTAGCATGGAAGATATCGAGATCGCTCAGTTGTTATGTTGACAATGAAAGTATACCGCTCAAAATATTATTCATATCTATTTCAAAATCGAGCTCTGGCACCTCTACAAATCCCTGCTTCCCTCTGCGAAGGGCCTATCCATTTACTTTTATGTTGAATCATCATCCTCTTATTAATAAGCACCAGTTGGAGAGCACCGCAGTCATTTGCATCCATTACTGTTAGTTTACATTGAGTATGACTGTGACTGGATCTCTTTTACCATGAATTACAATGTCTAGTCAGTCCTTAATCCTTAAAGGTGCCCTGCATTTATGTTTCGCGGTCTCAGAAAGGTCTGCGAGATACCATCTTGTTATATCATATCATGATTGTTTTGAGAAAGTGTTGTCATCCGAGATTTGTTATTATTGCTCGCTAGCTGATTATGCCATTGATATGAGTAAACATGAGACCTAAATGTTATTGTGAATATGGTTAGTTCATAATCTTTGCTGAAAACTTGAGTGCTGGCTTTACATATTTACAAGAACAAGAGCAAACAGAGTTTGTAAAAGTTTTTCTTTATCACTTTCAGTATATCAACTGAATTGCTTGAGGACAAGCAAAGTTTTAAGCTTGGGGGAGTTGATACGTCTTCGTCATATCTACTTTTCCAAACAGATTTGCCCTTGTTTTGGACTCTAACTTGCATGATTTGAAAGGAACTAACCAGAACTAGCGTTGTTTTCAGCAGAATTACCATGGTATTATTTTTGTGTAGAAATAAAAGTTCTCAGAATGACCTGAAAATCAACGGAGATTATTTTTAGAATATATAAAAAATACTGGAAGAATAATCCACGTCAGGGGGCCCACACCCTATCCACGAGGGTGGGGGAGCGCTCCCTGCCTCATGGGCCCCCTGACGCTCCACTGAAGTCCACTTTGACTCCATATATTCGTGTTTGGGGAGAAAAAAAATCAGAGAGAAGGATTCATCGCGTTTTACGATACGGAGCCGCCGCCAAGCCCTAAACTCTCTCAGGAGGGCAGATCTGGAGTCCGTTCGGGGCTCCGGAGAGGGGAATCCGTCGCCATCGTCATCATCAACCTTCCTCCATCACCAATTCAATGATGCTCACCGCTGTGCGTGAGTAATTCCATCGTAGGCTTGCTGGACGGTGATGGGTTGGATGAGATTTATCATGTAATCGAGTTACTTTTGTTAGGGTTTGATCCCTAGTATCCACTATGTTCTTAGATTGATGTTGCTATGCCTTTGCTATTCTTAATGCTTGTCACTAGGGCCCGAGTGCCATGATTTCAGATCTAAGCCTATTATGTTTTCATGAATATATGTGAGTTCTTGATCCTATCTGGCAAGTCTATAGTCACCTATTATGTGTTATGATCCGTTAACCCCGAAGTGACAATAATCGACACCATTACCGGTGATGACCGTAGTTTGAGGAGTTCTTGTATTCACTATGTGTTAATGCTTTGGTCCGGTACTCTATTAAAAGGAGGCCTTAATATCCCTTAGTTTCCAATAGGACCCTGCTGCCACGGGAGGGTAGGACAAAAGATGTCATGCAAGTTCTTTTCCATAAGCACGTATGACTATATTCGAATACATGCCTACATTACATTGACGAACTGGAGCTAGTTCTGTGTCACCCTATGTTATAACTATTGCATGATCGATCACATCCGACATAATTCTCCATCACCGATCCAATGCCTACGAGATTTTCATATATTGTTCTTCACTTATTTACTTTTCCGTTGTTACTGTTATAATCACTATAAAACCAAAAATATTAATTTTGCTACCATTACCATTATTATCATATTACTTTGCTACTAAACACTTTGCTACAAATATGAAGTTTCCAGGTGTGGTTGAATTGACAACTCAGCTGCTAATACTTGAGAATATTCTTTGGCTTCCCTTGTGTCGAATCAATAAATTTGGGTTGAATACTCTACCCTCGAAAACTGTTGTGATCCCCTATACTTGTGGGTTATCACTTCACTTAAATTAATTTGATAGAAAGAAATATTATGCTCATGATCTTCATTTATATCTTTTTGGAGTAGCTTGTCATTTACTCTTGTGCTTCACTTATATCCTATGAGTAAATTGTTGAGTAAATTGAATGTCATGAAGTTGGAATCATATCATGCCTAGTGGTAGCTTCACATTGGGTTTAGAAAGTGAAATCTTTTGAGGCTTGACAATCACAATATTGGTCATACAAGCAATTCACGAATAATTAGAATAAGGAAGAGAACTTTCACATGCAAATACACTATCATGGAAATCTTTTGTGATTGTGAGCCCCCATCAAAATATTATATGCCAAAATTGTTGACGTTGGACAAGGAAGACAACGTAATGGTTTATGTTTGTTCATATTCACATAGAAGTTATATTGTCATAGATCCTTCAACATGTGGTGCTTGTCCCCCATCTTTGCTAGCCAAAAATTCCGCACCAAGTAGAGATACTACTTGTGCATCCAAAAACCCTTAAACCCAAATCTTATTTTCAAGAGTCCACCATACCTACCTAAGGATTGAATAAGATCCTTCAAGTAAGTTGTCATCGGTGCAATAAGGCAATAAAAATTGCTTCTAAAAGTGTTAGATCATTTAGTGTAACAGAAAATTGAGTGTTGTATGAACTTGTGATGGCAAAGAATAAAAGCGACAAACTTCATAATAAAGGTTGCTATCATAAGGGGCAATATAACGTGACATTCTTTTTCACTAAGGGGTTGAGCATACAAACAAATAAGTGCATGGCAACCTCTGCTTCCCTCTGTGAAGGGCCTATCTTTTAGTTTTATGTATTTACTTTCATGCAAGAGTCAAAGTTTTTCTCTCTATTCCTTTCTGTTTTTCTCTTTTGGCAAGCATCATGTGGTGAGGAAAGATCTAGGCACATATATCCAGTTGGATATGGGTAGCATGAGTTATTATTGTTGACATCACCCTTGAGGTGAATACGTTGGGAGGTGAAATTATAAGCCCCTATCTTTCTATGTGTCGGTAGAAACATTTTGCTCATGTGTATGAGGTGAGTGTTAGGAATCATAGAAGACTATATGATGGTTGAGTATGTGGAGCTCTTACTTAGACTCTGTTGAATAACTTGAATTGCAATTGCTTGGTGACTAAAAACATAGGTTGTTGAGTTTCAAGAGAATTAATTGTTTGAACCTTAACATGTGAATTGGTTGCCACTTTAACATGAGAAATTTTATGAGAAAGAATTGCTGTTATGATGCTAGGAAAAGTGATTGAAATTATCATTGATCAAACTTGTGCACTTTGCTAGCATTCGCACTTCATAAATTATTTCTTTTATCATTTACCTACTCCAGGACGAGTAGGAATTAAGCTTGGGGATCCTGATACATCTCCAACGTATCTATAATTTATGAAGTATCCATGCTGTTATATTATAATTCTTTGATGTTTTACAATCATTTTATAGCAACTTTATATCATTTTTTGGGACTAAGCTATTGACCCCGTGCCCAGTGTCGGTTGCTGTTTGTTGCTTGCTTTTTAAATCACAGGAAATCAATATCAAACGGAGTCCAAACACCGTGAAACTTTTTGGAGATTTTTTATGGACCAAAACACCTAGGATGGGCTAGAGCGGCACCTGGGGGTGCCCCGAGGGGGGCACAACCCACCAGGGCGCACATGGGGGCCCAGGCGAGCCCAGGTGGGTTGTGCCCACCTCGGTGGCCTCCCGCACCCCCTCTTTAACCTATAAATTCACAAATATTCCGAAAACCATTGGGGTCAACCTAGATCAGAAGTTCCACCGCCGCAGGCCTCTGTAGCCACCGAAAACCAATCTAGGCCCCGTTCCGACACTCTGCCGGAGGGGGAAATCATCACCGGTGGCCATCTTCATCATCCCGGCGGCCACCATGATGAGGAGGGAGTAGTCCACCCTGAGGGCTGAGGGTTTGTACTAGTAGCTATGTGTTTAATCTCTCTCTCTCTCTCTCTCTCTCGTGTTCTTGAGATGTCATGATCTTGATGTATCACGGGCTTTGTTAATATATTCAGATCATATGGTGTTTTCCCCTCTCTATCTTATTGTGATGAATTGAGTTTTTCCCTTTGAGATTTCATTGTTATCGGATTGAATACTTTTATGGATTTGAGAGCACTTGATATATGTCTTGCATATGAATACTCATGGTGACAATGGGGTATCATATTGATTCACTTGATATGTGTTTTGGCACTCAACTCGCGGATTCCCACGGTGACATTGGGGTAATCTATGCATAGGCGTTGATGCACGTTCTCATCTTTTGTTACTCTGGTAGAAATCTTGGGGCACTCTTTGTAGTTCTTTGTGTTGGATTGAGTATTATGAATCTGAAATTATTTGGTGTTAGTTTAGTATGAACTCTTGGATAGATCGATCAGAAAGAATAGCTTCGAGGTGGTTTCGTAACCTACAAATGATTTCTTCTTATGCTGTAACACCCCGGATGTAACTTACCATATTTGTATTCCAACTCTTGCCATTTTCGGCTCTAAGTTATGAGATTAGTGGTTGGGTTCTTGTCTTTGTTTTGCATTTTGCTCATGTCATGCATTTCATATCATGTTATCATGTGCATCTCATTTGCATACGTGTTCGTCTCATGCATCCGAGCATTTTCCCCGTTGTCCGTTTTGCAATCCGACACTCCTATGTCCTCCGGCGCCCCCTTTTGTCTCTTTTCGTGTGCGGGTGTTAAACATTCTCGGAATGGACCGAGGTTTGCCAAGTGGCCTTGGTACACCACCGGTTTGGAGTCCGTTCGATACTCCAACGGTTAACCTGGGAACCGTAAAGGCCTCGTGTGTGTTGCAGCCCAACACCCCTCCAAAGTGGCCCAATAACCCATCGAAACCCCTCCCATGTCCTCCGCTGTCGGATCACGATCGTGTGGGCGAAAACTACACGTCATTTGGACACTCCCACCTCCTTCTATGTATAAATAGGTGCTCCCCCTTTTTCTTCTCGCAGTCCAAACCCTACCCTCATTCCCCCGTGCCGTCGAACGTTTCTCCCCACCGGCCGGACGTGTCCAACGCCCTCACCGCCGCCACGTGGAGCCTCCCGATTCGCCGAGACGCCCGTGCCCACTTCCCCGCGCCGCCACCCGCGTCGGCCCGCCGGGGCCCAAGCGGGGCCCTCCCGGCCCGGGTCGCCGCCCGCTGCCACCAACCGCGCCCGCGCGTGCCGCCCTTCGCTGCGCCGGCCGCCGCCCTTCGCCTCGCCGCTCTCCACCACCTCGCCTTGCCCATCGCCTCGCCTTGCCCAACGCTGCTCCGGTCGCCGCGCCACCGTCCGCCGCCCATGTGCTCCGGTGCCGCCCCGTCCTTCTCTAGCGAGTTCCTCTACTCCGGCGAGCACCCCCCTTCAACTCCGGCCTCCGCGTTGTCGTCTCCGGCGAAGACTCCCGCGAACCTCAGGATCCATGCCGGAACCCTAGATCTGTCCAGGGGTTGACCCAAAAATTCCTCCAAGTCTTTTAATTTTTGCATTCTGAAGCCACGTTCATCATGCCATAACTTCATGTGTACTGCTCCGTTTTGTGCGTGCTATATATCAAATTGTTCATCAGGATGTGCTCTTCATTTTGTTCCATTGTGCCATGCTTGTTTGAGTCCATCTTGATGCCCAAATCGTTGATGCAAGAGTGCTATAAAATGTTAGGTGCTGATTCTTAGCAGAGCATGAGTATTTGTCATTTTTGCTACAATTGTTGTGTGCTGCATATGAACATGAGCTCTACATGTGTTTTGCGCTATGCCATGCCATGTTTACATGGGTGTATACCATGTATTTTTGTAATCAATGTGGTGACTAGCACAAGCATGCAAAGTAGCTCTCGTGATATTGTTGATTTCAGAGACTTAGAATTTCACAAAGTCATTTCCCTGCTGTTATTTTGATGCCATGTATTCATGTTGCTACAGTGAGATCCATGCTTATTTTCAGTATGTTCAGTAAGGATGATTTTGACATATGGTTATGCTATATCCATCCATGTCCATGTTTGAAATTATGGAGTGCCCTAGCATGTCTTAATCTTGCTCTACTTTTGCTATAAAATGTTCCTGGCAGATTGTTTACATGTTAATCAATTTTGCCATTGATGTTGTAGTTGATCCAAGCATGCTATAAACTTGTTCTTGCTTTGGTTAGCTTCATGAGCATGTCTTCTTGCTGGTAGTATGCTTAGTTTGTCATGCAAGGCTTTGTGGTGAGTGAATCGAGCTCGCAAAGAGGCCTTCATAACTCTGTTTATGCCATGCTCTGTTTTCTGCTAAGTTTGAATCTGTTAACGAAACTTGCTATGTTTACATGGGTGCCATCATATCTTCTTATCCTTTTTGGCTTATGGTCAGCAAGGGACTTTTGTTCTATGCTTTGAGTAGATTCATGCCATGCCTTGTTTTGCTATGATATGTTCCTGTAGCATGTTATTTGCTTGCTCTAAACATTGCTTCCTGATGTTAATTCCTGACATGTTTGTATTTTCACCAAGTCTGTGATGCTGATATCTTATGCACTCTTGCCATGCTTGTTTGAACCTGCTCTTGTGTGATTTAGCCGCAGCTTAGTGTTCATCTTTTGTTTAGCATCTTGAGTAGATCACTCCCATGTGCTTTGGTGCTATGTTGGAGTGCAGTACCTTAGTTTCTTGTGCCATTCTTGTTTTGCTTGCCATTTGCAAACCGTGCATCCATTTCCGGTGATCTTTATATCGATTTTGACCGAAATCAACTCATCTTTCCGGCGGCACACTTGGTTTGCCAAGTTGAGGCCTTGTTCGATCTTTCCCTTCCAAAGCATGCATATGCATCACATATCACATCCCGCATGTCATGTCATGTTTTGCATCATGTTGCTTGCGCATTGCATCGTGGTTGATTGTTGTTTCCTTTGCTTGTGTTCTTGCTTTGGGTAGAGCCGGGAGACGATTATGTGATCGAGGGACCCGTTGAGTACACTTACAAGGATCAAGCTTTCGTCAACTCAGAGAACTTTACAGGCAAGATGACCATACCCTCGAAATAACTTCTATCTTTGCTTGCTAGTTGTTCGCTCTATTTGCTATGCCGCGATACCTACCACTTGCTATATCATGCCTCCCATATTTCCACGACAAGCCTCTAACCCACATTTCCTAGCAATCCGTTGTTTGGCTATGTTACCGCTTTGCTCAGCCCCTCTTATAGCTTTGCTAGTTGCAGGTGAGGATGGATTTTGTTCCTTGTTGGAACATGGATATTGTTGGGATATCATTACTATTATATCTTGTTTACTTTAATGCATCTATATACTTGGTAAAGGGTGGAAGGCTTGGACTTATGCCTCGTGTTTTGTTCCACTCTTGACGCCCTAGTTTCCGTCATACCGGTGTTATGTTCCTTGATTTTGCGTTCCTTACGCGGTTCGGTTATAGTGGGAACCCCTTGACAGTTCGCCTTGAATAAAACTCCTCTAGCAAGGCCCAACCTTGGTTTTACCATTTGCCACCTAAGCCTTTTTCCCTTGGGTTCCGTGGACTAAAGGGTCATCTTTATTTTGAACCCCCGGGCCAGTGCCCCTCTAAGTGTTGGTCCAAAACAGAGCCACTTGCAGCGCCACCTCGGGGAAACTTGAGGTTTGGTTTTATTTGTGCGTAGTGTTCATCCGGTGTGCCCTGAGAACGAGATATGTGCAGCTCATATCGGGATTTGTCGGCACATTCGGGCGGCTTTGCTGGTCTTGTTTTACCATTGTCAAAATGTCTTGTAACCGGGATTCCGAGTCTGATCGGGTCTTCCTGGGAGAAGGAATATCCTTCGTTGACCGTGAGAGCTTGTGATGGGCTAAGTTGGGACACCCCTGCAGGGTTTTGAACTTTTGAAAGCCGTGCCTGCGGTTATGGGCAGATGGGAATTTGTTAATATCCGGTTGTAGAAAACCTGACACTTAACTTAATTAAATTGAATCAACCGCGTGTTTAGCCGTGATGGTATCTTTTCGGCGGAGTCCGGGAAGAGAACACGGTCTCGTGTTATGCTTGAAAGTAAGTAGTTTCGGGATCACTTCTCGATCTTTATAGCTTCTCGACCGTGCTTTGCTTCTCTTCTCGCTCTCATTTGCGTAAGTTAGCCACCATATATGCTAGTGCTTGCTGCAGCTCCACCTCACTACCTTTTCCTACCCATAAGCTTAAATAGTCTTGATCGCGAGGGTGTGAGATTGCTGAGTCCCCGTGACTCACAAATTACTTCCAAAAACAGATGCAGGTGCCGATGATGCCAGTGCAGGGGACGCGACCGAACTCAAGTGGGAGTTCGATGAGGATTCGGGATGGTACTATGTGTCATTTCCAGACGACCAGTAGAGGAGCCCAGTTGGGGTGATCGGGGATCTAGCATTTGGGGTGGTCTTTCTTTATTTGGTTCCGTAGTCGGACCTTGATTGTATTCTGGATGATGTAATGTTATATTTATGTATTGTATGAAGTGGCGATTGTAAGCCAACTCTTTATCCCTTCCTTATTCAGTACATGGGATGTGTAAAGATTACCCCTCTTGCGACATGCCTACTATGCGGTTATGCCTCTAAGTCGTGCTCCGACACATGGGAGATATAGCCGCATCGTGGGTGCTACATATGCTCTCCACTAGATAGGAACTTTGGAGTGATTCTTCGTTGCACGCTGAGGGATGGTTATATGATCCAATTATATTAGCACTATTGAGAGATTGCACTAGTGAAAGTACGACCCTCGGCCTCATTTTCAAGCATTACAATACTGTTTTTGTGCCTGTTTACTATTTTCTACCTTGCTGTTTTCATTTATTCAGATTGGAAAAATATATTTCTACCATCTGTATTACACTTTTATCACCATCTCTTCGCCGAACTAGTGCACCTATACAATTTTCCATTGTATTGGGTGTGTTGGGGACATAAGAGATTTCTTGTATTTGATGCAGGGTTGTTTGAGAGAGACCATCTTCATCCTACACCTCCCACAGATTGATAAACCTAGGTCATGCACTTGAGGGAAAATTGCTACCATCCTACAAAACTTTGCGCTTGGAGGCCCAATACGTGTCTACAAGAATAAAGTTGTGCAGTAGACATCAGGGCAGCAGTGGCTACACGTGCATGGGCGTGTTTTTTATCCAACCTTCTAACCCTTTCTACGGTTGCCATGGGCCTCCTTTTATATATTAAGGGGCTACCACAATGGCAAAGTAGTCATTATACGCTGATAAGATAGCAAACAGTGCTATCATACCTAACTTTGCAGGCTGACAGGGTGCATTAAATGCACCGCTTAACGTCACATCATTGGTTGCTCGGCAAGCCTTGTCGGGCTATTTTTCTAGCTTCACACCTGCTCGCTTGACATGTTGCAGGACGGGTGTCGTTCTTGGGCATCTTCTATAGAGAAAGGCTTCTAGGTGGCGAATGGCTACAACTTAGTCACTTTGCATCTTGACACCGCACTGATTGATGACGCGGGTCGTGGTGGAGTAGTTGGTGAGGTGGTTTTGCCCTCATGAGTCCCGGCAAGCCCTGCCGGGACGTCTTGGCCGTCTTCTTTCGGGGGCGGCCCCGCCCCTGCTGAGCTCGCTTGCCAAGCAAGGGAGGACCTCCTCCTGATGGTATCTTGTTCCCCAGGCTTGACTTTGGTCCTCTTGGTTTGCATGTTGGTCCTCCGAAGTTCTTGGTCTCCTGCACTCTAGCATGGCCTGGTGCCTCAATCATGTTCCTGTGCATGTGCACAGTCTGGGAAACAGACCCAGGGTTTGTTGCACCGACACCTAGACATCTTTTTTGATTGTGAGTTGATGACCCACAAGTATAGGGGATATATCATAGTCCTTTCGATAAGTAAGAGTGTCGAACCTAACGAGGAGCAGAAGGAAATGACAAGCGATTTTCAGCAAGGTATTCTCTGCAAGCACTGAAATTATCGATGACAGATAGTTGTATGATGAGATAATTCGTAACGGGTAACAAGTTACAAAAGTAACTAAGGTGCAGCAAGGTGGCCCATTCCTTTTCGTAGCAAAGGACAAGCCTGAACAAACTCTTATATAAAGGAAAGCGCTCCCGAGGACACACTGCCAAGCTAGTTTTCATCATGCTCATATGATTCATGTTAGTTACTTTCATAATTTGATATGTGGGTGGACCGGTGCTTGGGTACTGCCCTTCCTTGGACAAGCCTCCTACTTATGATTAACCCCTCTTACAAGCATCCGCAACTACGAAAGAAAATTAAGATAAATCTAACCATAACATGAAACATATGGATCCAAATCAGCCCCTTACTAAGCAACACATAAACTAGGGTTTAAGCTTCTTTGACTCTAGCAACCCATCTTCTACTTATTACTTCAAAATGCCTTCCCCTAGGCCCAAATCATGGTGAAGTGTCATGTAGTCGATGTTCACATAACACCACTAGAGGAAAGACAACATACATCTCACCAAAATATCGAACGAATACCAAATTCACATGATTACTTATAGCAAGACTTCTCCCATGTCCTCAGGAACAAACGTAACTACTCACAAAGCATGTTGATGTTCATAATCAGAGGAGTATTAATTATCACTGAGGATCTGAACATATGATCTTCCACCAAATAAACCAACTAGTATCAACTACAAGGAGTAATCAACACTACTAGCAACCCACCGGAACCAATCTGAGGTTTTGAGACAAAGATCGGATACAAGGGATAAACTAGGGTTTGAGAGGAGATGTTGTTGGTGAAGATGTGATGGATATTGACCCCCTCTCAATGAGAGGATCGTTGGTGATGACGATGGCTTCGATTTCCCCCTCCGAGAGGGAAGTTTCCCTGGCAGAACAGCTCCGTCGGAGCCCCAGATTGGTTCTGCCCAAGTTCCACCTCGAGATAGCGGCGCTTCGTCCCGAAAGCTTCCTCGTGATTTTTTCTAGGTCAAAACACACCATATAGCAGAAGATGGGCATCGGGGGCCTGTCAGGTGGCCCACAAGGCAGGGGCGCCGAGGGGGTAAGGGCGCGCCCCCACTCTTGTGGATGGCAGGTGGCCCCTCGCTGGTGCTTTCTTCACCCAATATTTTTTACATATTCTAAAATAATTCTCTGTGAAGATTCAAGACTTTTGGAGTTGTGTAGAATAGGTCTGTAATATTTGCTCCTTTTCCAGTCCAGAATTCCCGCTACCAGCATTCTCCCTCTTCATGTAAACCTTGTAAAATAAGAGAGAAAAGGCATAAGTATTGTGATATAATGTGTAATAACAGCCCATAATGCAATAAATATCAATATAAAAGCATGATGCAAAATGGATGTATCATGAGCCCCCATCAAAATGTTATATGCCAAAATTGTTGATGTTGGACAAGGAAGACAACGTAATGATTTATGTTTGTTCATATTTACATAGAAGTTATATTGTCATAGATCCTTTAACATGTGGTGATTTCCCCTATCTTTGCTAGCCAAAAATTCCGCACTAGGTAGAGATACTACTTATGCATCCAAAAACCCTTAAACCCAAATCTTGTTTTGAGAGTCCACCATACCTACTTATGGATTGAGTAAGATCCTTCAAGTAAGTTGTCATCGGTGCAATAAGGCAATAAAAATTGCTTCTAAAAGTGTTGGATCATTTAGTGTAAGAGAAGATTGAGCGTTGTACGAACTTGTGACGGCAAAGGTTGCTATCATAAGGGGCAATATAACGTGACATTCTTTTGCACTAAGATATTTAGCATACAAACAAATAAGCACATGGTAACCTCTGCTTCCCTCTGCGAAGGGCCTATCTTTTACTTTCATGTATTTACTTTTATGCAAGAGTCAAAGTATTTCTCTCTATTCCTTTTTTTCTCTTTTGGCAAGCATCATGTGATGAGGAAAGATCTAGGCACATATATCCAGTTGGATATGGGTGGCATGAGTTATTATTATTTACATCACCCTTGAGGTGAATACATTGGGAGGCCAAATTATAAACCCCTATATTTCTATGTGTCCGGTTGAAATGTTTTGCTCATGTGTATGCGGTGAGTGTTAGCAATCATAGAATACTATATGATGGTTGAGTATGTGGACTTGCCAAAAAGGCTCCGATACATGACCCTTCCTAAAAAGATGATGAATTGTAGTTGCAAAGTTGACTGAGAACATAGTTTGTTGGTTTTCAATGGAGTTTATGCTTTATACTTCGATGTTGTGATGAATTGTTACTTATTCATGAGAAGCCTATGATAAAAGTTTTATGTTAAAGTTTGTTGCTTTTATAATAATATACATGATGCTTATATGTACGTATTTTATTTTTATCGACACCTCTCTCTCTCTAAGCATGTGGACATGTTTTCGATTTCAGTTTTCACTTGAGGACAAGCGAGGTCTAAGCTTGGGGGAGTTGATACGTCCATTTTGCATCATGTTTACCTATTGTTATTTATATTTTTTATATGTATAATAATGCTTTTTGGAGTATTTCTAATGCCTTTTCTCTCATAATATGCAAGGTTCACACAAAGAGGGAGAATACCGGCAACTGGAATTCTGGACCTGAAAAAGCAACGTCACGCTACCTATTCTGCACAACTCCAAATGAGCTGAAACTTTAAGGGGAATTTTTATGGAATGTATAAGAAATATTGGAGCCAATAAGTACCAGAGGGGGCCACCAGGTGGGCAGAACCCACCTGGGCACGCCAAGGAGCCCAGTCGCGCCCTGGTGGGTTGTGCCCTCCTCGGCCCACCTCCGGTGCCCCTCTTCTAGTATATAAGTCATTTTGACATAGAAAAAATAAGGAGAGGACTTTCGAGACAAAGCATCGCCATCTCGAGGCGGAACTTGGGTAGGAGCACTTTTGCCCTTCGGCGGAGCGATTCCGCCGAGGGAACTTCCCTCCCGGAGGGGGAAATCATAGTCATCATCATCACCAACAACTCTCCCTTCTCGGGGAGGGCAATCTCCATCAACATCTTCAACAGTACCATATCCTCTCAAACCCTAGTTCATCTCTTGTGTTCAACCTTGGTACCTGAACTATGGATTGGTACTTGTGGGTGACTAGTAGTGTTGATTACATCTTGTAGTTGATTACTATATGGTTTATTTGGTGGAAGATTATATGTTCATATCCAATATGCTATTTAATACCCCTCTGATCTTGAGCATGATTATCATTTGTGAGTAGTTACTTTTGTTCTTGAGGTCACAGGAGAAATCTTGTTGCAAGTAATCATGTGAATTTTATATATGTTCGATATTTTGATGGTATGTATGTTGTGATTCCCCTAGTGGTGTCATGTGAACATCGACTACATGACACTTCACCATATTTGGGCCTACGGGAATGCATTGTGGAGTATTTATTAGATGATGGGTTGCGAGAGTGACAGAAGCTTAAACCCTAGTTTATGTGCTATTCTGTAAGGGACTGATTTGGATCCAAAAGTTTAATGCTATGGTTAGAATTTATTCTTAATACTTTTCTTATAGTTGCGGATGCTTGCGAGGGGGCTAATCATAGTAGGAGGTATGTCCAAGTAAGAACAGCACCTAAGCACCGGTCCACCTACATATCAAATTATCAAAGTAGCGAACACAAATCGAACCAACATGATGAAAGTGACTAGATGAAATTCTCGTGTACGTACCCTCAAGAACGCTTTGCTTATCATAAGAGACCGTTTTGGCCTGTCCTTTGCCTCAAAAGTATTGGGCTACCTTGCTGCACCTTTTGTTACTACTATCGTCACTTGCTCGTTACAAATTATCTTGCTATCAAACTACTCATTACTTATAATTTCAATGCTTGCAGAGAATACCTTGCTGAAAACCACTTGTCATTTCCTTCTACTCCTCACTAGGTTCGACACTCCTACTTATCGAAAGGACTACGATTGACCCCATATATTTGTGGGACATCATCTCTCTCAAACAACCCTGCAACCAAATAACAAAGAGTATCTTGTGTCCCCAACACACCAAATACAATGGTAAATTGTATAGGTGCACTAGTTCGGCAAAGAGATGGTGATACCAGTGTAGTAATGATAGTAGATATTGATTTTTGTGATAGGAACAATAAAAACAGCAAGGTAGCAAGTAACAAAAGTGAGCACAAATGGTATTGCAATGCTTGAAAATAAGGCCTAGGGTTCGTACTTTCTCTAGTGCAATCTCTCAACAATGCTAATATAATTGGATCATATAACCATCCCTCAACGTGCGATGAGCAATAATTCCAAAGTTCTTATCTAGCGGAGAACATAAGGAGAAGTTGGTTGTAGGGTACGAAACCACCTCAAAGTTATCCTTTCCGATCGATCTATAGAGCTATTCCTATAAGTGTCACAAATAGCCAAGAGTTCGTACTAAAATAACAACATATGATACACATCAACCAACTCTAATGTCACCTAGATACTCCAATGTCACCACAAGTATCCGTGAGTTGATTATACGATATTTATCAAAAAAATTCAGATTCATAATACTCGATCCAATTCAAAGAACTTCAAAGAGTGCCAAAGATTTCTACCGGAGAAACAAGGACAAAAACGTGCATCAACCCCTATGCATAGATTACCCCAATGTCACCTTGGGAGTCTGCAAGTTGAGTGCTAAAACATATATCAAGTGAATCAATATGATACCCCATTGTCACCACGGGTATTCATAGCAACACATACATCAAGTGCTCTCAAATCCATAAAAGTATTCGGTCTGATAATAATGAAATCTCAAAGGGAAAACTCAATTCATCGCAACAAGATAGAGAGGGGAAAACACCATATGATCCAACTATATTAACAAAGCTCGCAGTACATCAAGATTGTGCCAAATCAAGAACACGAGAGAGATAGAGAGATTAAACAAATAGCTACTAGTACAAGCCCTCAGCCTCGAGGGTGGACTACTCTCTCCTCATCACGGTGGCCGTCGGGATGATGAAGATGGTCGGTGATGATTTCCCCCTCTGGCAGGGTGCTAGAACAAGGTCTAGATTGGTTCTTCATGGCTACATGATGTGGCTTGAACTACGGTAGGTATTTCCCTCAGTGATGAGACCAAGGTTATCGAACCAGTAGGAGAACCACGCAACACCATGTAAATAACTCCTACACACAAAGAACAAATACTTGCAACCCGACATAAGAGATGGGTTGTCAATCCCTCATGGGTAAGAAGATAGGTAAAATTGCAGTAGATTGGATAAACAGATCTCGCGGGAACGCGAGATAAAATAAATAAATAAAAATTGCAGCAAGGTATTTTTGGGTTTTTGGATTAATAGATCTGAAAATAAAAAGCAACTAAAAATATATCGGGAAGGCAAATATAATAAAGAAGAGACTCGAGGGCCGTAGGTTTCACTAGTGGCTTCGCTCGAGAAAAATAGCAACGGTGGGTAAACAAATTACTATTGGGAAATTGATCGAACTTCAAATAATCATGACGATATCCAGGCAATGATCATTATATAGGCATCACGTCCAAGATTAGTAGACCGGCTCCTGCCTGCATCTACTACTATTACTCCACACATCGACTGATATCCAGCATGCATCTAGTGTATTAAGTTCATGGAGAAACAGAGTAATGCAATAAGAATGATGACATGATGTAGACAAGATCTATTTATGTAGAAATAGACCCCGTCTTGTTATCCTTAATAGCAATGATACATACATGTCAGTTCCCCTTCTATCACTGGGATCAAGCACCGAAGATCGAACCCATCACAAAGCACCTCTTCCCGTGGCAAGAAAAATCGATCTAGTTGGCCTAACTAAACCAGAGATTCGAAAAAGAAATACGAGGCTATAAGTAATCATGCATATAAGTGATCAAAAGACTCAAATAACCTTCATCGATCAAAACATAGATCTGATCATAAACTCAAAGTTCATCGGATCCCAACAAACACACTGCCAAAAGAGTTACATCAAATAAATCTCCAAGAGACAATTGTATTGAGAATCAAGAGAGAGTGAGAAAACCATCTAGCTACTAACTACGGACTCGAAGGTCCACAAAAGACTACTCATGCATCATCAGAGAGGCACCAATGAGGATGATGAACCCCTCCGTGATGGTGTCTAGATTGGATCTGGTGTTTCTGGAACTTGCGGTGGTTGGAATTGATTTTCGTCGACCCCCTAGGGTTTTTGGAATATTGGGGTATTTATAGAGCAAAGAGGCAATGCGGGAGGCCACCGAGGTGGGCACAACCCACCTGGGCGTGCCTGGGGGCCCACGCGCGCCCTGGTGGGTTGTTCCCCCCTCGGGGCACCCCCAGGTGCTTCTCTGGCACATTGGATGTCTTCTTCTCAATAAAAATTCCACAAAAAGTTTTCTGCATTTGGACTCCATTTGATATTGATTTTCTGTGATGTAAAAAACAAGCAAAAAACAGCAACGGGCACTAGGCACTATGTCAATATGTTAGTCCCAAAAAATGATATAAAATGATTGTAAAACATCCAAGAATGATAATATAACATCATGGAACAATAAAAATTTATAGATACTCTGGAGACGTATCAGTCAAGAGGCTTGCGGCGGCGAAACTTCTGATCTAGGGTAACTTTCGGGGGTTTCTAAATATATAGGATATTTTTGTGTCGGTTTCACGCAAAGATGGGCCTTAGGGGGCCGACTACCCAGCAGAGTGGGCCAGGGGGTGGCACGCCCTGGTGCCTTGTGGGCAGCAGGGGGGCCTGTCGGTGTCAAAACCGGCGGATCTCGGGTAGGGGGTCTTGAACTGTGCGTCTAGGACCGATGGTACAGGAGACAGGGGACACAATGTTTACCCAGGTTCGAGCCCTCTCTATGGAGGTAATACCCTACGTCCTGCTTGATTGATATTGATGAATATGGGTGTTACAAGAGTTGATCTACCATGAGATCGTGATGGCTAAACCCTAAAAGCCTAGCCTGACTATCCCTCTAGTTTATATAGACACCCGGGGGGGGATCTAGGGTTTACATAGAGTCAGTTACATAAGAAGGAATCTTCATAGTCGGTCGCCAAGGAGAGTCCAATCCGGACTCAAGTATAGTCTTCGGTCTTCATGTCTTCACATCCCATCAATCCGGCCCAATAGATAACAGGCCAGACGCTCGAGGACCCCTTGGTCCATGACTCCCTCAGTAGCCCCTGAACCTGGCTTCAATGACGAGGAGTTCGGCGCGCGGATTGTCTTCGGCATTGCAAGGCGGGTTCCTTGTTATCCGAACTTCAAGATAGCGATTCCGGACTTGTATGCACAACCGTAGAGGATAAAATATTTCACGGGTTCAACCCACTGACCACTTTTTGGTAATATAACACCACGCCCGGCCTTTACTTGCGAACCGTTTTAGTCGGCCCGTCGCCCCACGTCCCAGGACGTGGCATTATTGGCGTATTTTATCCAAACGGAGATCGTGCCTCCCTTTTTAAGGGATTCTTGTCGACCCAAATGTGGGTAACCCAACCGTCGCTTGGGTACAATTCCTTGGAAAAAAATCAAGTTTTTGAGGCCCAATAGGAGACGTTTGATATTTGCAGCCTTTATATAGGGGTACAGACCCGTCTTTTTCTTCCATGCTTGCCTCTTCCTCAACTCCTGCAACCCCGAGCTCCAACTCCCGGGCTTCCATCGCCAGTAGCCCCAACCATGTTCGGATCTAGCCGTCAAGGCCGGTGGGTAGCCTCTTCTGCCACAGAGGAAGACATTGCAAAGCTTCGGGCAGCGCAGTACCTGACCGCTGAAATCCATCATCGGCTTCCCGCCGAGGGGCAGGTCATTCCCACCCCCAGATCCGGCGAGAGGGTCGTGTTCGTGTCCCACTTCCTCCGTGGGTTGGGATTTGCACTTAACCCCTTCGTCCGAGGGATCATGTATTATTACGGGCTAGACTTCCAGGATTTGGCCCCGGACTCTATTCTTCTTATCTTGACGTTTATCGTCACGTGTGAAGCCCTCCTCTGAACTCCTCCGCACTTTGTCTTGTGGCTCAAGACCTTCGATGTGAAGCCGCAAGTGGTAGAGGGGGAGCAGGCCGAGTGTGGCGGCGCTGCAGTAAGCAAGCTTGCTAGCGTCATTTGGCTGAAAGGATCCTTCGCTAAATCTTCCGATCTGTGGCAGCAGGGGTGGTTCTATATCACCGAGTCCCGCAGCTCCAAGTGGGCGACCGCGCCCCTATTTCGACCCAGCCCTCCAACTCAACTTGCATCGTGGATTAATAAGGGGCTAGATTGGGGATCAACGAATGATGTGGAAACTATGCAAAGTCGCATCCGGAACCTCATTGAGAGGGACATCGACATAGCCAGCGTCGTTCATATAATGCTAGTTCGTCGGACCCTGCCGTGCCAGTGACAACCTCTCCGCCTATGGGAGTTCAATCTAGAAGGGTCGCAAACTCTTCAAAACTTCTACAGCACAATGCACGAAGGAATGTGGAGATTAGTCTTCGGAAAACGAAGGCAATGGCCGGACACCGCCAGAGATGTCGGCCTAGACCGCAACCATCCAGACACCCCGGTAAGTACATGTTTGCCGAATACCTTACAGTCAGATATCCAATGGCAAGAAACCAACGGTGTCATCCTTTTTCAGGGCTGGATAAAGAAGGTGCAATTGAATAGGTGTCCGGCTCCCCTTCTCGAAGACTTAGCTACTCCTGTGTTGACAAGGATGCTGGCCTCGGTGCCATACCAGGCACCAGCAGGGGAGGGCGAGAAGACCCAAGATGACCTTGGTTCTAGAGGCAAGTCGGACACTGAGTCCGAAGAAATCGACCTTTCATCGCCCAAAGATGGAGGCAGGAAAGGACCCAGTGCTCCTTCTCCAAATAGGAGGAAAAGGGCCTCCTCCTCCGAGGAGGAGGGGCGGTCTTTCAAGAAGGGCAAGAATGCCACCGTCGACCAGCTTGGGCTTGGAAGACGATGTCGTTGAGCAGCTCCAACAAGGGGACAAACCCTCGGCCGAACCGTAAGAGAACCCGGAGTGCCTTGATAGCGTCCTGTTCCGTTGCTATTACCATAACGCATTCATGCATTTTTACAGGTTGGCACAGAGTTTTTCTGGGCGATCCTCTTCTTCGGGAAGTCTTCTTCCAGAGATGATGGAGAGCGAGACGCCTCCTCCAACCTCCTCGCCCATCAAGGCAGATGACTCTAAAGTTTCATCGCGGAGGGTCCCTTTAGACCAGGGGACAGAAGAGGCGGTACCCCAAGGTGTACCTCCGACCATCCGGGATTCCGGGGCTGATGGTAACGAGGGCCCCGAACTGTCCGGTTCACAACCGACAGCGATTTTGGAGGCAGGCGAGTAGATTCCTTCAAAGGATGATCGTGCTATTGGAGCAATTTCCAGAAACCCGGAGACTCCGGATATGTTGCGAGACATGTTGCGGAAAGCATCTGTCTCGGGGGAACAACGTACCTTGATGAGTACGGTGATTGAGAAGATTTCGTTTGCGAAGAGCAGATTAAATGAAGCCTTCATGAGCCTACTGAAGGGCTTCGAGGTTTATAACATAACGTTTTCACCTATGTGTCATTTCTGAAGATACGCCTGTGTATAGGTACTAACCCCTGATACTCGGGTTGGCTTCCGTTGGGAAGCAAAACGGAGGATCAAAAAGGATTGTTTGAGGACTAACCTGATAAACCTTGAACGCAGGCTGCTTCCCCTTTGGCCACTTCCCGGACTATGAGATTGCCGATTTGCAGCGGAAGCTTGAGGTGACAGGGGATGATCTTGCTTTAATTAATATGCGTCTTGACGAGTCGCAAGGTATGTATTCGGTGCAATCCTCAAAATTTTTTGTAGTGTAAGCATAACGCTGAAATTTGGCTGCAGATAGTGCTGCCGCCGTTGAAGTTCTTCGAGCGGAGCTGGCCCGGGCCAAGGGCAGGCCCGTCGTAGCGATGCTGCTGCCGAAAAGGCATCGGCTGAATTAGAAGCCAAAAGAGCTGCACGGCGCCAAGATGACGAGAAGATATCCAAGGTGACGCTCGAGCTGGAGAATGCTACCGGCCGCTGTGAATTTCTGTAGAAGAAGAATGAAGCCTTAACGGTTGATTTAGAGAAGGCCTTACAAGAGGCAAGAGGAGTGCGGTCGAAATGCAGAGCAGCCCGTGAGGAGGTTTGACAGGCGAGGGAGATTGCGGCTGGAAAGCCCTTTCTGCTACAAACCAAGTTCGGCGACCCGAACTATGCCCAGCTCAACCAAGTATGGAGCTCTTCGGACGAGTTCTTGGACTTGCCGAAGAGTTCTGCCGATGCGGCGCAATGTTACCAAGCGCGGGATGGATATGCAATGGAGAAGCTTTTTTGGTCGCAGTTTGGCATGTCAAAGCGCCCTTTGTTGCTTAGTGAACAGATGTCCCAGTGGGCCGAACTTCATAGGATGTCCGGCGCTGCCATGAAGGACGTCGTAGTCCAGTTGTGGCCAACCGAGCATGTTCCGAATAGCTATTTCGGTTTAGTGCAAAGGCTTGTTGACGCAGTGCCATGTATCGATGCTGTGAAGCGTTCTGTGTGCACTGAGGGTGCACAGATGGCTTTTGCCCAAGTCAAGACGTTCTGCGGGAAGATAAAGGCCATCGATGTTGCGACGAAGGGTCCACCCAAAGGCAAGGACTGTCCGGAACCGGATCATTATTTTGAAGACGTCCTAGAGGTCGCCCGCTTTGTAGAGGGTCAGTGCTCAAAAGACATAATGTTTGAGTGAGTTGTATGAAAATTGTAAAAACAATTTTATAGTTAATCTATTTATGTTTTGCTTGAAAGCTTGAATTCCTCCTGTGCGGCCGTTTTGATATAATCTGAAAGATTTCCATTCGTCGGCTTCAGCCCCCTCGTAGGAAGTATGGGGGTGTTCAGAAAAGCATTTTATCACTCTTTATCCAACATCTTGGTCCATGAAGGAGGTGATAATGTGGCGAACTAGGCAATCGGACTATAAGGCGTTAACACTTTCACTTAGCCATAGGAGTTTTATGGCGGAGCTACAACATAGCCCCTGGTATGTATGCGGCGTACGGTACCTTACATATTTGACCTAAAAAGATCCCTCGTGTGACACGGAGAATTGCTAAAGATTCTAATAAGTCGTCAAGTGGTTGACCAGCTCATGCTGCATCATGACAGTCAGTTTCCGGCTTTCTCTACTGAGGTGCTCGTTCGGTTTAGACCAGGGCACAATCACAGTAGTTCTCCCTTTACTACCCTAGCCGATAGAGCAGACTGTAGGGTAGCAAGAACTGGAGCCGGGCAACCCAACTATTGACCCAAGACAATGATTCGGAGCTGATGCATATAAGGCCAAACTTGCGACGCCGAAGTGTGCTATAGAGCTGTTCGGACTTTTACTGGCAACTCATTTGTTCCCACACCGAGCCCATGGCAAGTTAGGCCAAGGTATTTTTGTGAAATAACCGTATGAGCCATATTTGTCGGGAAAACCATACGGATGACTAACTTGTATATTGTTTACTAGTAACTGAGTGATATGCCGATAATTACTTATGATATATGTATATAAAAGCCACCCCCCTGCTATTTGACATGGTCGGGGTTGGAGGCGGAGGAACACACATAGTACTGGCTCGAAAAATAGAGAGTGCGGTTTACAAAAAGTTATTTCAGACCTCGTGTCGCACGTCTGCGCCGCCAGTCGTCGGTGGGGGGGAGTCCTTGATGGACATAGCCCCTTAGGTGAGTATACAGATCCGGACTCTGATAGAGTCGGTTCTGATTTTTATCCTGTTCGTCACCTATTTTTTGAAGGATATCGAAATACAAAATAAATAAAAAAATAAAGTAAATAGTTGTACATAGAAAAAGGTTACTGGAGTGCTCGCAGGCTTGTCCGTATTGTGCTTCCGCCGATGCCCATGGTATCTTGAGTGCGTAATGATGTACGCGTGGTACAAACTTTGTAGGTGTATGGAGTGGGCGGCGGAAGCCGAGTTGCTATTGCCGTTCTCGGGTTAGTCGATCCTCGGGTGGAGACTGCTTCAAACCCCCGGTTTTTCATTGGTGAACCTTTCCGTCATCCTTGTCGCTTGGCGGCTTCCTTCCCCTATGTTTGACGTTGAGCTTGCCGGCCTATTTAAAGACCCAGCAGTTTCTGTTGGTGTGATTGGATGGTTTATCGGGGTGGCCATGAATCTGGCAGGGTCGGTCCAAAATCTTGTCCAGGTTGGATGGTTCATCTTGGTTTGCCCTGGATGGCTTCTTCCGCTGACCGGGCTTGGGGTTCCTGAATCCGGAGTTGACCGCTGTGTTGCCTGATCTTTCATTGTCAGTGTGACGGTTGTTTTTGCTTCCTCGTGGCTTGCCGTTGGCGTCTCGGATTTTGGAGGTGCCCTGGTTGCTAGCGCCATTGCTTCTACGAGCGAGCCAGCTGTCTCCTCCCGCGCAAAAGCGAGTCATCAAAGCAGTGAGAGCTGTCATGGATTTAGGTCCTTCTTGGCCGAGGTAGCGTGCAAGCCATTCGTCCCGGACGCTGTGTCTTGAAGCCGCGAGGGCTTCCGCGTCCGGACAATCGATGATTTGGTTCTTTTTGACTAAGAACCGGGTCTAGAGCTCCCTGGATGATTCGCCGGGCTATTGGACGATGTGACTTAGGTCATCGGCATCCAGTGGCCGGACATGTGTTCCTTGGAAGTTATCGAGGAAGGCCTCTTCCAAGTCCTTCCAGCTGCCTATGGAATTTTCAGGCAAGTTGTTTAACCAGTACCGAGCTAGTCCTTTTAGTTTTAGTGGGAGGTATTTAATGGCATGGAGGTCGGCTCCACGGTTCATATGGATATGGAGGATGAAATCTTCTATCCATACTGCGGGATCAGTTGTCCTGTCGTATGATTCAATATTGACGGGTTTGAATCCTTTGGGAAATTCATGATCCATTACCTCATCAGTGAAGCAAAACAGGTGTGCGGCACCTCTATGTTGGGGCACACCATGGCGTAATTCCAAAGGAGTCCCATTGCGGTTTTCAGCCTGGTCGCGGCGAGGTGTGACACGTCCGAATAGGTAGCCATCGTCGTGTGTCGAAGCATGTTTTTGTGATCCGTAGATCGGTCTTGCGCTTCCTACTCTATTGTCCCAGTCCCTCTGTAGGTTGTCTGGGTAATCCTGGCCTCTGTTGTTCTTGCCTTTATGGCAAGGTGGGGCGGTCTGGTGTTCGGCTTGAGTTGCCTTTTTATCCGGACAGAGTTGTCGGCTACCTGCCATGTTGTAGGACGATGGTATGTGTTGGGGATCGTAGCTATGATTCAAAAAATTTCCTACGTGTCACCAAGATCAATCTAGGAGATACTAGAAACGAGAGAGAGGGAGTGCATCTTCATACCCTCGAAGATTTCTAAGCGGAAGCGTTGCAAGAATGCGGTTGGTGGAGTCGTACACGCAGCGGTTCAGATCGCGGTTGATTCCGATTTAAGCGCCGAACAACGGCGCCTCCGTGCTCAACAAACGTACAGCCCGGTGACGTCTCCCGCGCATTGATCCAGCAAGGAGAGAGGGAGAGGTCGGGGAAGACTCCGTCCAGTAGCAGCACGGCGGCGTGGTGGTGGTGGAGGAGTGCGGTACTCCTGTAGGGCTTCACCAAGCACTACGAGAGACGAGGAGGGAGAGAGGTAGGGTTGCGCCTTGGGAGAGATAGACTAATGTGTTGGGCAGCCCCAAAACCTCCACTATAAATAGGGGCAAGGGGGAGGGGAAGGTGCCCTAGGGTTTCCCCTAGGGGGGGGGGGCAGCCAGGGCAGATGGGATCTCCCCCTTGGGTGACTTGGCCCCAAGCCAGGAGGTGGGAACCCTAGATGGGGCGCCCCAAACCCCCTGGTGACATGGGATTAGGTGAGGGGGGAGCACAACCCCTTAGTGGGCTGCTTTGCCCCCTTCCCTTGGCCCATGAAGCCCCCCAACACTTGTCGGGGCTCCTGAAATACCTTTCGGTCATGCTGGTCATCACCCGGTACCTCCGAAACACTTCCGGGCTCCAAAACCCTTCGTCCAATATATCAATCTTCTCCTCTGGACCATTCTGGAACTCCTCGTGACGTCCGGGATCTCATCCGGGACTCCAAACAACATTCGATAACCGCGTACATACCTTCCCTATAACCCTAGCGTCATCGAACCTTAAGTGTGTAGACCCTACGGGCTCGGGAATCATGCAGACATGACCGAGACATCTCTCTGGTCAATAACCAATAGCGGGATCTGGATACCCATGTTGGCTCCCACATGTTCCACGATGATCTCATCGGATGAACCACGATGTCAAGGATTCAATCAATCCCGTATACAATTCCCTTTGTCTACTGGTATGGTACTTGCCTGAGATTCGATCGTCGGTATCTCGATACCTTGTTCAATCTCGTTACCGGCAAGTCTCTTTACTCGTTCCGTAACACATTATCCCGTGATCAACTCCTTGGTCACATTGTGCACATTATGATTATGTCCTACTGAGTGGGCCCAGAGATACCCCTCCGTTACACGGAGTGACAAATCCCAGTCTCAATTCGTGCCAACCCAACAGACACTTTCGGAGATACCCGTAGTGCACATTTATAGCCACCCAGTTACGTTGTGACGTTTGGTACACCCAGAGCATTCCTATGGTATCCGGGAGTTGCACAATCTCATGGTCTAAGGAAATGATACTTGACATTAGATAAGCTTTAGCATACGAACTACACGATCTTGTGCTAGGCTTAGGATTGGGTCTTGTCCATCACATCATTCTCCTAATGATGTGATCCCGTTATCAACGACATCCAATGTCCATGGTCAGGAAACCGTAACCATCTATTGATCAACGAGCTAGTCAACTAGAGGCTTACTGGGGACATGGTGTTGTCTATGTATCCACACATGTATTATGGTTTCCGGTTAATACAATTATAGCATGAACAATAGATAATTATCATGAACAAGGAAATACAACAATAACCATTTTATTATTGCCTCTAGGGAATATTCCCAACAGTCTCCCACTTGCACTAGAGTCAATAATCTAGTTCACATCACTATGTGATTGTAATGAATCCAACACCCATGGGGTTTGTTCATATATCGCTTGTGAGAGAGGTTTATTAGTCAATGGGCCTGAACCTTTCAGATCCATGTGTGCTTTAAAAATCTCTATGTCATCTTGTAGATGCAGCTATCACGCACTACATGGAGCTATTCCAAATAACTGCTCTACTATACGAATCCGGTTTACTACTCAGAGTCATCCGGATTAGAGTCAAAGTTTGCATCGACGTAACCCTTTACGACGAACTCTTTTACCACCTCCATAACCTAGAAAATTCCTTAGTCCACTGGTTACTAAGGATAAGTTCGACAACTGTCATGTGATCCATTCCTGGATCACTCTTGTACCCCTTGACTGACTCGTGGCAAGGCATACTTCAGGTGCGGTACACATCATAGCATACTATAGAGCCTATGTCTAAAGCATAGGGGACGACCTTCGTCCTTTCTCTCTTTTCTACCGTGGTCAGGTCTTGAGTCTTACTCAATGCTCATACCTTGTAACACAACCAAGAACTTTGCTGATCTATGTTGAACTCCTTCAAAATCTTGTCACGGTATGTATTCATTTGAAAGTACTATTAAGTGTTTTTGATCTATCCTTATAGATCTTGATGCTCAATGTTCAAGTAGCTTAATCCAGGTTTTCCATTGAAAAACACTTTTCAAATAACCCTGTATGCTTTCCATAAATTCTACATCATTTCTGATCAACAATATGTTAACAACATATACTCATAAAAAATTCTATAGTGCTCCCACTCACTTCTTTGGAAATACAAGTTTCTCATAAACTTTGTATAAACCAAAATCTTTGATCATCTCATCAAAGCGTACATTCCAATTCTGAGATGCTTACTCCAGTCCTTAGAAGGATTGCTGGAGCTTTGCATACTTGTTAGCATCTGTTAGGATTGACAAAACCTTCTGGTTGTATCACATACAAACTTTCCTCAAGAAAAACATCGAGGAAACAATGTTTTGACATCCTATTTGCAGATTTTATAAATAATGCAGTAACTGCTAACATAATTCCAACAGACTCTTAGCATCGCTACGAGTGAGAAAGTCTCATCGTAGTCAACTCCTTGAACTTGTCGGAAAACATCTTAACGACAAGTCGAGCTTTCTTAATGGTGACACTTACCATCATTGTCCGTATTCCTTTTAAAATCCATCTGCACCCAACAGCCTTACGAGCATCAAGTAGTTCTTCCAAAGTCTATACTTTGTTTTTATACATGGATCCTCTCTCGGATTTTATGGCCTCGAGCCATTCGTCGGAATCCGGGCCCACCATCGCTTCTCCATAGCTGGTAGGTTCATTGTTGTCTAGCAACATGACTTCCAAGACAGGATTACGTACCACTCTGAAGTAGTACGCATCCTTGTCGACCTATGAGGTTTGGTAGTGACTTGATCCGAAGTTTCATGATCACTATCATAAGCTTCCACTTCAATTGGTGTAGGTGCCACAGGAACAACTTCCTGTGCCCTGCTACATACTAGTTGAAGTGACGGTTCAATAACCTCATCAAGTCTCCATCATCCTCCCACTCAGTTCTTTCGAGAGAAACTTTTCCTCGAGAAAGGACCTATTTCTAGAAACAATCACTTTTGCTTCCGGATCTGAAATAGGAGGTATACCCAACTGTTTTGGGTATTCTATGAAGATGCATTTATCCGCTTTGGGTTCGAGCTTATCGGCCTGAAACTTTTTCACATAAGCGTCGCAGCCCCAAACTTTTAAGAAACAACAGCTTAGGTTTTTCTAAACCATAGTTCATACGGTGTCATCTCAATGGAATTGTGTGGTGCCCTATTTAAAGTGAATGCGGTTGTGTCTAATGCCTAACCCATAAATGATAGTGGTAATTCGATAAGAGACATCATGGTATGCACCATATCCAATAGGGTGCAGTTATGATGTTCGGACACACCATTACACTATGGTGTTCCAGGCGGTATTAGTTGTGAAACAATTTCCACAATGTCTTAATTGTGTACCAAACTCGTAACTCAGATATTCATCTCTATGATCATATCATAGACATTTTATCCTCTTGTCACGACGATCTTCAACTTCACTCTGAAATTACTTAAACCCTTCAATAATTCAGACTTGTGTTTCATCAAGTAAATATACTCAGCATCTACTCAAATCATCTGCGAAGTAAGAACATAACGATATCCACTGCGTGCCTCAACACTCATTGGACTGCACACATCAAAATGTATTACTTCCAACAAGTTGCTTTCTTGTTCCATCTTACTGAAAACGAGGTCTTTTCAGTCATCTTGCCCATGTGGTATGATTAGCATGTCTCAAGTGATTCAAAAACAAGTGAGTCCAAAGATCCATCTGTATGGAGTTTCTTCATGCATATCTACCAATACACATGGTTCGCATGTCTCAATCTTTTCAAAACGAGTGAGTCCAAAGATCCATCAACATGGAGCTTCTTCATGCATTTTATACCAACATGACTCAAATGGAAGTGCCACAAGTATGTGGTACTATCATTACTATCTTTTGGCATGAACATGTGTATCACTACGATCGAGATTCAATAAACCATTCATTTTTCGGTGCAAGACCATTGAAGATATTATTCAAATAAACAGAGTAACCATTATTCTCCTTAAATGAATAACCGTATTGTGATAAACATAATCCAATCATGTCTATGCTCAATGCAAACACCAAATAACAATTATTTAGGTTTAACACCAATCTCGATGGTAGAGGGAGCATGCGATGTTTGATCACATCAACCTTGGAAACACTTCCAACATATCGTCATCTCACCTTTAGCTAGTCTCCGTAGCCTTTTATTTTGAGTTACTAACACTTAGCAACCGAACCGGTATTTATTACCCCTGGTGCTACTAGGAGTACTAGTAAAGTACACAATAATATAACGTATATTCAAAATACTTCTGTGAACCTTGCCAGCCTTCTCATCTACCAAGTATCTAGGGTAGTTCTGCTTCAGTGACTGTTCTCCTCATTACAGAAGCACTTAGTCTCGGGTTTGGGTTCAACCTTGGGTTTCTTCACTAGAGCAGCAACTGATTTGCCGTTTCATGAAGTATCCCTTCTTTCCCTTGCCCTTCTTGAAACTAGTGGTTTTACTAACCATCAACAATTGATGCTGCTACTTGATTTCTACTTTCACGGTGTCAAACATCGCGAATTGCTCAAGGATCATCATGTCTATCCCTGATATGTTATAGTTCATCACTAAGATCTAATAGCTTGGTGGCAGTGACTATGGAGAACTATCACTATCTCATCTGGAAGATTAACTCCCACTCGATTCAGGCGATTGTTGTACTCAGACAATCTTAGCACATGCTCAACGATTGAGCTTTTCTCCCGTAGTTTGCAGGCTTAAGAAACTTGTCAGATGTCTCATACCTCTTGACGTGGGCACTAGTCTGAAATCCCAATTTCAGTCTTTGGAACATCTCATATGTTCTGCGATGTTTCAAAAACGTCTTTGGTGCCATAATTCTAAACTGTTAGCATTATGCACTGAACTATCACGTAGTCATCAAAACGTGTATGTCAGATGTTTCCCAGCATCTACAGACGACGCTCGAGGTTCAACACACTGAGCGGTGCATTAAGGACATAACCCTTTTGTGCAGCAATGAGGACAATCCTCAGTTCACGGACCCAGTCCGCATAATTGCTACTGTCAACTCTCAACTGAATTTTCTCTAGGAACATATCTAAAACAGTAGAACCAAAGCGTGAGCTACGACATAATTTGCAAAGACCTTTTGACTATGTTCATGATAATTAAGTTCATCTAATCAAATTATTTAATGAACTCCCACTCAAATAGACATCCCTCTAGTCATCTAAGTGATACATGATCCGAGTCAACTAGGCCCTGTCCGATCATCACGTGAGACGGACTAGTCATCATCGGTGAACATCTTCATGTTGATCGTATCCACTATATGACTCATGTTCGACCTTTCGGTCTTCCGCGTTCCGAGGCCATGTCTGTACATGCTAGGCTCGTCAAGTTAACCTAAGTGTATTGCGTCTGTAAATCTGGCTTACACCCGTTGTATGCGAACGTGAGAACCTATCACACTCGATCATCACGTGGTGCTTCGGAACAATGGACCTTAGCAACGGTGCACAGTTATGGAGAACACAATTCTTGATATTTTAATGAGGGATCATCTTATTTATGCTACCGTTGTTCTAAGCAAATAAGATGTAAAAACATGACAAACATCACATGCAAATCATAAAGTGACATGATATGGCCAATATCATCTTGTGCCTTTGATCTCCATCTTCGAGGCGCGGCATGAACACCATCGTCACCGGCATGACACCATGATCTCCATCATCGTGTCTTCATGAAGTTGCCTCACCAACTATTACTTCTACTACTATGGCTAACGGTTAGCAATAAAGTAAAGTAATTACATGGCATTTTCATTGACACGCAGGTCATAAATAAATTAAGGCAACTCCTATGGCTCCTGCCAGTTGTCATACTCATCGACATGCAAGTCATGATTCCTATTACAAGAACGTGATCAATCTCATACATCACATATATCATTCATCACATCCTTTTGGCCATATCACATCACATAGCAAACCCTGCAAAAACAAGTTAGACATCCTCTAATTGTTGTTGCATGTTTTACGTGGCTGCTATGGGTTTCTAGCAACGACGTTTCTTACCTACGCAAAACCACAACGGTGATATGCCAATTGCTATTTACCCTTCATAAGGACCCTTTTCATCGAATCCGATCTGACTAATGTGGGACAGACAGACACCCGCCAGCCACCTTATGCATCAAGTGCATGTCAGTCGGTGGAACCAGTCTCACGTAAGCGTACATGTAAGGTCGTTCCAGGCCGCTGCATCCCACAGTGCCGCCGGATCAAGATAAGACTAGTAACGGTAAGCAAATTGAACAAATCATCGCCCACAACTGCTTTGTGTTCTACTCGTGCATAGAATCTACGCATAGACCTAGCTCATGATGCCACTGTTGGGGATCGTAGCTATAATTCAAAAAATTTCCTACGTGTCACCAAGATCAATCTAGGAGATACTAGCAACGAGAGAGAGGGAGTGCATCCTCATACCTTGAAGATCGCTAAGCGGAAGCGTTGCAAGAACGCGGTTGGTGGAGTCATACACGCAGCGATTCAGATCGCGGTCGATTCCGATCTAAGCACCGAACAACGGCGCCTCCGCATTCAACACACGCACAGCCCGGTGACGTCTCCCGTGCCTTGATCTAGCAAGGAGAGAGGGAGAGGTTGGGGAAGACTCCGTCCAGCAGTAGCCCGTCAGCGTGGTGGTGGTGGAGGAGCGCGGTACTCCTGCAGGGCTTTGCCAAGCACTACGAGAGACGAGGAGGGAGAGAAGTAGGGCTGCGCCTTGGGAGAGAGAGACTCGTGTGTTGGGCAGCCCCAAAACCTCCACTATATATAGGGGCAAGGGGGAGGGGAAGGCTCCCTAGGGTTTCCCCTAGGGGGGGGGGGCGGCCAGGGCAGATGGGATCTCCCCCTTGGGTGACTTGGCCCCCAAGCCAGGAGGTGGGAACCCTAGATGGGGCGCCCCAAACCTCCTGGTCACGTGGGATTAGATGAGGGGGCGCACAACCCCTTAGTGGGCTGATTTGCCCCCTTCCCTTGGCCCATGAAGCCCCCCAACACTTGTCGGGGCTCCCGAAATACCTTTCGTTCATGTTGGTTATCACCCGGTACCTCCGGAACACTTCCGGACTCCAAAACTCTTCGTCCAATATATCAATCTTCTCCTCCGGACCATTCTGGAACTCCTCGTGACGTCCGGGATCTCATCCGGGACTCCGAACAACATTCGGTAACCGCGTACATACCTTCCCTATAACCCTAGCGTCGTCGAACCTTAAGTGTGTAGACCCTACGATCTCGGGAATCATGCAGACATGACCGAGACATCTCTCTGGTCAATAACCAACAGCAGGATCTAGATACCCATGTTGGCTCCCACATGTTCCATGATGATCTCATCGGATGAACCACGATGTCAAGGATTCAATCAATCCCGTATTCAATTCCCTTTGTCTATCGGTACGATACTTGCCCGAGATTCGATCATCGGTATCCCGATACCTCGTTCAATCTCGTTACCGGCAAGTCTCTTTACTCGTTCCATAACACATCATCCCGTGATCAACTCCTTGGTCACATTGTGCACATTACGATGATGTCCTACCGAGTGGGCCCAGAGATACCTCTCCATTTACACGGAGTGACAAATCCCAGTCTCGATTTGTGCCAACCCAACAGACACTTTCGGAGATACCCGTAGTGCACCTTTATAGCCACCCAATTATGTTGTGACGTTTGGTACACCCAAAGCATTCCTACGGTATCCGGGAGTTGCACAATCTCATGGTCTAAGGAAATGATACTGGACATTAGAAAAGCTTTTAGCATACGAACTACACGATCTTGTGCTAGGCTTAGGATTGGGTCTTGTCCATCACATCATTCTCCTAATGATGTGATCCCGTTATCAACAACATCCAATGTCCATGGTCAGGAAACCGTAACCATCTATTGATCAACGAGCTAGTCAACTAGAGGCTTACTAGGGACATGGTGTTGTCTATGTATCCACACATGTATTATGGTTTCGGGTTAATACAATTATAGCATGAACAATAGACAATTATCATGAACAAGGAAATACAACAATAACCATTTTATTATTCCCTCTAGGGCATATTTCCAACAGTATGGGCCCCGATGCCCTGTCATCGGACTAGTAGAGCGATCTGTGTTTTGGGTAGCTTTTGGCTGGGCCACTGAGGCCGTATTCTTCAGCTACCAGGACTTCGATCCATCTATCGTTGAGTAGGTCTTGGTCAGCTTGAAGATGCTGCTGCTTCTTTTTCAGGCTCCTTGCCGTAGCTCTCAGCCTGTGCTTAAAGCGCTCCTGTTCGAGGGGCTCTTCGGGTACGATGAAGTCTTCGTCGTCGAGGCTTTCCTCAGCTTCGGAGAGGGGAAGGTAGTTGTCGTCTTCTGATCCGTCGCTGTGCAGGGCCTGTTTGTCGGGGTTGGCTTGCCCGTTTTCCTGTTCCTCCTGCTCGAATGTTGCTCCCACAGGGTCTTCATTGCATTCGGCGCTGTTCATAGTACTATTTTCTCCAATGCCATTGTTGCTGCGGTGTGGCTTGGGGCACCGGAACTTAGACTGTGACTCAGGAGTTTTAACTAGGTCTCCCTTGTCTCAGCCGCGAGGCTTTTTGAGTGTATCGATCATTTACATGTCATGTAAAGGGGTGTCCATTTTGCGCCTGATGACTGGCGAATCTTGGGCTTGCTCCTTATCTGCATCGTTGTCTGGGCCGTCAATGTCTTCGGAGCCAGGAGTGGGCATGTCGGTTAAGTCCTCGACAGTGGCTATGAAGTGGGTGGCGGGCGGGAAGCAAAATTCTCCATCGTTAGCCCCTAGTTTGAACCGGACATAGTTCGGCTACGAGCCTCCCGTGAATGACAGGTTCCTTAAAGAGTTTAGCACATCGCCCAAAGTTGAGTGCTGAAAGACGTCTACGGCACTGAATTCAAAGATTGATAAACAATCTAGCTCTGTGTCTGCAAGCGTATATGGCCCAGAATTTATAGCCGGAGACTAGGGCTGGAATTCGAGCCGAGTTGAGCCAGCTCAGCTCGACTCGCTGGAGCTCGTTTCATTAATGAGCTAGCTCGACTCGACTCGTTATTATAACGAGCTCAAATCCATGATTGGCTCAACTCGTATAACTCGCGAGCTGGCTCGTTTAGCTTGTCAAGCTCGTTAAAGATATGAACATAAAACCCTCAAATATTATAAAAATGATTATGTATATATTAACATATATATCAGTAACAATAGTAATTTCCTTGTAACGCATGAGTCTCCTAGGCAGTTGGGCCTTCAACGGCTAGGCCTTGTGTTGTGCGCCTAGGACATAGGGTGCTGAGTGGTTGATCTTTTTTTTGTATTTAGACTGGCTGATCTTTTGTATCGAGCCTAACGAGTTACACGAGTACTCGTGAGATTGGCTCGTTTAACTTGGTCTATAAACGATCTTAAACTAAAGCTTGGCTTGACTCGTTATTCTTCGAGTTCGAGTCGATTCGAGCCGAGTCACAAGGTACTCGTTTAGCTCACGAGCTCCGAGCTTTTTTCCAGCCCTATCGGAGACGAATCCAGAGTTCCACTGACGCATATATCATGGGGTGCCAAGTCCATGTGCTGCTCCAACGCCGCGGACTCTGTGGCTTCGGATGGCACAATCTGCTCTGGTTCTAAGGCCGTTACAGCAACAGGGGCCATCTCCTGGATGTGATCCGATGACAGATTTAAGTCATGTTCCTCAGAGCGAAGGGGAACGATCGCTGTGGTCTCGAATCCATTGAAGATCAAGTCTCCACGGATATCCGCGACATAGTTCAAGTTCCCAAATCTGACCTGGTGGCCAGGGGCGTAGCTATCGATCTGCTCCAGATGGCCAAGTGAGTTGGCCTGCAGTACAAAGCCGCCGAACATGAAAATTTGTCCGGGGAGGAAGGTTTCTCCTTGGACAGCGTCACTGTAGATGATTGAAGAAGCCATTGAACCTTTCGTGGACGACATAGTGGAACTCTCAATGAAAGCACCAATTTCAGTGTCAAAACCGGCGGATCTCGGGTAGGGGGTCCTGAACTGTGCGTCTAGGATCGATAGTAACAGGAGACAGGGGACACAATGTTTACCCAGGTTCGGGCCCTCTCTATGGAGGTAATACCCTACATCCTGCTTTATTGATATTGATGAATATGGGTGTTACAAGAGTTGATCTACCACGAGATCGTGATGGCTAAACCCTAAAATCCTAGCCTATATGACTATGGTAATGAATGTGTCCTTTCCGGACTATCCCTCTGGTTTATATAGACACCCGGGGGATCTAGGGTTTACATAGAGTCGGTTACATAAGAAGGAATCTTCATAGTCGGTTGCCAAGCTTTCCTACCACGCCAAGGAGAATCCAATCCGGACTCAGGTATAGTCTTCGGTCTTCATGTCTTCACAGCCCATCAATCCGGCACAGTAGATAACAGGCTGGACGCCCGAGGACCCCTTAGTCCAGGACTCCCTCAGGGCCCTCCGGTGGTTCTCTGCTCTAGTATTTTTATTTTCTTCCCAAAAAAATCATCAAAAAGTTTCATCCAATCCCGAGAACTTTTATTTATGCACAAAAATAACACCACGGTAGTTTTGCTGAAAATAGAGTCAGTCCGGGTTAGTTCCATTTGAAGCATATAAAATTGCACCCAAACCATATAAAATTCTTGCAAACATGGCATGAATACTTCATAAATTAAAGATATGTTGGAGACGTGTCAGCATCCCCAAGCTTAATTCTTGCTCTTCCTTGAGTAGGTAAATGATAAAATAAATAATTTATGAAGTGTGAATGCTAGCATAGTGCATAAGTTTGATCAATGATAATTTTAGTCACTTTTCCTAGCATCATAATAGCAATTCTTTCTCATAAAACTTGTCATGAAAAAGTAGCAATCAATTCACATGTTACGGTTCAAACAATGTCTTCTCTTGAGACTTAACAACCTATGTTCTCAGTCACCAAGCAATTGCAATTCAACTTATTCAAGAACGTCTAAGTAAGAGCTCCACATACTCAATCGTCATATAGTTTTCTATGGTTTCTAGTACTCAAAGCATATTTTTAGAACAAATGGCATCCATCGAACACAGAGAATGATATGGGCTTAATGTTTCACCTCCCAACTCATTTATCATAGAGATAATTGTCAACACTAATAAATCATGGTCAAATATATTTGACTGGCCATATGTGCCTAGATTTTCCCCCACCACATGATGCTTTCCAACTAGAGAATAATTGAGGTTGAAATGAGAATGCATACTATTGACACTTGCATAAAAGTAAATACTGAAAAGTAAAAGATAGGCCCTTCATAGTGGGAAGCAGAGGTTGTCGTGCGCTTTTAATTTTTGGATGCGCAAGCTCTTAATGCAAAGGAACGTCACGTTATATTGCCCTAGCAACCTTTATTATGAAGTCCTTCACTTTTATTACTTAGCCATCACAAGTTTGTACAACGCTTATTTTCTCTTACAATAAAAGATTAAACATATTTAGGAGCAATTTTTATCGCTTTATGCACTAATGACAACTTGATCAAAGGATCTTATTCAATCCATAGGTAGGTATGGTGGACACTCATGGCAAGAAACTGGGTTTAAATGCACAAGTAGTATCTCTACTTAGTATGAATTTTTGGCTAGCAAAAGATCCTAAGCAAACACCACATGTTGGAGGATCCATTACAATATAACTTCTATGCAAATATACACAACCGTAACTCATTACGTTCTCTTCCTTGTCCAACTTCAACTAATTTGCTCAAGTTTGAAAAAAATTAATGGGTATTCACAATCGTAGAAGATGTCCAAGATAATATATTGGTATGTGAAAGTTCTCTTCCTTATACTAATCATTCATGAATTGCTTGTATGACCAATATTGTCATTGTCAAGCTTCAAAAGATTTCACTTTCTAAACCCAATGTGAAGCTACCACTAGGCATGATATGATCATATAATTTCCACTTCATTGTATTAAATTCATTCAACAATTTACTCATAGGATATAAGTGAACCACAAGAGTAGATGACAAACTACTCCAAAAAGATATAAGTGAAGATCAAGCGATTAGTTAAGTAAATGGGTTGCTATTTGAGGACTCTCTCTCATTTAGAAAACTTTCAGATCTAAGTATTTTATTAAAACATCAAGAAAAACAAAACAAAATGACATTCCAAAAATAGGACACATCATGTGAAGAGGCAAAAACTTAGGTTCAACCAAGGCTAACCGATAATTGTTGATGAAGAAAGGTGGGATGCCTACCGGGGCATCCCCAAGCATAGATGCTTGAGATTTATTGGAATATTAACTTGGGATTCCTTGGGCATCCCCAAGCTTGAGCTCTTGTGTCTTCTTCATTCCTTTTATATCACAAAACTCAACAAGAACTCGTGAGATAAGTTAGTATAAATCAACCGAAAACCTTATTATTCTATAATGTAACAAATCATTAAAATTGTAATTTAACATTGCATAATAATGCCATTGCATATGTGATACTCCTATCCTCGAATAGAATAATTAAACAAGCAAACATAACAACAATATGTCAAAACAGGAGAGTCTGTAAAGGATGCAAGAAAGTTCATACTTATTTAACTCTAAAAATTCTGAAAATTTACTACATGTAGAAAATTTAGCATAGCTTGCTGTGTAAAAATTTCAAGATTTTATGGCATTCTGACATTTTTTAACAATTCAGACAATGATAGAAGACTTTCTGTTTTCAAAACAACAACATATAGACTTGAAAATTAAGCATGGTAAAGGTTATACTTGAATGTTTTATTGAAATAAAAGATAAAACATTATTCTAAATAGAAGCAATCAAATACAAATAAAAGAAAATGACACTCCAAGTAAAACACATCCATGTGACGAATGAAAATATAGCTCCAAGTGAGGTTACCGATAATTTGAAGATGAAAGAAGGGATGCCTTCTGGGGCTTCCCCAAGCTTACTTGCTCGGGTCTTCCTTGAATATTACCTTGGGGTGCATTGGACATCCCCAAGCATAGGGTCTTGTCACTTCTTATTCTCCTCATATCGATATCTCACCCAAAAATTGAAAACTTCAATCACACAAAACATAACGAAACTTCATGAGATAGGTTAGTATGATAAAGAGCTAACCATTCACTTTGGTACTGTAGAAGACAATATTAATAATTTTTCTCACACAATTCCTACTCTAAATTATCATTTCCGCAATTTATATTGAGTAATATAAGCCATAGAAACTAGAAAACAAGCAAACTATGCATTGAAAACAGAATCTGTCAAAAATAGAACAATCAATAATGATCTAGACAATGACCATACTTCTGTAACCCCAAATATTCTGAAAAATTAGGACAGTAGGAGCAAAAGTTTATGTTTTTGCACATAATCAAGTCAACTACATCCACACTATCCCAAAGGCTATACTTGGTACTTTATTGAAACAAAAGCTATAAAACATGATTATTATAGTAGCTTAATCATGTGAACAAACAAAAATAGTAGGTAAAAGTGTTGGCTTGTCTCCCAACAAGCGCTTTTCTTTAATGCCTTTTTAGCTAGGCATTATGATTTCCATGATGCTCACATAAAAGTAAAGAATTGAAACATAAAAAGAACATCATGAATCACATGGCAAGCACATTTAAGTCTAACCCACTTCCTATGCATAGGGATTTTGTGAGCAAACAATTTATGGGAACAAGAATCAACTAGCATAGGAAGGCAAAACAAGCATAACTTCAAGATTTTCAACACATAGAGAGAAAAGTTGATATTATTGCAATATGTAAAAGCATATGTTCCTCTCTCAGAGTAATTTTTAGTAGCATCATGAATGAATTCAACAATATAACAATCACATAAAGCATTCTTTTCATGATCCACAAGCATAGAAATTTTATTACTCTCAACATAAGCAAATTTATTCTGTTTCATAGTAGTGGGAGCAAACTCAACAAAATAACTATCATGTGATACTTCATTGGCATAATCCAATTGAAAATTAAAATAATGATGACACGTTTCATGGATATCATTGCTCTTTATAGCATATATGTCATCACAGTAATCATCATAGATAGCAACTTTTTTATCACGCTCAATTGAAACCTCTTATAATATAGTGGATTCATCATTAAATCATCTCCAAATCCACTTTTATCATTATAATCATCATAAATAGGAGGCATGCAATCATCATAATAAATTTTCTCATCAAAACTTGGTGGACTAAAAATATCATCTTCATCAAACCTAGCATCCCAAGCTTATGGCTTTGCATATCATTAGCATCATGGATATTCAAAGAATTCATACTAACAACATTGCAATCATGCTCACCATTCAAAGTTTTTATGCCAAACATTTTATTGAATTGTTCTTCTATCAATTGAGTACAATTTTCTGATCCATCATTTTTGAAGAAAGACATGATAAAGACGAATAATATGAGGCAACCTCAATTCCATTTTTTGTAGTTTTCTTATATAAACCAAACTAGTAATAATCAAGAAACTAATAGATTCAATTGCAAGATCTAAAGATATAACTTCAAGAACTCACCTCCCTAGCAATGGCGCCAGAAAAGAGCTTGATGTCTACTACGCAACTTTATTATTGTAGACTCGTGTTGGGACTCCAAGCACAGAGTTTTGTAAGACAGTAGCAATTTTCCCTCAAGTGGATGACCTAAGGTTTATCAATCCATGGGAGGCATAGAATGAAGATGGTCTCTCTCAAACAACCCCGCAACCAAACAACAAAGAGTTTCTTGTGTCCCCAACACACCAAATACAATGGTAAATTGTATAGGTGCACTAGTTTTGTGAAGAGATGGTCATACGAGTGTAGTAATGATAGTAGATATTGATTTTTGTGACAGGAACTATAAAAATAGTAAGCTAGCAAGTAACAAAAGTGAGCACAAACGGTATTGCAATGCTTGAAAATAAGGCCTAGGGTCCGTAGTTTCACTACGGCAATCTCTCAACAATGCTAATATAATTGCATCATATAACCATCCCTCAACGTGCAATGAAGAATCACTCCAAAGTTCTTACACTACAAAATTATACACTTCCGTGATGATACGTGTTTGTCACAGTAGTTCGCTTTTTTGTCATGCATGTGCATCCATGACAAATTTATGACAAAATCAAGATAGTCATACCTGTGCTGTTGTAGAAGTGTTCCATGACATTACCAAAATTATCATCAGGAAGTGTCCACTTCCATGATGATAAATCGCGCGTCACAGAAGTGCTTTCGTCAAGGGTGACCGACACGTGGCATCCACCGTAACGGAACACCGTTAAGCTACCGGGTCGGGTTTTGGATCCGATAACCCGTTAACAGCCCCGACCAATGGGGATTTTCCACGTGTAAAATCATCATTGGCTAGAGGAAACACGTGTCGGCTCATCGTCGAGACAGATGTCATCCACTCACTGGACAGAAGGCGCCTATGATACGTCGACACATGGCATGGCCCAACAAGTTTAAATGGGCCGGCCCAACTAAAGGCCCACAAGATTTTGTGGACCATAATGGGCCAGCCCAGCTAAAGGCCCACGAGATTTTACGGACCATAATGGGCTAGCCCAGCTAAAGGCCCACAAGATTTCACGGGCCATAATGGGCCGGCCCAGGTAAAGGCCCACAAGATTTTTGTGTGCCATAATAGGCCGGCCCAGGTAAAGGCCCACAAAATTCTTGCGGATCATAATGGGCCGGCCCAGCTAAAGGCCCACGAGATTTCGTCAACATTAATGGGCCGGCCCAGCTGTAGGCCCACAAGATTTTGAGGACCCTAGTAGGCCGGCCCGTTAACTAGCTGCCATGTTTTGGGCCAAATGCCGGCCCATATTTGATCCGGTCTATTAATGGCCTGCGACGCTCCGGGCCTAATAGTGGCCCATATGAGATCCGGCCCGTTAAAAGCCTACCACGTTCAGGGCCAAATTATGGCCCAGATCAGGTCCAGCCCTTTAAGAGGTTTTGGGCCTAATTATGGCCCATATCAGATTTGGCCCGTCAACTGGACACTATGCTTTTGGGCCCACTTGCTAATGGCCCACTTATTAATTCGGCCTGATATTAGTTTTCGCCTGTTAAGGGCCCGTTTAACATTTCGGCCCTATATTAATTTCAGCCTGTTAAAAGCCCGTCATATAGTTGGGCCTAACTACGGCCCGGTTTGCATCCGGCCTGCTCGCAGCCGATATCTGATTGGGCCAAACAAGGACCGAGACAATTTTTCGGCCTGTTAAAAGCCCGTGTTTTGATTCGCGCAATCATGGGCCGGGATTCATTTCGGGCTGTTGCCGGCCCATGAGCTGATCGGCACGTTTCAGGCCCAACCTACATCGTGATTGCATGACGGCCCGGTTATGTACCGTAATTTTACAGTTTGGCCGGTTTACTGTGAAGACAGGATATATATACAGTAAAATAACTGTAGCATCGTTAATAAGAAAAAACCTATACTATACAATAAAGAAATTAAGGCATATTAATCCACTCGGCATCAAAGTTCTCCACTATGATAATAAAGCACAAGCAGACAACAGATTACACCCACTGGGCATCAAAGATCGCCACCAGTGCAAATAAACACGCCGACAAAATAATATACAAAACCGACAGCACTTCAATAGAGTTCAAGAAAGGTTAGCCCTGCTGAGGAGCTGCAGCACAAGCAGCTGAGCAAGATGATGAGAATGCGTTTGTTCAACACTTATATCTTCCTCACTCTGAAAGATAAACAAGCAGACAAATGATTGGTTTTGCACATAAAAGTATCAGTGCTGACAATTCATCACATTTCTTACTGACGAATAAAGTGACACAGTTTAAATTTGCATTAACGCAATATGGTATTGTTCAGGTCAAGACATGGCAGGAAATGACATTGTGAAGGAGTTGGCAGCTTCACGACACAACTGGATTACAGATCAAGAACTCATAAGTATCAATGGTTAGTGTGCTGTCAATTTATACCATTTCAGATTGGCAAATAAAGAGACGGTTTAAATAATAGTAGAATGATATGAAATTTTTCATAGTTAAGACATTGCAGAATATGACATTGTGATGTAGTGGGTAGGTTCACCACACCACTAGATTACAGATGAAGAATAGAAGCATACATGCAGTGCAAAAGAAGATCACTTGCTCTGTATAGTTTAGTTTACATGGTATGAAGAAGGAACTTGGTTGTACAGCTGAAAAATTAAATTGAGAAAGGACGGACTTTTGTTTATGAACTACATATAATAAACTTTAAACAAGCAATTCGATGCAAACACCAAAAATAAACAGCTGTTGCAGTCATGCCTAACCAAATATACACAACAAAGTTCGAAGGCTTGAGATGGACAAACTTACATTATTGGTGAAGACATGCTATATAAAGGCCTTTTCAATGCTGATGGGGGGGGGGAATTCAAGAAGTTTACCACAGAATCTTCTTCAAAAGCATTGCCTTTATTCTACATTTTGTTAAGAATAAATATAGATGTGATAATATACGAAAAAATGGAGAATATTTAAGATAAGATGAAGAGTGATGCTACATAACCAAGTAGCTATAAATGTAAGTGCAGCGATACAGGCAAAAGGTACAGCCAAGAGCAATGCACAGCTAAACTTCTTCAGTACCAACCTTATGGTAAGAGTAAATATAGATCTGATGTGTAGAAAATGGAGGGCAAAGGAAAATAAGCTGCAGAGTGATGGTACATGAACAACTACCTGTCATTATAAGTACACTGATAAAGGACAGCATGTACTTACAAGAACAATGCAGAGCTAAAAAAACATTGGCATTGGATATATTCTACACTAATGTAACCATTCATACAGATCAGATAATTTGGAGCGAACAATTGATAAGCAAGCTATCATGCATACTGCTGTCACATAATGAACCAGGTATGTATGCAAGTACAGTGATACAGGACAACAGGTACTAACAAGAGCAAAGCAGCGGGCAGCATATTTGCGATATCCTGTCGTTCTTGTCAAACCGGAATTCTTCTTCGAGCAGATTTCCTGCAAAAAAGATCTGTAAGGCACATGCGGAAAAGTAGAAGTTCAAATTGTCATGTGATTTCATAGACAGTACCTCATCCTGGGAACGAGACCAGTGCATAACAAGGTTTTTCCATTCAATGTCTTCTAAATTTAGCACAGGAGACTTCACCGGAAATTCGTTTATAGACTTGCCATCAAAGTGTGATTTCCTCAGGTAACACCGATACTGCTGCAATGCTTCCTTGAAAAGCACAAGCAAGCTTTGCTCGTCATGACTATCCAGATTGACCCTCGCCTAGTTACAACAATGTAATGTAAATCATTGATGTGTTCAATCAGCAGAAAACAGGAAAATAATAACCATGAATAATAGCACTTACACGTAAGTTGGACAGGAAGATGTGAAAATGGTGTTTGTCTTCACAATAATCTTCCCATGATGGGAATATATGCACGTAGTCCCTAACAACATTGAAAGCATTGTCTTTTAAACTGGGAATAAATGGAATGGGGTTCCAATCTGCAGGAATTGGCCGTCTCTGCAGTTGGGATAGGTCTTCGGCCGGTGGACTTGCTGTACTTTTTGCTGGAGTGGGATTTTTCTGTGGTACAGCTGGTGCTATGGCAAATGAAATCGGTATACCTTTTGCTGGAGTGCAGGTCCTGTGTGGTGGGGCTAGTGGTGTGGCCAGTGAAGTATGGGTACAGTCTGCTGGAGTCGGTCCTACGTTTTGTGTCACTGGTTGTACAGCCAATATAAGTGGGGTGCTGTCTGATTTCTCCGGCACCACCACATTTTTCAAGGACTTTGCTGGTGCTCCTTCAGGTTCGGCAATCACCCTCTTCCTTTTTGATGTCTGATGCACAAGAACAACATTTGAGTGGAAAAACATGGTATGATGACAGATGGAATATGTATTGATAATGGATGGGCATGGCATCTCGACATATATGATGAGTAAACTAAGCAGATGGCGGTGCAACAAAGTAGAAGAAATGCAAGACAACATATGCAAGATACGCGCAATCAATAAAACCTTGCCAAATTAGAACAGCACCTTGATGGGTGAACAGGACAGGCCATCTGCCTTTGACTCCTCGAGGTTAGAATAGTCATTAGGATGATATTCTGAACAAGAATCAACAGGTGGGGAGCGTACGAGTTTCATTGCTTCCAGAATGGCACTCAATGCCTTGCTGCCAATTTTGTAAGTCATTGCAGTGTTCCACAATATTCTTCTGATGCGCGGATTCTGATATTCACTGTAATTGCGTATAATATCTGAGAACCATGAAAACATAAATAGTTGTGAGATTATCTTTGTAATGCAGATGATATTCTAATATAGGGGCGCCCCTGTAAACACTTGTGTGCTATCACTGGATTCTGATGAGAGAGCTCATGTGTGTTGTAATATGGTGCGTGCATTTATATAATCTGGCACAAGTACACAAAAAATAGGCTCCAGAAGTAAGGATAGCTGGCAGATGATAGGTTCATAATATACTGTATAGAGAGTTTATTGCCAAACCATGATAACAAGAGCACACAACAACTAGGCAGATCATAGTGTACATAACAGGGGTACACCATAACCAGGATATATAAATCGGGAAAGTGGAACTGGCTGGAAATTACGGTGTTGTATTGCCGCTAGTAATTGAAAGCCTATCGATCACGTACAGGCCAGCTCTATCAGCTGTTGACTGCAGATGTCCCTGCTCCCCTTCCTGACAAGGAACATACTGTGCTTCCCATACAGAACACCGCACGGGCCACCGGCCGAACCACCGGCCCCACAGCCTATGTTCCTCCACCACCCCCCCTCGCCCCACCCGCGTCAAGTTTTCTTCGTTCGACGAGGCCCCACCACTGCCCCCACAACCACCGTCCCCACCCGAGCCCCTTTGATCACACCGGCAAACTCCGGCGAGCTCTGAAAAATCGACTGACCCAATTTTGAAATTTAGTCTACTGTGACTTAACTAGTGTGGAATATAAAGGGGGGAAACCATAAGCATTGCGAGTATGGTGTTGAGCGTGCCGTGGCGGATCTGAAGGTGCAAACCGGACAAAGGCAACTTCGCAACCTAGACAAGAAATCAGAGTAAAGCAGCGGCGATCTATTTTCTTGCTGCGATAAATAAGTTGAGCAGATACGAAAGAGTACTGCCTCTGGTGTGGCACCGTGTACGCATCTGCTAAGAATTTGACGGTGCTGCGGTAGCGATGGCTGTCGGCAGCGTGGAAGCAGATCTAGGAGGGTAGACGGTGGCGGCGGGGCGCGGTGGACGAGACGGTCGTAGGAGCGGCACCGGCAAGGTGGACGACGACGGGGATGAAGCGACAGGACGGGATGCAAGGATCCCGGTCCGAAGCCGTGGATGAGAGAGGTCGATCTCTTGTAATGGACGACGACGTCGGGGTATCAGCTCCTGCATGGTGCAGGAGAACGGTAGTGGATGGGGTGGCGTACGGCGGCGGACGAAGGAGGGTGGGGTGGAGAGGGTGTTTTGGCGCCCACGGAGTGTGAATGGGGAAAAGGGAGGTAGAGAGGAAGGGGGAACCATGTATTCAGGGTGCGCTTGTCTCAAATGCGAGGAAATTTACAAACTTAGCCCCCATTTCAAATTTCTACTACATCACAGCAACACTAGTCGGTTGGGGATAGGACCGTAATCTCGCATAAACCGAATATTTGCCGATGAGAGTTTGTTTTTGGCGCCGATCGTGTATGAATATGAATCGGGGAGGGAGTCGATTTCGGCCGAGGACACACTGTGTTTTGGCGCCCACCGTATATGAATCCGGGTGAGAGGCGGTTATGTCACGTTTGGGTGAAATTACAAACCTACCCCTATCGAAACCTATAGAAATCCAGCATATAGGCTTTGCGTGGCAGGGATAGGCAGTAGTGATTTCCATCTCGAAGATTTTGGTTTCGGGCGGTTACTGCGACTTTCCGCGCTTCGTTCAAATTTTGCAGAGTGCATGTTTACCATGCCAACTCAATTCGAATCCCGTTTGTATTCTATTTTTTCAGGCGGGATCCATTTTCAATTGGAATTACATTCTATATACATCATTTTTTATATATACTTTCAAAAGCACAACAAAGAATTCTGCTGCTTTATATGTATAATATGATTTACAAATACAACGATCTTGAAATCTTAAGGTTGAATTCGAAAAAATTTAACCAAATTATGTTCTACTAAAATGTATGGATCAGTAATATCTACATATTAAATAACATAGATGTGCGTGAATTCATATGAGTACGCATGTTTGATAGATCAATTTTGGTTTGAGTATGGATTACATGTATCATCATCTCGAATTCAAATATTTGAATCCCTTTTTTGTTCACTCCTTTTACGCCCATCTCTCTCGCATGCATGCTCCTTCAGGTAGCTATCACTCTCTTTTCTCCAGCTCACCCGCTCACTTCATGTTGCTCCTATCCTGGCAAACATGGTCTCTCGATGTCTCCCTTGAGAAGCGTCACACTCTCCCTATCATTATAAATTACACGGTTTTCATTATCTCTCACGTCTCTACTATTCTCTGGTATTACTCGGTACCTAAGCTTTCTTTTTCACCGCCAAACACACAGTCTCCACTCGTCTTTCACTTTGTCTTTCTCTCTATGGGATTCTCTCACACACCCTATATGTCTCTACATATGACTCATACCACTAAAATTACTCTCTCTATCTCTCCTGTAGACACAACATTTGTTGCGGTCTCCTTTTTGTCTCCATCCCAGACTAACATTATTAATTTGTTTACCGATCAGACAACCCCGACTACCGTCTCCTCTCTCTCTCTCACAGACACACACACAACTCCTGCTTCCACTCCCCTTCCCGACTACCGTCTCTCTCTCTCTCTCTCTCACACACAAAACTCTCGCTTTCGCACCCCGACTCATATTTCTCTCACAAACATTTATCGACTAGCTAGCCACTAGATAGGTTTATACACCCGCACACTCGTGCTTCCACGATCGCATACATGTCTCTCTCCCGCTCCTTGTATCTATGTAGATTTTTCTTCCCTTCTTGAGACATGCCCTCTCGATCGTGCACACACACACTATCGCCTCATTTTAAGCTGATACCTATCACACACACACTCCTTGTGTCTTTGTCACACATGCACTCCGTCCTCCTCCACTCGCCCTCTCTCTCTCTCACACACACATGGGCTTTTTGCAACAACTAGCAAGATGCCCATGCGTTGCACCGGAACATCAAGATGCATTTGTATGAGTAGTTTATCTTGTGGGGGAAAAGGATGAACGAGGGAAGACCTTATTTGCAAATGTGGAGAGGGGTGAGGGTATCTTTTTGCAAAATTGCCATATTTCGTTCCTATCCGTCAGATATAGATCGGACGACCTATATTGTAGGATGGCAGACACATGATCATCACCGACAATGCTTATTATAAGAGTAGGGATAAAAAATAGAGTTGGTGATGATGGTGGGCCTGCCATCCTGCAATGTAGGTCGTCTGATTTATATCTGACGGATAGGAAGGAAAATATGGCAATTTACCCGCACTCTTCACCACATTTGCAGATAAGGCCTTCCCTCGTTCATCCTTTTCTCCCACAAGATCTTGATGTTCCGTGAAACGCACGGGCATCTTGCTAGTAAGAGTAGAAATTAGACATATACCACTTCTCGAATCTTGAAACCAACAACATTCCTCCATTATCTCATCAAAACCGCCAAAGGAATATATTTTGAGTGAAACATAACATATTTTTAGTGATATACGTATTTCAAAGCTAGACTTTTTTTCTATCAAATCGATGAATATGTATTAATCAAGTGATGGAGACAGGCCTGGGGCAGCTAGGGCTATAGCCCCAGGCCTAGAAACAACTTCCTTTGTAATTTATTCATGCAAAGCATAAAAAATCATAGAAGTTTATCACTCAACATAGCACAGCCCCAGGCGTAGTCTGCATCTAGCTCTGCCACTTTATTAATCTACTTTGATCGTGTGGCAACACATTGGCACATTGCTAGTAGTTATCATAATTTTTTGGAGACCAGACAAACGGTGGAGTACATATACGAAGAGAAGAGGTGGACGCACGCAGTTGGCCTCTCGCTGTCTCGCACACATGAGTGTTACGTAAAGGCAACGTTAACAACTAAACCCTAAAACCCTAGGGGCACGATTGCTGCACTCGCGGGTACCGGGTACGTGGTGGAGCACCTTTGTAGGAATAGTCAGCTCGCGTGATAATTTGATCTGTAGGAGTTGATGGTCGGGACCACAGGTGAACGACTTGGAGCGCGGTGGCTCGCCAGTTGCCATAGATCGAGTAACCACGTTTAAAATATCGTTTTTAGCGGGGTTAATAGTTCCGATTGTCAATGGCGCGTTATAAGTAGTAAGTAGTTTTTAGAACGATTGGTATGGAGCGAAAATGGAATTCATAGTACTACGTACCTCCTTGGCGTATGGTTGTATGGTTTTTTTGCGATGGAGGTTGTATGGGTTTATGTTGCAAGATGTTGACCCTGGTAGTTCTAGGGCAAATACTATGGTTTAGATTTAGATGCTGGTTTTCTTCAATGAAAATCGGAAGGGGAAACCCTTCTTCGATTAAAAAAACTACTACCTCCATTCTAGTTTACTAGTCCCCATCGTACTTTGGGTCAAAGTTTGACCACGAACTTTACTTGTAAAATGTGAATGGAAAACAAGATTTTGTTATACCCAAACACAAAAGGATTGGAGGGAGTGATTGCTCTGACACGGGACCTCTCATAGCGCAGGCATTGAACTGGCGCACCAGCCAAGAGGGCCGCACTCGCTGCAGGCCCGGCTGAGCACGCCTCCTCGCCGGGTGCAACCAGCTTAAGACTGCTCCGCCTGGCTTCATTGAATCCGTGCATGTGCCGGCAACACATCCTTCCGCGAGCCGGCAGGCATTTTAGAACACAAAAAATGACTAAAATATAATTAATTTACGCATGGTCTTGACTTGTTGTGCTCGCACTGGTAGCATGGTCTTGACTTGTTGTGCCACCTTATTGGCCGAACGTCTAATCTTTGACAATTGAAGATTGTTGATCAACTTCGAGATGCTCAATGCTTTCATCTTCAGGTCACGCATAGCAGACCTGTCAACGCTTTGACAGGCATCAATGGAATCCCACGACCAAATTTATACTAAAAATATCAATATCTACAATACTCCCAAAACACTTAGGCGCGGTGCATTAACTTCTACCTCGTTTCTTGTTTCTTGACATATCAACCAATAGGAGATGTGGGTGTGCATGCTTTTAATGACTTGAGACTACCAAACACGACATGCAGTGGTTAGTTCATTGCATGCAATGCTATTAATTAGCAAATAAACATTAAGATATCTCGTTTTCCCCTCCTCCTTGGTCGCAGTGCACAATCTAAGATGACTTGCTCACCTAGACGGAGGGAGTACTGATTATAATGAGTACTCCCTCCTTCCATCTATATAGGACCTGATGCGTTTTTCAAGACCGCCTTTGACTATTCATAATACTACATGACATGCATAATGTGAAAATTATATCACTGAAAGCTCCTTTCACATACGAATTTGATGATGTGTTTTGTGTAAGTTGCATGTCATATATTATTGCTCTAACATTTGGTCAAAGTTAGCCTCGAAAAATGCATTAGGCCCTATATAGATGGAAGGAGGGAGTATAAGAACTAAGTTTTATAATGAGTGTAAAAATATTGATTTGACATTGTGAATGTTGACACATTGTGGAATAGTTTTTGAAGTCTGCAAAAGTACTCAACAAGTGCTGTCGTTCTCCACAAAAAATGTGTTTTCCAATGCATAGTTCGTCATTTCCTGATAACAACTATTTAATAACCCATTTATTCATTTTCTTTGTCGGCGGGCAGGGCTTGGGCAAAGTTCATCAGGGCCACTCCAGGCCCATGGAAACAAAATCTGAAATGGTATCGACCCAAGGTAAGTAATTAAGTAGTACTAGCTAGCTGCCATCTCTTTAATTATCATGCTTGATTAATTATTATCTGATCAAATTCCATTCTCGTAAAGGCCCTGAAGCAGGCGCCGGGGAATGATCTATGTGCATACTACGTTTGCGATAACATTCGCATGATGGCATCCGAAAGGAGCAAATCTCAAAGACAGGAGTGGGTACGATATCGATTGTCAGAACACTATTCACAATTTTTACACCATTATCGATATCTAGTCACACAACTAATACACATGCATATTGATCTCCTTCTTAACAGTTCAAAGAGGTGCGGGACAAGCTCCTAGCACAGGACCACATAGAAGCAATTCAAAAGGAAATAGCAGGATTTTTGCTCGACCAGGTCATAGATCCCAAAGGAGAATACTATTACCCGCTACCGCCCCCATGAACCACTTCCAATTGTTATCGTGCTCCGAAGGCACCAATTAGCTAGGCTAATGCCACTGGCTCCAAAGGCACCAATTAGGAGAAATTGTATATATATACATGTGTGTGTATATGTGTGAATTAATTAATGGTGGTTGTGAGACACTCGATGATATATATATATTATGATCGGTTCTACTAGAAATTCTATTTATATATATGCATAACGTGTACAATATGTAGTATCATAAAATACCAGCAAACGAAAAATAATTAAATGGAAAACACAAAATTAAATGAAAAAGAAATCATAAACCCCAAACCCCCCAACCTTTTAAAACCGGTTGGTGACACCAACCGGTACTAAAGGGCTCCCTGCCCCCGAAGCTGGCTCGTGCCACGTGGTTGCCCTTTAGCACCGGTTCATGCTGAACCGGTACTAAAGGGGGGGGGGCTTTAGTGCCTACACTTTAGCACCAGTTACCAAATAGGCACTAAAGGGCCTTACGAACCGGTGCTATTGCCCGATTCTGCACTAGTGCATGCATGAACTCTAGTTACTCTAACCCCCCTCTCTTCTTTAATTCTTTGCCACATCAGCATGTTTGCTATTCCTGTGTGCATGATACCAGCTAAGATACCACCATTATGGCCAGCCTTAATCATCGCATGCAATAATTTAGTGCACCTTGAAATATGAACATGTGTGGGGCGTGTTTGTTTTTAATGACTTAAGACTATACCTAGCCCGACATGCAAGATGACTTATTATGCACCGTTCCCCATACCTGCAGGAAGCCCGTTCATCTCCAATTTTTTTCCTCTCCATGTGTGGAAACAATATGCCTGCCAAACTCTCCTTCTCCCTCCTGCGGTCCCACCACTCCACCCTGTGTGAAAAAATCTGCATGCATGACTCTCCTCCCCCCATGCTCGTCCAATCCGTTGTGACCAGCAATATTTCCACCCCTTCTCTCCCCCGTAATTTACTCCAACAAAAATGCCCACGTAGCTGTTACTTAACTGCAGGTGCATTCAGTCACTGACATATGGGCCCAACAGGGGTCTGGCCCACATGTCAGTGACGCAACTGGACCGGCAGTTAAGTCAGTGCAGCTCAGTCCATATCTTACGTAGGTGTGCGATTGCTCGCTATAAATACTGCGCCTCCCACGACATCGCTATCTCCTCCCCCTCACGTTCATGTTCATTGCTATCTCCTCCCCCTCCCTCTCACGTCGACCACCATGGCATCGCCCCTCCCAAGCCCTAGGAGCCCCTCGCTGCACCGCGCGGACGGTCACGCGTCGCCATTCCATTCCTCGCCGCCACTAGTCGAGGCGGACGCGTCGGTGTTCCGCTCCCCGCCGCTACGCGACGCGTCGCCATTCTGTTCCTCGCCGCCAGTAGTCGACGAGGACGCATTGGCGTTCCGCTCCTCGCCGCGATGCATGGAGGTGGACGCGTCAGCGTTCCCAATCTCGCCAGCACGCGCGCCGGAGGATGCGTCGGCTCCCCGCTACGAGGAGAATGCCGCGCCGCCCGCCGAGCTCCCCCAGTCTTGAGGAGCTTTGGAAAGAAATGGATGTCGCCTTGTGGGAGGCTTTGCCTCCAGCAGAGCGCGCCAAAATAGAGGCGGAGAAGAAGGCCGGGGAAGAGAAGCGCACCACGGAACAAGCTGCCTGGGAGGCCTATGTCGCGTCCGAGAGAGTCAGGCAATTGGCTCTTTGGAAGAAGACTCATGCAAGGGCCGTGAGGGTGGCGGAGGACGCCCGTGCTGACGCCCTGAGTGCAGTCGGGCCCAAGCGCCTCATCTACGCTTGGCGGTACGTGGACCGGGTGCACGCTTCCAGCGAGGAGGAGTACATGTTGGCGCCGGATCACCACACCGGTGAGATCACGCTCGCCCGCCGGCAAGCCGCCAATCAGCACCTCGCGAGCTGCGAGGCTGAGGAAGAGGTGTTGTGTCGGCGCGCTGGGAACCGTCCGCACACCAGGGCACTCGTGGCGTGCCGCAACCGCTCCTGCGAGCGTCGTGGCTTTTAGGAGGAGTATAATTTTTGTTTCGTAAGGCGATCTCATTTGTTTTGGGACGCAAATGATAAATCCCGAACGTTCAAGAATTTTAAGCGTCCTTAATTAAGTATGTAAAAGGGAAAGTTTGGAAACCTTGTGTATTTGTACGCATTTTGCAAGTACATGCATATAGCACAAACTTTACTATATACTATCGCACTACACGTATCTCTCGATATATGCTTGCAGACTGTGCTACTCCGTCCAAGTCAATAAGTCATCTTCGGTTGTGCACCGTGACCAAGAAGGAGGGAAGACTTATACACCTAGACGGAGGGAGTACTACTATTACTTATGTACATGCAAATGAACCTTTACGTTTAAATCCCTGAAATCAGTACCCTGTACTCCTCGATCCCAGTCAATCTAAACCCTAGACTGATCCTATACTTGTTTGGAAGGACAATCCCGACCGGGATTGGTTGCTTCTCTCGCTGACCACACGGGCCCACATCTCATTTTTTTCTTCTTCTTCTTCTTCTTCTTCAATCTTCTCTTTTCTCTCCTAGCGTCCATCTTCCTGGAATAACAAGCATAGCGACCACGGCCGCAAGGCCAGCGTGTGGAGCTACGCATCTAGGACGCCGGGACCCGAGCTCGACGGTGCCTTAGATATTTTTCATGTGATGCACCCGTCGATTTTTCTGATTATCCCTGACCTGCGGCATCACATCGACTCAAGCTATCGCGAGGAAGACGATAGAGCCAACACCTGCCAGCTTGTGGTCGCTGATGCATCCCCCCTTTCTGTGTGTCGGTTGAGCGTGGCCTCACCTCCGTCCACCTCGCCCTGCCCCGTGACAGGGTTGGGCACGACGCACAACTCTCGGCTAATGTGCCCAGAGGCACGGTGCGGCTGCACGGGCATGGCGTCGTCTCCAGCAGCGGCACGCAAATCAGTCGGCCCAAATCATGAACCTCGTCCATGATGTGCGCACCAGGGCCGTCCACGAGTACGCCGGGTGCGTTGGGCTCGCCGTGGACTTGGACGAGCTGGACTTGCGTGTTGCGTCGTCGCAGCTGCCGGCACATAGCCGCATACTACATCTCGGTTGCATGCGCTGCTTGTTTGTTTCCAGCAGAAATCGATCAAGACAAGGTCTAGGAGGCCTAGGGACCTAATGAACCTCCGGTGATGATCCACGACGATGCAGGGGTCCGTGTCCAACAACAGAGTCAGCCACTGTCGTCGCTATGGTGGACGTTGCTTGCCGGCGAGGCCACAGACGCCAGCGACATGACCTCCAAGGACCTCCATCGAGTCGAAGAACTCGTCCAGCTACGTCTACCCACAACCCGTACACAGCCTGGGTCGATTCTCACTCACCCATGCATACAAATCCCTTCTCCTGGAACAAACGGGCACGAGTTGATGGCTAGCGTTGGTCGCTCAGAGAGAGAGTCAGAAAGATTGGGAGATGGGAGATGAATATGACAAGTAGACCCGGCTGGTCGGTGACTGTAGACCGTGATCTCGGCCAGGATCGTTATTTTCCAGGTGCGCCAAACGCATTTAAGGTTTAAATTGACTGGGATCGAGGAGTATAGGGTGCCAACTTTAGGGATTTAGACTTGAAGGTTCATTTGCGTCACACTCTACAACCTCAAGGTTTAAAATAGACTTCACTCGCTTTGAGGCTGTCACCCATGTCGAAATACCACGTAGACACGGTCTTTGAGCACGGGTCATAGTCGTTCCACGCTCGGTCATTGAAGTTTGTAACTATTTTAGATTAGAATATACTACTCCTCCGGTGCTAGTAGTAGAGCAAAGTCCTACTCTACTACTCTACTCAAGCAAGTTAGGGCATAGCATTGTGGGGAGTACCAGTACTGTGATCACTCAAGCAAGTTGTCTGGCATCGACATGACCCTACGCTGCTGCTATGTGTCTCGTAAGTCAAGCAGCGTGCTGTAGTCCTCATCACCTGTCCACTTCCCGCAGCACATATTCGCTTCTCCATCTTTGTCCGCACATAATCTCGTCCAATCTTCCATCCCCGCTAAGGTGCCTCCCCCTCTCATTCGAAACCCAGGCACTAACAATGGCAGAACTGAGCAGCGTCCGCCGAAAGAGTGGCTGGAATTCGCTCCCCACAGATGTAATCAAGCTCATTGTTTCGCGTGTGGACAATCTCAGTACCATGCCGCTCGCCGCGTGCTCGTCGGGGCTGTACCGTTTACTCAAAGCCCTCAGGGCGGAGCTTTTTAAGCCAGCTCCTTGCTTGCTGATGCCGCCTGATCTTAAGAAACAGCATGTCACGCAGCATAAAGATCGTAGGGTGGCGAGCATCAACCCCCTTGACTGCGATCCGATCCCCGACAGCCTCAACTACATTAACGGTATGTACTGGGTCGGCATGAACACGTCTTGGATGGTGCTCGTCGAAGGTCGCGGCAGCTGGATGCTCGTGGAGGTCTACACCCGGCGATTGATCCCCCTTTCTTCGATTAACACTGCACTTCTTTGGCACCGCGGCCCAGAATACTCGGAATCTTAAAGTAGCCAACATGATACCAAGTTTGATTTGCTCAAGGTTGTAATCTGCCAAGTGCCCAAAAGATCTGCGAATTATAAAGACTTTAGGCTAATTGTGTTCTTCAACCGCGGTCTCGCCTATCTGACAGGTCCCTGCGGTAAGTGAATAAATCTGCACGTCCATCGCAGGATCATACATCCTCCATGGTTCTCCGATGCCATTGAACATAAGGGATTCATTTACGCTGTCGACTCCTTCTATGGCTGGACGTATTGCTGGCCTACTCTAGTCATCGCTACAAACGGCTGTTACAGTAGTATGTTACTTTCCTATGATATCATGATGGCTTGCTTATATTACTGTCAACATTTGCTAAAAAAATATTCATGCTCATAACATGCTGTTCTTAAGATTGACTAAACCAAGAGCCTTTTTTTATTTGACTCCAACTTGATATGATGTTGTAGGCCGCCTAGTGTCCCTACCCTTCCAAATCCCAGAACCTTTCAAAGAAAAGCGGCATGGCAATTGCAGGTGGTTCCTGGCTCGATCAGACGACGACGAAAGATTGATGATCGTTCGCACGTACCGGACGTGTTGTTTCACGGAATACAATCACAGTCACTGCAAGGTCTTTGAGCAGGACCCCAGCTTCTCTGGGCCTTCAGGAATTTTTGACTGGAGGCTGGTAAGTAGCCTTGGTACACGCTCTCTGTTTGTCGGACTGAATTATCCGATTAACCAGGAGATAACCGATGGCAAGGATCATGATGGCAGCGCGGTTTCGTTCATCAGGCAAAACTGTGTGTACACAGCATACCATGCATCTCTGCATGCACCATACCCTGATATGTGCCGCCACGCTCTGCAGCCCAAAGTAGGAGAGGCGGTCGCAAGTATCAGACTTCGTCTGCTGGCTGGAGTTTCCCCCGTCAGGAACCCATCTGGTTCAAGCCGTCAGCCAATCTCCACAGCTTAATAAATAGTAACATCTAACTGAGCCAGTTAGTTAGATGCGTACACTTGGTGTAGTAGGATCTTTATTTAGTTTGATGCATACACTTGGTCTTTTTTGGTAGCCCTTTTCTAATGATGGCTGATGTTTGGTTTGGAAGAGAGAGCTGCTTCTTTGCTCTTCTGGCCTGCTTACTGCTTCTGTTGCACCCCAGCCCTGGTTGCTGCCGTTGCTGTTTTCAATGTACAATCAGTAGTATATTTCGTCTGTTGGTTGAATAAATGTGTTGTTAGAACGACAAACACAATGTTTTGGAAGTCGTTGCATGGTTCGATCCTTTAGTGCCTCGTACCTTACGTCGCGCATACTATTTATCGTACGGAACACATTTTTTTTGAAACTCGGAACACATTTTCCACTTGTTGATAACATGCAGCCCACTGATGAAGGCCCAATAGAGAAGCCCATAATTAACTGGAAGGGAGGCTCTCACATGAATCCGGCCCAGGTACATGCTCATGGTCCCCTAAACATAAATAAGTAAATAAATAAATAAAGCTAAATGCTCATGCACCAGTTCTTTGGGAAACTAGGTAGCCCAGTATTTCTTTTTGAAGGATACCCAAGCTAGGCCTATTTGTTTTCTCCTAATTACTGGGATGCAAATCTTTCAAGATGAGGAGGGATGCATTCCGGCCTGGCTTAAGAGTATGGTCAATGTCTGTTAAAAGTAATATCAAAAGGGGTTGAAAATTCCAAAATTTATAGCAAATGGGATATAAGTTTCTTTGTTTTTGTTTTTGTTCTTCACTGATATCTTATACGTATTTCATTGGATTTAACATGACATAGTACTAATTTATTTTTAAATTTGTTTTAGTATGGCTATTAATTTCTGGATTAAGAATATTTCGTTCCCCAGCAAAAATTTGCGAATTTTCAAAATTTCCCACATATTTAGTTAATTTTTTGACCCTGGTACTGACCAGAAAATGGCCAACAATTCTAAAAATGGAAAACGGGCTGCAATAAATTCCATATGAATTATAAAATGAGTAAAAATTATAAAAAATAATAGCAAATGGGCTATACACGCCACAGATTTCAAGGCTGACTTGTTTACGCAAGGCTTTGTCGGTGAACACACGATTCTAGCAGCAGTTAGTGTTGGATGTCCATCCAACGGCCAACGTGCTTCTTCAATCTCTGATCTTCCTGCTCCAGCCACCTAAACTAGCGCCGTCAGGACTGCCTGCTCCCTCCTCTTGTGGCCCGCTGTGATGCCGCGCAGGCTTCCCCGACCCACCCTACTCCTTCCGCTGGCCTGGCCGCACACAATCAACTGCCTCCTTATTACGCGAAAAAAATGATTCCTCCCACTGACATCTAGGGCGCACCGGTTGGGAGGCTAACTTGTGGGCCTACTAAGTTGACGCGTACGTAGGGCTTGTCAACTTAGTCAACAAACGATTCTAGCAGCAGTAACCGTTGGATAAGAATTGAACGGTCCTGCTGCTTCTTCAATCGCTGCTCTTCTTGCACCAGCCGCCCAAACCAGTGCCGGGGAGACCGCCTGCTCCTGCCTCCAGTGGCCGGCTGTGCTGCCGATGAGGCCTCATCGCCCCCTACTACTCCCATCGCTAGCCAAGCCCTACGGTGATGGCAGCCTCACACCGCAGCCGATACAGTGAACCCTCATATTCCTGTCTGCGTGGGCATCCACTGCCGTGCCTTCCCCGGCTCCGCGTAGTCCCCTTCCTAGGCCTCGCCGTTGTCCACCGCCTTGGTGCTCTCGGCGTGGCATGGTCAACGTGGTCAACGCGGTCAACGACATTCCATCGGAAGAGTACTGTACATGGAGAGGCTGACAGCTGGGTCCACGGCCACAGCCAAGTTTTTTTGATTTGCCAAGGAAGTCGCTTTGTCAGGCCTGTTGGGCTGCAAATCTTTCAAGATGAGGAGAGCTTTCATTCGGCTGGCCGAGAAAATGGCCCATCAGTAATGAGAAATGGGTTGTACATTTTTAAAACACATCAAACCGGCAATTAGTTTCAAATATCTTTTTTTTTCATTTCGAGATTTGAAATTACATTAATTTTTATGCGTGGAGAATTTTTTGGATTTTATATTGATATACATTTATTTTTAAAATCAGTTTGAATGTGAGTCAGAATTTTGGGATTAAAAACAGTTCGGACCGCACCGAAATATGCAAAATTTCATATAATTTTTTAACCGTGGCCACAATATGGGCTGTAATGCTAACAAAAAGAATATGGGCTCCAAAAAAACCTTAATAATTAGCAAATGGAATGTAAATTATTAGAAATAATGGCAGATGGGCTGTATGCTGTTTTCCACAGATTTGAGGCTTTCCTAAAAAAAGGTTGACGCACAAGCAGTGACTGTTGGATGGCCATCCAATGGCCGTCGTGCTTCTTCAATCTCTGCTCTTCCTGCTCCAGCCGCTCATACAGGCGCCGGCGGGACTGCTTGCTCCCTCCTCCCCGCGGCCGGCTCTACTGCCGCGCAGGCCTCACCGCCCCACCGTACTCCCATCGCTAGCCTAGCCATCCCTCTACTCACCCACACCTGCTGTTATTCTCCGGCGTCGGCAGACGAACCAGTAAACCCTTGTACAGTCGTACTCCCCTCCGCGTGGGAAAAAACTGGCGAGTCTTCCCTGCCTCCGTGTCATTCCCTTCCTAGGCCTCGCCGTCATCCACCGCCCTGGTACTCTCGGCGCGGCCTGGTCAATGTGGTCAATGACCGACATGCATCTGAAGTGGACTTTACGTGGAGAGGCCGACAGCTGGGTCAACGGCCGCACGCAAGGAAATGCCTCCTTATTACGCGCAAAATAATGATTCCTCCACCAGACACTAGGGACCCACCGGAAGGGCCTCTGTATTTCGCGAAAAAATGTTACCACCGCTGACAGCTTGGACCCACCAGCTATATCTTCGCACGCAAGGAAGTGCCTCCTTATTATGCACAAAAAATGAATACTCCCCCTGTTAGCTGGGACCCAGTATAGTGGCAGGCTTACTTGAGGGCCTACTAAGTTGACGGGGACGGAGGGCTTTGCCAGCTTAGTCAATATGCACGATTCTAGCTCCAGTGACCGTACGATGTCCATCCCACGGCCGTAGTGCTTCTTCAACCTCTGGTCTTCTTGCTCCAGCCGCCCAAACCAGCGCCGGTCGTGCCTCGTGCTCCTACCTCCCGTGGCCGGCTGCGATGCGACGGAGGCCTCACCGCCCCCTACTACTCCCACCGCTGGCCAGGCCATTCCTCTACTCACCCACACCCCCTGTTATTCTGCGGCGACGGCAGCCTCACACCGCAGCGAACCAATGAACACTCGTACTACTCTACACGTGGGCATCCACTGCCGCGTCTTCCCCGGCTCTGCATCGTCCCCTTCCTAGGCCTCGCCGTCATCCACCGCCCTGGTGCTCTTGGCGTGGCGTGGTCAACGTGGTCAAGGAACGGCTTCCATCGGATGTGGACTGTATGTGGAGAGGCTGACAGCTGGGTCCACTGTCGTAGCAAGGAAGTGCCTCCTTATTACGTGCAAAATAATTATTCCTCCACCTGACAGCGGGACCCACCGAACAGGCCACCTTATTTCGCGAAAAAAACATTTCCCCCTGACTGTTGGGACCCACCAGCTACATCTTTGCATGCAAGGAAGTGCGTCCAGGCAAAAAAAACGATTCGCCTCCTGATTGCTGGGTCCCACCAACTACATCTTCGCAGTCAAGGAAGTGCTTGACAGTCGGGACCCACCTGGTTGAAGCGTATGTAGCGTTATCATTCTGGTCGCGAACGTGTACGTACATACTAGTCGATGTAGAGGCGCGCACGTGTCATAGTAGAGGCGCGCACATAGCATTTACACGTACGTACAACGGCCAGGGTGCAAGAAAGAAAATGCGGCCACGTATGTGTACATACGGGCGGGGTCTCGAACGCCTACTCGCGCATACGTACGGCCAGGGTTCGTGTACATGGCTGGGTCAGAACGGAGAAACAGCATCGTCGTCGTGTTCATGGGGAGGCAACGGAATGTGTCGTGTTCATGGGGAGGCAACGGAATGCGTCGTGTTCATGGGGAGGCAACGGAACGCGTGGGAGCCAACCGGCTAGGTCGGAACGGAATGCATGGTCGTGTTCATCGGGAGGGCTTGGACGGAACAGGTGATGGAAACGAGGCCTGGCGTACCGCACAATGGAGGAAACGGACCTCCTACGTTCGGAACGGGGTCCTGTTGATTGGGAGGGGTCTGGCGTACCGCAAAACGGAGGAAACAGACATCCTACGGTCGAAACGGGGGTCCTATTGATCGGGAGGGGTGTGGCGTACCGCAAAATGGACGAAACGGACTTGTGTTGGAGCGCTACGGCCGAAACGGGGGTCCTGTTGATCGGGAGGGGTGTGGCGTATCGCAAAACGGGACTCCACGGGATACTGTTCATCTCCACCGTCGACCCCCTCCAGCCTCCACGAGCTACTGTTCATCCACCGTCGACCTCCTCCAGCCTCCACCTGTGACTGTTCATCCACGGGCTCCTTTTCATCCAGCCTCCACCGCGAGCTACTCCACCGGCTACTGTTCAACCAACCCTCTCCATGGGCTCCTATTCAACCACCCCTCCACGGGCTACTATTCATCCTGCCCTCCACCGTCTACTGTTCATCCTGCCCTCCACGGGGTGGTACTGTTCATCCAGCCCTCCACGGGGTCCTGTTCATCCAGCCCCAACCGACTCGATCGATCGGGGTCTTGTTCATCCAGAGGCAACACCACGGGGTCCTGTTCATCCACCCCCATCGGGAACAGTTCATCCACCCCCCCAATGCTCACTGTTCATCCAGAGGCAGCATCGATCGGCTTCAGTTAGCAGCAGTAGCGAAGGAATCGCTCGATCGGGTTCAGTTAACAGCCATCGATGGATCGCTCGGGTTCAGTAATGCGTAGCCTGCAGTGCAATCTCTCGGGTTCAGTTAGAGCCCAACACCTCGCTCGGGTTCAGTTAGAGCCAACGCCTCGCACACATGCGCGTACGTGTACGAGAGAAACGCGCATCGCTCGGCCCCGACCTCCCACCGTAACTGGGAACTCCCCGAAATTTTCCTCGCCCTCGCTTCTACCACGGTTTTTTCCGTCTTGGACGGCCCAAAGAATGTCATGCAGCTGTGTCTCCGGCCCACCCAGGACGAAAAGCCCATTTTCTGTCATGATTTTTTGTCATAGAAGTAGGAGCCCACCACATCTATGATGATACCGGGTTTTATCACAATTATCGTCATAGAAGTGTCATGTGTATGACAGGAAAAAAAATTGTTCGCCCGAAAATTTCACGGATGTATCTTTTTTTTGTAGTGTTATCTAGCAGAGAACATGAGAAGAAATTGTTTGTAGGGTACGAAACCACCTCAAAGCTATCCTTTCCGATCGATCTGTAGAGCTATTCCTATATGTGTCACAGAAACCAAGAGTTCGTACTAAAATAACACCATATGATACATATCAACCAACTCTAATGTCACCTAGATACTCCAATATCACCATGAGTATCCATGAGTTGATTATACGATATTTATCAAACAATTTAGATTCATAATACTCAAACCAACTCAAAGAACTTCAAAGAGTGACCCAAGATTTCTACCGGAGATACAAGGATGGAAACATGCGTCAACCCCTATGAATAGATTACCCCAATGTCACCTCGGGAATCTACGAGTTGAGGGCCAAAACGTATATCAAGTGGATCAATATGGTACCGCATTGTCACCACATGTATCCATAGCAAGACATACATCAAGTGCTCTCAAATCCATAAAAGTATTCAATCTAATAATAATGAAATCTCAAACAGAAAACTCAATTCATCACAACAAGATAGAGAGGGGAAAACACCATATGATCCTACTATATTAACAAAGCTCGCGGTATATCAAGATCGTGCCAAATCAAGAACATGAGAGAGAGAGAGAGAGAGAGAGATTAAACACATAGCTACTTGTAAAAACCCTTAGCCCCGAGGGTGGACTACTCCCTCCTCATCACGGTGGCCGTCAGGATGATGAAGATGGCCTCCGGTGATGATTTCCCCCTCTGGCAGGGTGCCAGAACAGGGTCTAGATTGGTTTTTTGTGGCTATAGAGGCTTGCGGCGGCGGAACTTCTGATCTAGGGTAAATTTTAGGGGTTTCTGAATATATAGGATTTTTTGGCGTATGTTTCACACAAAGATGAGCCTCAGGGGCCCACTACCCACCAGGGCGTGCCAGGGGGTGGCGTGCCCTGGTGCCTTGTGGGCAGCAAGGGGCCCCCTCCGGTCGTTTTGTATCAATGGAACACCTTTTCTAGTGAGTGATTCTTCCATAGCAGCTGAGTCGATAAATTAAGTGCAGAAGGATCTGGCCTCTGCCAGAGAAGCTCAAAGGTATGTGGCTTCGCAGCAAGAGGCTAGCTACCATGTGCTGACCCGAAGACACGAGGAAAGGGATAAGCTTAAGGAGGAAAAGGAACAACATGCCCAAGAAATTAAGAGCTTGAAAGCTCAAGTGCCTCTATCCCAGGAGGAGAACCAGAGACTGCAAGCTGGCTTGTTCGGTGAGCGCGACCTGATTTTTCAATACATAGACTACGTGTGTGATGTCGCCATATAAACAATGCCATGTCTCTCTGTAGTTCTCCTGACAGAACGCCCCGAAGAGGAGGCTAGGTCCTTCGGACGGACCTCCTGAAGGAGCTATCCGCCGCACATGAACGAGCCCAAAAAGCTACGAAGAGCATGTTCAAGGCGTTATGGCCTGCCAAGGTGGCTCTAGAAGGGATGACCAAGCTCACTAATAGATTTAAGGGAGCTTGGCGCCGCTTTGAGCTGTGGAAGATGTCGTATTGTCGAGAGGGAGCGTGGGACGCTTGGGCGATGGTAAAAACCCAGTTCACCAAGCTTAATCTGGAGCATTTAGCTTGGGTTGGGCCGATAGGGCTAGATGGGCAGGAAGTGCCAGTACATTTGGTATATGACCAAGTGATGGCTGCTGCTTGGATTTCCCAGGAAGATTGTGCCCTCAAGGTCTTAATAGATGGTCTCGACCGACAGTAGTGTTTTGATTCTATGTAGATATGTACTTTACATCAAATTATCTACAGCCGTGCTTTGAACCTTGTCTTAACCGACCATCGACTTCTTCCTCCTCCGCCATTGGCCGAGGAGTGTTTCCTACTACGTGCTTTGAGAACATTGGAAGAACACTTTGGTGAACCAGGCAATCCGTCCATCTAGTGCAAACATACAAAATGCGCTAAGGGAGGAATGTTATATTACTGCTTAACGTGAGAAACATCTTTCAAAAAAAAATAGTTCCTGCATGGGTTCCTTTCTTCGGTTGTCATGTTTACCATGGACGTATAACCTAATCCCCAAAATATGTGGGTCATGGTTACTTCGGGAAAATAACCCCGGAAACTGGTAATAACTACCAATTATTTTCACTTCCGTCACGGACGATCAATTATATTCTTAAGATTGCCATCTTTCGGCTTCACCCATCTGAGGTACGCACCAGATAACCCGGACGTAACAATCGCAGAGGTGCTCCCTTTACTCCCTAGCCGAACAATTGAGAACATGGGGGTAAGCATAGGAGCAAGGCAACCCATCTTGGCAAAAACTTAAGTCAAATTGATGCATATGATGGCTTAAAATTATATGGGAAGGTTGCAAACACGACAAAACTGATGGTTGCACAAAGAGTATATTACTGGCATCGTAAAAGAAGCCCCCAGGTAAAAAACATGTGGTACATTTAAAGATGTTTTGCCGAGAGAAACTTAACGTAGTCGACGTGACCGAACACAACCTGGAAAATACTTGCCAAATGAAAAAAGGAAGATATAAATCCGACAAGGATAAGCTGAAGAGGGTGATAACGTCGGCCTAGCGATAGAAGCGCTGAAGCCAATGTGCGTTCCATGGGTTTGGTTTGAGGTGGTTATCCTTTGGATCGCGGAGATGGTATGCTCCCCATGCGAGTACCTCATCAATTATGAAGGGCCCTTCCCAATTTGGTGATAATTTGTGCTTTTGCTTCTCTGGAAGGTACATGACAAGGTTGCCCAGGTTATAAGACTCTGCCCGTACTTCCCTGGTCTGATATCGTGTGTCCTGCTACTAATAAAAAGCAGAACGAGCCCGAGCTATGTCACTCTCTCTTTCTAGGGCGCCCAGGTGATCTTGCCGATCAAGCTCAGCTTCCTTTTCTTCATGCATGCGCACTTGAGGTGCGTCGTGAATAACTTCACTAGAGAGAGCAGCCCCTGCCCCATACACCATGAAGAATGGCGTATAGATTGTGGAGCCATTGGGGCTGGTGCGCAGGCCCCATAGTATGGAGTTGAGCTCCTCAACACAGTGGCAGTCGGACTCTTTCAAAGATCGGACCAAATGGGGCTTAATGCCGCTCAAAATTAGGCCATTGGCTTGCTCGAGTTGTCCATGTGATTGTGGGTGGTATATAGAGGCATAGTCAAGCTTAATGCCTAAGTTAGCGCACCATTCCTTTACTTCCTAGGCAATAAAATTGGATCCATTGTCAATTATTGTTACGTCCATTTTGCATCATGTTTTCCGACTGTTCTATATAGTGTTTTATGCATTATAACACTTTATGGAGTAATTCTAATGCCTTTTCTCTCATAATATGCAAGGTTTATACAAAGAGGGAGAATGACGATAGCTGGAATTCTAGACCTAAAAAAGCTATGTCGGAGATACCCATTCTGCAGATCTCCAAATGAGCTAAAATTTTACCGAGAATTATTTTGGAATATATAATAAATACTAGAGAGAAGAACTACCAGAGGGGGCCCCCAGGTGGCCACAAGGCACCAGGGCACGCCAGACCCCCCAAGCGCGCCCTAGTGTGTAGTGGGCACCCTGGCCCACCTCTGGTGCCCATATTCTGGTATATAAGGTCTTTTAACCTAGAAAAATAAGGAGAGGACTTTCGAGACAGAGCACCTATAATGCCCCATATGTACCCTGCCATATTTGTATTCCAACTCTTGCCATTTCTGGCACTAAGTTATGATATTTCCTCGTTGTCGGGTTTTTTTCTTCGTGTTGCTTTTGTCTTTGTCATGCATCTCATATCATGTCATCATGTGCATCGCATTTGCATACGTGTATGTCTCATGCATCCGAGCATCTTCCCCGTTGTCCATTTTGCATTCCGGCGCTCCTATGTCCTCCGGTGTTCCCTTTTACCTCCTTTCATGTGCGGGTGTTAAATGTTCTCGGATTGGACCGAGACTTGCCAAGCGGCCTTGGTTTCCACCGGTAGACCGCCTGTCAAGTTTCGTGCCATTTGGACTTCGTTTGATACTCCAACGGTTAACCGAGGAACCAAAAAGGCCTCGTGTGTGTTGCAGCCCAACACCCCTCCAAAGTGGTCCAAAGCCCAGCTAAACCCCCTCCATCGTCTCGGTCGTTCGATCATGATCGCGTGGACCGTGCTCAATTTTCAGCCTCCTAGCCCCCTCTACCTATAAAAAGGCATCTCCCCCGAAAATCACGGGTCAAACCCTAACTTCCCCCTCTCCTCGCGCCGCCGGACGAAAAACACCGGGCCGGACGTGTCCAACCCGCGCCGCCGCTGCGACGTGGCAGCCCCTCATTCGCCGCCACCTCGCGCCCACTTCACCACGCCGCCACCCGCATGCCGGCCCGCCAGGCCCAGCGCCGGCCCCCGAGTTCCCGTACCCCATCGCTGCTCGTCTCCACCGAGACCGCCCGAGGCCGCCGCGCCTCTCACCGCCCGGCGCCGCCGCCGCCATCACCGACCACCGCGGCCGCCATCGTCGCCTCGTCGCCTCGCCGCCACCGCGGCCAGATCCGCCGCGGGAGACGCCGCCCCCGCCGTCCGGTGCCCCCTCGTCGCCGGCGCACCTCGGGATGGCCGAATCCGCCCTCCTCCGTCCTCCTCCTCGCCTGCCTACCTCGCCGGAGTTCCTATGTTCGCGCGCCCGCGAAGAACCCTAGATCTGAGAGGGTTGACCTTTTCTCCTAAGTCCCAGTTACTTTTGGCAATTTTCATCGCATCATAACTTTGCACCCGTGGCTCCATTTTGGGCGTGTAGCAATAAAATTGTTCGCCTCGATGAGTACTTCATTTCATTCCATTGCACCATGTTATTTGAGTTCATCTTGATGCCCTAAATGTTGTTGCAAGAGTGCTATGCAATGTTAGTTTCAGATTCTTAGCAGAGTTTGGACATTTGTCATTTTTGCCATGATTGATGTGTGCCTCCTATGAACTTGAGCCCTATATGTGTTCTGAAGTAGGCCATGCCATCTTTACAGGGGTGTATGCCATGTATTTTTGTGATCTCTGTGGTGACTAGCACAATCATGCAAAGTAGCTCTCGTAATGTTGCTGATTTCAGGGACTTAGAAATCTTCTAAGTCTTTTCCCTGATTATATTTTTATGCCATGTATTCATGTTGCTACAGAGTGATCCATGCCTGTTTTGAGCATGTTCAGTAAGGATGATTTTGAGATAATGTTATGCTCTATCCATCCATGTCTTTGTTTGAAATTATGGATTCACCTAGCATGACTCAATGTTGCTCTACTTTTGCTATAAAATGTTCCTGGCAGATTGTTTACATGTTAAGCAATTTTGTCGAGGTTGTTGTAGTTGATCTGTGCATGCTATGAGGTTGTTCTTGCCATGTTTAGCATCTATGGCATGTCTACTTGCTGGCTGTATGCTTAGTTTGTCATGCAATGCCTTGTGGTGAGTGCATCGAGCTCATAAACATGCCTACATGAATCTGTTTTGCCATGTCCCAGTTTTCTATGAAGTCTGAATCTGTTAACGAAAGTTGCTATGTTCATATGGTTTCCATTGTCTTTTCTGATCCCTTTTTGATCATGGTCAGTAAGGGACTTTTGTTGTATGCTTTGAGTAGCTTCATGCCATGCCTTGCTTTGCCATGATATGTTCCTGTAGCATGTTGTTATCTTGCTCTAAACATTGCTTCCTGATGTTAAATTCCTGACATGTTATTTTCACTAAGTTTGTAACCTGTTATCTTTTGCACTTTTACCATGCTTATTTGAACCTCCTATTGAGTGAATTAGCCATAGCTCAGTGTTCATATTTTGTCAAGAATCTTGAGTGGATCACTTCCATGTGCTTCGTTCTTATGTTAGAGTGCAGTAGTTTGTTGTTATTGATGCATTTAGATGGCCTCGTGCTGTTAATCGCAGATCGATGCCATATTTGTTTTGCTTGTCATTTGCAAACCGTGCATCCGTTTCCAGTGATCTTTATATCGATTTCGACCGAAATCAACTCATCTTTCCAGTGGCACTCTTGGTTTTCCAAGATGAGGCTAGGTTCAATCTTTCCTTTCCGAAGCATGCATATGCATCGCATATCACATCCCGCATATCATGCCATGTTTTGCATCATGTTGCTTGTGCATTGCACGTGGTTGATTGTGTCTCCCTTTGCTTGTATTCTTGCTTTGGGTAGAGCCAGGAGATGAGTACGTGATCGAGGAGACCGTTGAGAACGTTTATGAGGATCAAGCTTACGTCAACTTGGAGAACTTTGCAGGAAAGATAACCATACCCTCGAAATCACTTCTATCTTTGCTTGCAAGATGCTCGCTCTATTGCTATGCCTATGCTACAATTCCTACCACTTGCTTATCATGCCTCCCATATTGCCATGTCAAACCTCTAACTCACCTTGTCCTAGCAAACCCTTGTTTGGCTATGTTACCGCTTTGCTCAGCCTCTCTTATAGCGTTGCTAGTTGCAGGTGAAGATTGGAGTTTGTTCCTTGTTGGAACATGTTTATTGTTGGGATATCATTATTTTATCTTGTCTACTTTAATGCATCTATACACTTGGTAAATGGTGGAAGGCTCGGCCTTATGCGTGGTGTTTTGTTCCACTCTTACCGCCCTAGTTTCCGTCATACCGGTGTTATGTTCCTTGATTTTGCGTTCCTTACACGGTTGGGTTATAATGGGAACCCCTTGACAGTTCGCCTTGAATAAAACTCCTCCAGCAAAGCCCAACCTTAGTTTTACCATTTTCCACCTAGCCTCTTTTTCCCTTGGGTTTCACGGACTCAAGGGTCATCTTTATTTTAAACCCCGTGGGCCAGTGCTCCTCTGAGTGTTGGTCCGAACCGAGTAGACTGCGGGGCCACCTCGGGGCAACTTGAGGGTTGGTTTTACTCGTAGGATGTCTCATCCGAGTGTGCCCTGAGAACGAGATATGTGCAGCTCCTATCGGGTTTCGTCGGCAAATTCTAACGGTTTTGCTGGTTTGGTTTTACCATTGTCGAGATGTCTTGTAACCGGGATTCCGAGTCTGATCGGATTGTCTTGGGAGAAGGAATATCCTTTGTTGACCGTGAGAGCTTGTGATGGGCTAAGTTGGGACACCCCTGCAGGGATTTGAACTTTTGAAAGCCGTGCTCGCGGTTATGGGCAGATGGGAATTTGTTAACGTCCGATTGTAGAAAACCTGAAACTTAACTTAATTAAAATGAATCAACAGAGTGTGTGCCATGACGGTCTCTTTTCGGCAGAGTCCGGGAAGAGAACACGGTCTCGTGTTATGCTTGAACGTAGGTTGTTCTAGGGTCACTTCTTGATCATAGTTGATCGATCGTGCCTTTGCCTTCTCTTCTCGCTCTCATTTGTGTATGTTAGCCACCATACATGTTAGTGCTTGCTGCAGCTCCACCTCATACCTTTCCCCTACCTATAAGCTTAAATAGTCTTGATCGCGAGGGTGTGAGATTGCTGAGTCCCCGTGACTCACAGATTCCTTCAAAAACCAGATGCAGGGACCGATGGTACCGCTCCAGGAGATTCGACTGAGCTCAAGTGGGAGTTCGAGGAGGACTCAGGACGATACTACGGTTCCTTTCCAAACGATCAGTAGTGGAGCCCAGCTGGGGCGATCAGGGACATTATGAATTTGGTGTTGTCTTTATTTTGATTCCGTAGTCGGACCTTCATTGTATTTGGATGATTGTAATGTTATATTTAAGCTATTGTGTGACGTGGCGATTGTAAGCAAACTATGTACCTTTTTCCTTACTCAGTACTTGGGTTGTGTGAAGATTACCCCACTTGCGACATTGTTTACAATGCGGTTATGCCTCTAAGTCGTGCTTCGACACGTGGGAGATATAGCCGCATCATGGGCGTTACAAGTTGGTAATCAGAGCCTTCCCCGACTTAGGAGCCCCCTGCTTGATCGAATCACTGGCGTTGTTGAGTCTAGAAAAATTGTTTTGAGTCTTTTAGGATTTATATATATCGGAGAGTAGGATTATTTTTACTCCTCAGTCCCTTTGTCGCTCTGGTGAGGCATCCTGATGTAGAGTTTTGACTCTTCTCTTCTCAAATTTCACTAAAGAAAATTAGGATCACGCGGGTATCTTCGAATCGTTCTGATGGATTTGTGATGAGAACATTGTTCTTGGTGCATCCTGACATTTAGGGGTTGTGGCGGTGTCCTGGGGAGTTGAGCTCCGAGGTGTTGTCATCACAATTTTATCGTTACAGTTCTAGTATACCTGAGTTTCGCCGACATCGAAAATCTCTTTTATGCGGTTGTTGGTGAGATAACCTCGACGCCACCCAGTACTGGGGTGGGAGTTCGGGAGTATTGCCATAACTCGTATAAGGGATGCTTTTCGAAGGTTGAGGTAAATGATTTCCTAAGGTTTCTTGGTTATGTGTTGAAGGATGGATACAGGTGGATGTAGGATTTGCTAGCTTTGGGTGAGATATTTTGCTTCCCAAGTATCCCCAACACCTTATTGCATAACCGGGAGAATTTCGGGAGTTTCATAGGTGGGAATTCATGTAGCTCTAGTATTTCTTCCGCAAATATTTGGTTTGTGATTGGGTAATCCTCACCAAATATTTGTTCTTGTCTGTACCTTGTTATTTCATTCTTCTACCTCTATCTAAGTGGCTTCTCAAATAATGGAAGTGTGACCATTTCAATTGGAATACATTCGTTCATTCTTGTTCGGATGTTAAGACTATATGTTGCAATTTCGACCCATTTGATTCAGCTTGAATATATGTCTTTCAAGATGCAAACGGATGTCACCCTCTTCAGGATGGCTCCTCCAACGCGTCAGAATCCTGAACCGCCACCACCACCTCCACCTCCGGAGGCATGGCAAGCTATGATGGCCGCTACCAATGCAAACACGCAGATGCTTATGCAACTCTTGCAAGATCGCAACCAAGGGAATCAAGGCCATGGCAACTTTCAGAATCAATTTGCTACACTCAACTAGTTCCTCGCAAACGAGCAAAAGACTTTCAGTAACTGTGTCGAGGCAACAGAGGCTGATGATTGGCTCGTGGATATCCGCAAGCATTTCGAGTGCGGCAACGTCACGCCTGAGGACTTTGTCAAGTTTGCCTCGTTCCAACTCAAAGACCAAGCTGCAGAATGGTATCATCAATACAAAGATTCCAGAGGAGGTCGCGTGACTACCTGGGATGAATTCTGTGAAGACTTCAAAGCTCACCACATTCCTCAGAGTGTTGTTGAGAGCAAGCGTGAGGAGTTCCACAATCTGAAGCAAGGCAGCTTGTCTGTTTACCAGTATAACATCATGTTCCAGAAGCTCGCTCGTTTCGCTAAGCAAGACGTCCCTGATGAGAAGAGCATGATTTATTAGTTCAGAGGTGGCCTCAGAGAAGATCTCCAACTAGCTCTTGTGCTTTTTGAGACGAAGAAGTACGATGAGTTCTACAACATGGCACTGAAATAGGAGACTGCTCAACTCAAGTGCGATGCTTCCAAGAAATGAGTCAGGGATGCAACTCCTTCTTCCTCAACTCAAGTGGCAACTAAGCAGCAAAAGTATTGGTTGCGTCCTCCTCCTCCGTTTCGTCAGCCTTATTAGCAGAAGAGCAAAGGTGGCAATGGATCTTCCCACCCACCCAACCCAGGCTTTCAGAACAAGACTTCGTCTCATGCTCCAAGATCAAGTGCTCCGTATCACCGTCTGCTCTCGGAGGTCACGTGCAACAAGTGTCAGTAGAAGGGTCACTATGCCAACAAATGCTTCAATCAGAGGCGTCTTCCTCCTCCTCCTCCAGTGAGATCTGCTAGCACCGCAGTGGTCTAGCATAATCCCAAGCATGCCAAGGTCAACATGATGAACACAGCTCAGGCAGAGGACTCGTCAGATGTGATTATGGGTAACCTTCCTGTTAACGATATTCTTGCAAGAGTTCTTTTTGATACTGGTGCATCGCATTCTTTCTTGTCATTCCCTTTTGCATCGAAGCACAATGTTGACACAGAGCATTTGCCCAAAGTCATGCAAGTTGTTTCTCCCGGAAAGCTTATGACTTCTAGTTTGGTTGCTCCCGATGTCTCTATCAAGAGCGTATGGGTCTAATCCGACCAAGTTCTTCTCCATGGGGTTGTGGTGTTATTTTTGTCAAGAAGAAGGATGGAACGGACCGACTTTGTGTCGACTACCGTCCATTGAACAAGAAGACCATAAAGAACAAGTACCCACTTCCCAACATCAATGAGCTTTTCGAACAACTCAAAGGTGCTCAAGTATTCTCCAAGATTGACCTACGTATGGGCTATCATCAGATTCGCATTCGTGAAGAGGATATCCTCAAGACAGCATTCAGAACAAGCTACGGTTCATATGAATACACTGTCATGTCTTTCGGCCTTGACAACGCGCCTCCAACATTCTCTCGCATGATGAACTTCATCTTCAACACCTACACAAATGACTTCATCATGGTCTACCTCGATGATATTTTGGTCTTTTCCAAGAACAAGGAGGATCATGCCAAACACTTGAGATTGGTGCTAGATAAACTTAGAGAACATCAGTTCTATGCGAAGTATTCAAATTGCGAGTTTTGGCTCGATGAGGTTCTCTACCTTGGGCATATCATCTCCGCCAAGGGCATAGCTGTTAATCCTAAGAAGGTGTCTGCAATTGTGAATTGGGAACCACCTCAGAATGTGAAGCAACTCTGCAGCTTGCTTGGGCTCGCAAGCTATTGTCGAAGGTTCGTTGAGAACTTCTCTAAGATCGTGAAGCCTCTTTCCAACCTCCTCCAGAAGCATGTGAAGTATGTCTGGTCGCCTGAATGTGACATCGCTTTCAACACCCTCAAAGAGAAGTTAGTCACAACTCCAGTTCTGACCCCTCCTGATGAATCCAAACCGTTTGAGGTTTTCTGTGATGCTTCCCTTCAAGGTCTCGGTGCAGTGTTGATGCAAGAGAAGAAAGTTGTGGCCAATACATCTCGCTAGTTGAAGCCCAACGAAAAGAACTACCCCACTCACGACCTCGAGTTGGCGGCAGTTGTCCATGCTCTTTTAACATGGAGACATCTCTTGTTGGGAAGAAAAGTGGACATCTTCACTGATCATAAGAGTCTCAAGTACATCTTCACTCAGCCCAACCTCAACCTCAGGCAGACTCGTTGGGTCGAAATGATTCAAGAGTATAATCTGAGTATCGAATATACTCCAGGCAAGGCCAATGTCATTGCTGACGCTTTGAGCAGGAAGGCTTACTGCAACAGTTTGATCATCAAGCCCTACCAACCAGAGCTTTGTGAAGCTTTCCACAAACTTAATCTCCAAGTTGTTCCCCAAGGATTCCTTGCCAACCTCCAAGTCTCTCCTACTTTGGAAGATCAGATTCGTGAGGCTCAACTTGATGCTATGGTGAAGAAGGTGAAGATTGGGATTGCCAAGACTCAACCCAAGTACAAGTGCTATCGCCTTGATGACAAGGATACTCTATTCTTCGAGGATCGCATTGTTGTGCCTAAAGGTGACCTTCATAAAGTCATTATGAATGAGGCTCACAATTCACTCCTCTCTATTCACCCGGGAAGTACAAAGATGTACCATGACCTCAAGTAGTCATATTGGTGGACTCGAATGAAGCGCGAGATTGCTCAGTTCGTGAATGAATGTGATGTCTGCAGAAGAGTGAAAGCAGAACACCAATGACAAGCTGGTCTCCTCCAACCTCTTGCCATTTCAGAATGGAAGTTTGACCATATTAAGATGGACTTCGTGACTGGATTTCCAAAGTCCAAGCGTGGCAATGATGCTATCTTCGTTGTCATCGACAAGCTCACTAAAGTGGCTCATTTTCTTCCTATCAAAGAATCTATCACAACAACTCAGTTGGCAGAGCTATATACCTCCAGGATTCTCTCTCTGCATGGCATTCCGCAGTTGATATCTTCAGATCGTGGAAGCATCTTTACCTCTAAGTTCTTGGATTCCTTTCAGAAGGCCATGGGCACCAACATTCGCTTCAGCACAACTTTTCATCCTCAAACCAATGGCCAAGTCGAGCGAGTAAATCAGATTCTTGAAGATATGCTTAGGGCATGTGTCATTTCTTTCAGTATGAAGTGGGAAGATTGTCTTCCATATGCAGAGTTCTCATACAACAACAGCTTCCAAGCGAGTTCGGGCAAGGCCCTATTCGAGATTCTCCATGGAAGAAAGTGCCGTACTACTCTTAATTGGTCAGAGACTGGTGAACGCCAACTTCTTGGCAATGACTTGATCACAGAGGCTGAAGAAATGTGCAAAGTCATTCGTGAAAATCTCAAAGCCGCGCAATCGCGCCAGAAGAGTTACTATGATAGCAAACATCGTGACTTGGCTTTCGAGATCGGAGACCATGTATACCTCCGTGTCTCTCCAATGAAAGGTACTCGTCACTTCGGGATCAAAGGGAAGCTTGCCCCTAGATACGTGGGTCCCTTCAAGATCATTGGCAAAAGAGGCGATCTCGCCTGTCAACTTGAGCTTCCATCCAACTTTGCAAACGTGCACGACGTGTTTCACGTGTCTTAACTCCGCAAGTGTTTCAAGACTCCTGACCACACCATCAACTTTGAAGAGATTGATCTCCAAGAAGACCTGACTTATCATGAGCATCCCATTGCTATTCTTGAAGAAACTAAGCGCAAGACTCGCAACAAGTCTATCAAATTCCTGAAAGTGAAGTGGTCACATCATTCCGACCGTGAAGCCACCTGGGAACGCGAGGACCACCTCCGTTCTGAATATCCAGAGTTTTTCCAGTCCTAGATCTCGAGACGAGATCCTTTCGTAGTGGTGGAGTGTTGTAACGCCCCATATGTAACCTGCCATATTTGTATTCCAACTCTTGCCATTTCCGGCACTAAGTTATGATATTTCCTCGTTATTGGGTTTTTTCTTCGTGTTTCTTTTGTCTTTGTCATGCATCTCATATCATGTCATCATGTGCATCGCATTTGCATACGTGTTCGTCTTATGCATCCGAGCATCTTCCCTGTTGTCCGTTTTGCATTCCGGCGCTCCTATGTCCTCCAGTGTTCCCTTTTACCTCTTTTCGTGTGCGGGTGTTAAACGTTCTCGTATTGGACCGAGACTTGCCAAGCGGCCTTGCTTTACCACTGGTAGACCGCCTGTCAAGTTTCGTGCCGTTTGGACTTCGTTTGATACTCCAACGGTTAACCGAGGAACCGAAAAGGCCTCGTGTGTGTTGCAGCCCAACACCCCTCCAAAGTGGTCCAAATACCAGCTAAACCCCCTCCATCATCTCGGTCGTTTGATCATGATTTGGAGCCTCCTAGCTCCCTCTACCTATAAAAAGGCATCTCCCCCGAAAATCACGGGTCAAACCCTAACCTCCCCCTCTCCTCGCGCCGCCGGACGAAAACCACCGGGTCGGACGTGTCTGACCCACGCCGTCGCCGCCACGTGGCAGCCCCTCATTCACCGCCGCCCCGCTCCCACTTCACCATGCCGCCACCCACGCGCCGGCCCTCCAGGCCCAGCGCCGGCCCCTGAGGGCCCGTACCCCATCACCGCTCGTCTCCACCGAGACCGCCCGAGGCTGCCGCGCCTCTCACCGCCCGGCGCCGCCGCCGCCATCACCGGCCATCACGTCCGCCATCGTCGCCTCGCCGCCACTGCGGCTGGATCCGCCGCAGGAGACGCCGCCCCCGCTGTCCGGTGCCCCCTCGTCGCCGGCGCACCTCGGGAGGGCCGGATCCGCCCTCCTCCTCGCCTGCCTACCTCGCCGGAGCAGATCCCCTCGCCGGAGTTCCTCGGTTCGCACGCCCGCGAGGAACCCTAGATCTGAGAGGGTTGACTTTTTCTCCCATGTCCCAGTTACTTTTAGCATGTTTCATTGCATCATAACTTTGCACCCGTGGCTCCGTTTTGGGCGTGTAGCATATCAAATTGTTCTTCTCGACGAGTACTTCATTTCATTCCATTGCACCATGTTCATTTGAGTTCATCTTGATGCCCTAAATGCTGTTGCAAGAGTGCTATGCAATGTTAGTTTTAGGTTCTTAGCAAAGTTTGGACATTTGTCATTTTTGCCATGATTGATGTGTGCCTCCTATGAACTTGAGCCCTACATGTGTTTTGAACTAGGCCATGCCATCTTTACAGGGGTGTATGCCATGTATTTTTGTGATCCCTGTGGTGACTAGCACAATCATGCAAAGTTGCTCTCATAATGTTGCTGATTTCAGGGACTTAGAAATCTTCTAAGTCTTTTCCCTGATTATATTTTTATGCCATGTATTCATATTGCTACAGAGTGATCCATGCCTCTTTTGAGCATGTTCAGTAAGGATGATTTTGAGATAATGTTATACTCTATCCATCCATGTCTTTGTTTGCAATTATGGAGTCCCCTAGCATGACTCAATCTTCCTCTACTTTTGCTATAAAATGTTCCTAGAAGATTGTTTACATGTTAAGCAATTTTGCCGAGGTTGTTGTAGTTGATCCGTGCATGCTATGAGGTTGTTCTTGCCATGTTTAGCTTCTATGCCATGTCTACTTGCTGGCTGTATGCTTAGTTTGTCATGCAATGCCTTGTGGTGAGTGCATCGAGCTCGTAAACATGCCTACGTGACCTGTTTTGCCATGTTCCAGTTTTCTACTAAGTCTAAATCTGTTAACGGAAGTTGCTATGTTCACATGGTTGCCATTGTATTTTCTGATCCCTTTTGGCTCATGGTCGGTAAGGGACTTTTGTTGTATGCTTTGAGTAGCATCATGCCATGCCTTGCTTTGCCATGATATGTTCCTGTAGCATGTTGTTATCTTGCTCTAAACATTGCTTCCTGATGTTAAATTCCTGACATGTTATTTTCACTAAGTCTGTAACCTGTTATCTTTTGCACTTTTACCATGCTTGTTTGAACCTCCTATTGAGTGAATTAGCCGTAGCTCAGTGTTCATATTTTGTCAAGCATCTTGAGTGGATCACTTCCATGTGCTTTGTTGTTATGTTAGAGTGCAGTAGTTTGTTGTTATTGATGCATTTAGATGGCCTTGTGCTGTTAATCGCAGATCGGTGCCATATTTGTTTTGCTTGTCATTTGCAAACCGTGCATCCGTTTCCGGTGATCTTTATATCGATTTCGACCGAAATCAACTCATCTTTCCAGCGGCACTCTTGGTTTTCCAAGTTAAGGCCAGGTTCAATCTTTCCTTTCCGAAGCATGCATATGCATCGCATATCATATCCCGCATATCATGCCATGTTTTGCATCGTGTTGCGTGTGCATTGCACGTGGTTGATTGTGTCTCCCTTTGCTTGTGTTCTTGCTTTGGGTAGAGCCGGGAGATGAGTACGTGATCGAGGAGACCATTGAGAATGTTTACGAGGATCAAGCTTACGTCAACTCGGAGAACTTTGCAGGCAAGATAACCATACCCTGAAAATCACTTCTATCTTTTCTTGCAAGATGCTCGCTCTATTGCTATGCCTATGCTATGATTCCTACCACTTTCTTATCATGCCTCCCATATTGCCATGTCAAACCTCTAACCCACCTTGTCCTAGCAAACCCATGTTTGGCTATGTTACCACTTTGCTCAGCCCCTCTTATAGCATTGCTAGTTGCAGGTGAAGATTGGAGTTTGTTCCTGGTTGGAACATGTTTATTGTTGGGATATCATTATTTTATCTTGTCTACTTTATTGCATCTATACACTTGGTAAAGGGTGGAAGGCTCGGCCTTATGCCTGGTGCTTTGTTCCACTCTTGCCGCCCTAGTTTCCTTCATACCGGTGTTATGTTCCTTGATTTTGCGTTCCTTACACGGTTGGGTTATAATGGGAACCCCTTGACAGTTCGCCTTGAATAAAACTCCTCCAGAAAAGCCCAACCTTGGTTTTACCATTTGCCACCTAGCCTCTTTTTCCCTTGGGTTCCGTGGACTCAAGGGTCATCTTTATTTTAAACCATCCTGGGCCAGTGTTCCTCTGAGTGTTGGTCCGAACCGAGTAGACTACGGGGCCACCTCGGGGCAACTTGAGGGTTGGTTTTACTCGTAGGATGTGTCATCCGAGTGTGCCCTAAGAACAAGATATGTGCAGCTCCTATCGGGATTTGTCGGCACATTCGGGAGGTTTTGCTAGTTTAGTCTTACCATTGTCGAGATGTCTTGTAACCGGGATTCCGAGTATGATCAGATTGTCTTGGGAGAAGGAATATCCTTCGTTGACCGTGAGAGCTTGTGATGTACTAAGTTGGGACACCCCTACAGGGATTTGAACTTTTGAAAGCCGTGCCCACGGTTATGGGCAGATGGGAATTTGTTAATGTCTGGTTGTAGAAAACCTGAAAGTTAACTTAATTAAAATGAATCAACAGAGTGTGTGGGCGTGATGGTCTCTTTTCGGCGGACTCCGGGAAGAAAACATGGTCTTGTGTTATGCTTGAATGTAGGTTGTTCTAGGGTCACTTCTTGATCATAGTTGATCGATCGTGCCTTTGCCTTCTCTTCTCGGTCTCATTTGCGTATGTTAGCCACCATACATGCTAGTGCTTGCTGCAGCTCCACCTCATACCTTTTCCCTACCTATAAGCTTAAATAGTCTTGATCGCGAGGGTGTGAGATTGCTGAGTCCCCGTGAATCACAGATTCCTTCAAAAACCAGATGCAGGGACAGATGATACCGCTCCAGGAGATTTGACTAAGCTCAAGTGGGAGTTTGTGAGGACTCAGGATGATACTACGTTTCCTTTCCAAACGATTAGTAGTGGAGCCCAGTTGGGGCGATCGGGGACATTATGCATTTGGGGTTGTCTTTATTTTGGTTCGATAGTCGGACCTTGCTTGTATCTGGATGATTGTAATGCTATGTTTAAGCTACTTTGTGATGTGGCGATTGTAAGCCAACTATATACCTTTTTCCTTATTCAGTACTTGTGTTGTGTGAAGATTACCCCACTTGCGACATTGCTTACAATGCGGTTATGCCTCTAAGTCGTGCTTCGACACGTGGGAGATATAGCTGCATCGTGGGCGTTACATCACCGTCATCTCGAGGCAGAACTTGGGCAGGAGCACTTTTGGCCTCCGGTGGAACGATTCCGCCCGGGGAACTTCCCTCCGGGGGGTGGGGGGGACGAAGCCATCTCATCACCAAAACCTTCTCATTTTTTGGGAAGCTAATCTTCATCAACATCTTCAATAGCACCATCTCATCTCAAAACCCTAGTTCATCTCTTGGGTTCAATCTTTGTACCGGAACCTCAGATTGGTATGTGTGTGTGACTAGTAATGTTGACTACATCTTGTAGTTGATGCTAGATGATTTATTTGGTGGAATATTATATGTTCATATCCATTATGCTATTTAATATGCCTCTGATCTTGAGCATGAATATTATTTCTGAGTAGTTGCCCTTGTTCTTGAGCCCACGGGAGAAGTAATCATGTGAATTTCATATTCATTCGATATTTTGATGATATATATGTTGTGATTCCCTTAGTGGTGTCATGTGAACATCGACTACATGACACTTCACCATCTTAGGGCCTAAGGCAATGCATTGTGGGGTAGTTATTATATGATGGGTTGCTAGAGTGACAGAAGCTTAAACCCTAGTTTATGCTCTATTCCGTAAGGGACTGATTTGGATCCATATGTTTAATGGTATGGTTAGATTGTTATCTTAATTCTTCTTTCGTAGTTGAAGATGCTTGTGAGGGGGTTAATCATAAGTGGGAGGCTTGTTCAAGTAACAACATCACCCAAGCACCGGTCCACCCACATATCAAATTATCAAAGTAGCGAATGCAAATAAAACCAACATGATGAAAGTGACTAGATAAAAATCCCGTGTGCCCTCAAGAACGCTTTGCTTATTATAAGAGACCGTTCCAATGTGTCCTTTGCTACAAAAAGGATTGTGCTATCTTGTTGCACTTTGTTTATAGTTACCATTACTTGCTCGTTAAAAATTATCATACTATCAAACTACATGTTACCAACAATTTCAGTGCTTGCAGAAATTACCTTGCTGAAGAGCGCTTGTCATTTCCTTCTGCTCCTCGTTGGGTTTGATACTCTTACTTATCGAAAGAACTACGATTGATCGCATATACTTATGGGTCATCAGTTATTATGCTGTGGGGGACACCGTAACGGTGAACCACGTCGGGTATGAAATCAATGACCGGCCCAGACTTGGATGAGGTTACTTGTTTCGCCTCAATCCATTTTGCCAATTTATGTACCATAACAAGTAGATACTTATTTTTCTTTCTCCCCCCTTTAAGTTGTCCAACCATGTCCAGCCTGCAGACCATAAAAGGCCAAGTGATTGGTATTGAACGAAGGGTCGTAGGGGTGACTATGGTTTGCAAAGAGCCGGCAACCATCACAATGTTGGACCAATGTTTGGGTGTCTGAGCGGGTGATGGACCAAAAGAACCTAGCTCGGAAAGCCTTTCTAACCAGGGCCCGAGCTGCTCCGTGGTGACCGCCCATGCCAGCGTGAATATCAGCCAAGAGCTGTCTCCCCTCCTCTTTAGATATGCATCTTTGGAGGACTCCGGTGGTGCTTTTCTTGTAAAGGTTGCCATCATGGACCTTATAGGCTTTAGATCGCCGAATTATATGCCTTGCCTCAGTCTAGTCATCGGGCAACTCTTGGTGGAGGAGATAGGCGAGGATGGGCGCAGTCCATGGCACGATTGCTGCCATCACTTCATGGGCCGAAGACGTCTCTTCAATTGCCGAGCCCCGATAATTCAGTCGTCTGGTTCGGTGGTTGGGGCAATGATCATTCTTGAATCCTTGGTTCCGGCGTCCGTGCCATCATCCTGCCACACCACGGACGGCTTGAAGAGTCATTCCAGAAAGGTGTTCTTGGGAACGAGATCACGTTTAGCACCCATTCAAGCAAGGATATTCGCAGCTTGATTGTTGTGTCTAGAGACATGATGGAACTCCAGACCCTCAAACTAGGCGGATATTTTTAGGACGACATTGTGATATGCTGTCATTTTGGGTCTTTTGCACCGAATTCACTGTTGACTTGAGAGACGGGGACATTAGAGTCTCCCCATACCTCAAGCCATTGTACACCCATTGACACTGCCATCTGAAGTCCATGCAATAGAGCCTCGTATCCGGCTGGGTTGTTAGAGTCGGTGTACATATTCTGGTGTACATATCGGATGTTGTCGCCGGTGGGAGATGTGAGAACCACTCTAGCCCCCAGTCCAGCGAGCATTTTGGAGCCATCGAAGTACATCGTCCAATGCGAGTACATACTATACTCTCTAGGGAGCTCGGCTTCCGTCCATTCAGCCAAAAAATCCACCAACACCTGAGATTTAATAGCTCGGCACAGTCAATATATGATTTTGAAAGGGAGGAGCTCAATGGCCAATTTAACTATACGACCTGTAGCATCCTTGGTGTTAATTATATAATTTAGAGGTACTTTGGATGCCACCATGACCGAACACTCCTGAAAATGGTGTGGGAGCTTTCGGGATGCCATGAAAACTGCGTAGGCGATCTTTTGGTAATACGGATACCTTGTTTTACACGGGGTGAGCACCTCGGATACACAGTAGACTGGCTTTTGCACCTGGAGCTTGTGACCCTCTGCCTCTCGTTCAACGACAAGGACTGCACTGACCACCTGGTTTGTGGCCAAAATGTATATCAGCATTGGCTCACCAAAGCTGGGTGCCGCCAAGATGGGATTACATGCCAATAATGTTTTAATTTCCTCCAATGCAGCCACTGACTCGCTAGTCCATTCAAAGTTTTTGGTTCGTTTAAGTAGCCTGTAGAGTGGTAAGGCCTTTTCACCAAGTCATGAAATAAAGCGGCTCAAGGACGCCATGCAGCCGACCAATTTTTGGACGTGTTTTAGCTCGGTAGGAACTGCTATCTGGGACATGGCTTGGATTTTGGCTAGATTAGCCTCTATTCCTCTATGGGAGACAATGAATCCGAGTTTCTTGCCCGCGGGTAGCTCAAAGACACATTTGTCCTGATTGAGCCGTATATGGAAAGTCAGCAGACTATCGAACGTTTGGCGGAGGTCGTCCACTAGATGACTAACTTGCTTGATTTTAATGACCACATCATCCACATATGCCTTGACCGTTTTGCTTTGCCAGAGATGTCTGGATCATGAGATGGTAAGTAGCACCTGCATTTTTTTAATTCGAAGGGCATTGCATTGAAGCAGAACGACCCATAGGGGGTGATGAAGGCTGTGGCCACTTGGTCAGACTCCTTCATTTTAGTTTGATGGTATCCGGAGTAGGCATCGAGGAAACATAGTGAATTTTGTTTGGTGGTCGTGTCTATAATCTGGTCTATGCGGGGCAGGGGGAAAGGATCCTTGGGGTCGGCTTTATTTAGGCCCTTGAAATCGGTGCACAACCGCCATGATTTGTCTTTCTTCGGTACCATGATCAGATTAGCTAGCTACTCGGAATGTTTGATGTCCCGGATGAATCCGGCTTCGAGCAATTTTGCTAGTTCTTCACCCATGGCCTGATGCTTGGGTTCAAAAATTGGCATGGCGCCTATTGGCTTGAAGCCTTTGATTATGTTTAGGCTATGCTCGGCTTGATTTCGTGGGATCCCTGGCATATCTGAAGGGTGCTAGGCAAAGATGTCCCTGTTTTCACGGAAACATTTGCACAATGCCTCATCAAGCATGGAGTCCAGCTAAGCTCCAATGGATGCTATCTTGTTAGGGTCTGTCGGGTGCACTTGAAATTTGACGATTTCGTCTGCTGGCTTTAAAGATGTGGATTTGGGATTTTTGCCGAGGATTACATCGTTCTTCTCCATAGTTGAACGAAGCATGGTAAATTTCTCGGCTCGGAGGGCCTCGGATAATGCTTCGAGGGCAAGCGATGTTGTTTTGTTCTCGCCCCGAAGAGCTCTGTCCAGATCATTTGTTACTGATCACGCCATTAGGCCCTGGCATCTTGAGTTTCATATACCCATAATGTGGTATAGCATGGAATTGTGCGAATGTGTCACACCCCAATAAGGTGTGGTAACCATTGTGGTAGGGCATAATGTGGAAGAGTAATTCCTCGAATCAATAGTTCTCGGAAGTTACAAATGCTACATCGAGAGTAACTCGGCCAGTGCAACACACCTCTTTTTCGGGGATGATCCCTTGAAAGGTGGTGTGACTTTGCTCGATGCGCGATTTACCAAGCTGCATTCTGTCCAAGGTGTCTTTGTAAATGAGGTTTAACCCAATGTTGTCATCCATCAACACCTTATGGAGTCGGAATCCATCCACTATGGGATCAAGGAAGAGGGCGGCAGGTGCTTGGATAGGGCGCGACCTTGGCTGGTCCTCTTCGTTGAAGGTGATGGGTGTGTCTGTACATGAGTCCGTCACTGCCACATGGTGTATTTGACCAAGCTCTCGAAGGGCTCGTTTCCTCTGATTTTGTGAGGAATACTTCTCGTAGGTCCGTAGGATCTCGATGTTGTCATCCAAGGGCGCTGCTGGACATCTGCTTGAGTGTGAGCCTCCGAGGATGGCTTCTCCGCTTTTGGCAACTTGCCTAACCACCCAACAAGCTCGAAGGTTGTGTGTTGAGTTTGTATTGAGAAGGTGTCGCGGGAAACCACGACCACCTATGGGACCAGGAGGTCCCTTGCTGGTTCGGCAGGGGGGCAACACGTTGCACAAAGAGTGGACGAATGTGGGGGCAGCGCTGCAGAGATCACACGGGCAATTTACCCAGGTTCGGGCACCGCAAGGCGTAAAATCCTACTCCTGCATTGGTGGATTGATGGTGGAAAAGGTGGTGGTGGAGCGCAGTACACTTTCCCGACAGGGGTTGCCTCAGGCAGCAGCGACTACCCGCATATGGAGGTGTGAGTTATCCAACATTTCACCCTTTCTATGGTTGCCATGGACCTCCTTTTATTGATCAAGGGGTAACCACAATGGCAAAGTAGTCATTATGCACTGATAAGATAGCAAGCAGTGCTATCATACCTAACTCTGCGGGCTTACAGGGGGCATTAAATGCACTGCTCAATGTCACATTGTTGGTTGCCCGGCAAGGCTTGCAGGGCTATCTTGCCAGCTCCGCGCCTGTTCTCTTGACACGTCGCGGGACGGGTGTCATCTGTGGGTTTCTTCTGTAGGAAATGGCTGCCATGTGGCGAATGGCTGCCACTTAATCACTTTGTGGCTCGACACCGCACTGATTGACGATGTGGGTTGTGTTGGAGTGGTTAGTGAGGCGGCTCTACCTCCGTGAGCCCTGGAAGGGCCTGCCGGGGCGCCTTGGTTGTCTGCATCTGGGGGTGGCTGTCGGTGTCAGAACTGGCGGATCTCGGGTAGGGGGTCCCAAACTGTGCGTCTAAGGTCGATGGTAATAGGAGACAGGGGACACGATGTTTACCCAGGTTCGGGCCCTCTCTATGGAGGTAATACCCTACGTCCTGCTTGATTACAAGAGTTGATCTACCTCGAGATCGTAATGGCTAAACCCTAGAGGTCTAGATTGTATCGCTATGGTAATGAATATCCCTCTCCCCGGACTAAGCCCTTTGGTTTATATAAACACCAGCAGGATCTAGGGTTACATAAGGTCGGTTACAAAGAAAGGAATCTACATGTTTGGTTCCCAAGCTTGCCCTCCATGCCAAGGAGAGTCCCATCCGGACACGAGTGCAGCCTTCAGTCTTCGTATCTTCACAGCCCATCAGTTCGGCCCATAGTTAGCAGGCCGAATGCCCGAGGACCCCTTAGTCCAGGACTCCCTCAGTAGCCCCTGAACCTGGCTTCAATGACAAGGTATCCGGCGCGTAGATCTGTCTTCGACATTGCAAGGCGGGTTCCTCCTTCTGAACTCCAAGATAGTATTCGGACGTATTGGTCGTGTCCGGACCTGTAACACACACACCATACACAACCACAGAGAGAATATAATAATCCACGAGTCCAATCTGCTGACAACTTTTTACAACATGACATTACGCCTGCCCGGTCATAATTTCGAACCGTTTTTCGTCTGCCGCTCCATGTTTCGAGACGCGGTTGTCATTGGCACGTCTTGTTGAAGCAGAGATCATGTCCCCTCATTGCGGGATTGTCATCAATACGGGCATGGGTAACCCAACCGTGTCGTTTACACAACCCTTGGGAGTAGGTGAATTTTTAGGCGAGTGGGGAGGCGTTCAATATTCACTACTCTTATAAGGAGATAAGAATACCCTTTCTTCTCCCACGCCTTCTCTCACCCAAGTTCTCATATTTTTCCCACTCGAGCAAGCACTCAACCATGTCCGAATCTAGAGGTCAAGGCAAGTGGATGGCCTCCTCCGTCAGGGAGAAGGACATTGCCAAGCTTCGGGCGGCCGGGTACCTGGCGAAGGAAATCGCCCACCGCCTTCCAGCCAAGGGACAAATCGTCCCCACACAGAAGTCCAGTGAGAGGGTAGTATTCATCCCCCATTTCCTCCGTGGGCTAGGGTTTCCACTTCACCATTTCATCCGCGAGCTGATGTTCTACTACGGGATAGACTTCCACGACCTATCCCCGAACTCCTTCCTCAATATCTCGGCTTTCATCGTCATGTGTGAGGCCTTCCTCCGCATCCAATCCCACTTCGTGCCGTGGCTCAAAATCTTCAATGTGAAGCCAAAAGCAGTGGATGGCCAACACGCAGAGTGCGGAGGCACCATGGTGAGCAAGCTAACCAATGTCTCCTTGCCAAAAGGCACTTTCGTGGAGACCGTCAAGGAATGGCAGAAACAATGGTTCTACATCACAGAACCTTGCGATGCCACCTGGACCGCGGCTGCCGAATTCAACTCCGGCGCTCCCAAGCGACTCACCTCCTGGGTCGAGAAGAGCCCGAACTGGTGTTCATCAGACGAGCTGATAGCGCTGCAAACGTGTATCCAAAGCATGGTGGACAAAGACATCAAGCTCGTCGACGTAATCCAAGCGATGCTGGTGCGCCGGATCCTCCCCTGCCAGAGCCGAAGCTGCCCTCTATGGGAGTTCAATCCGAAGAAGCACCATACCCTGGAGAGGCTCTTCGAAACAACTCACGAAGATGCCTGGAAGTTGCTCTTCAAGGGCAACAAGATACCGCCGGCCACAGATTCGGACCGCGGACACGACATTAACCACCTCCCCAAGGAGGTATGTTATCGTTAACACATCCCCTACTTGCTTGTTTCGAGGATGGTATCTATGCAATTATTGTCATTGCTTCTTCAGAACTTGATGAAGAGGGCGAAGCAGATCTGGTGTCCGGCTCCGCTGCCTGAAGAACCAGTCATCCCGCATTTTGCGAAGATGCTGGAACCGGTGCCTCATAAGGCGTCGGAGAAGAAGGCCCAGGGGAAGGCCAAGGGGGTCCAGAGTGGCCCCCGTCGCAAGGGCGCTTCGGACGTGACATCTGAAGACAAGACCCGCTCTTCCGCCGCCGAAGACGACAATGATGGGGAGGAGAAAAGCGATTATCCCCCTGATGGGGGGAGGAAGAAGAGGGCGTCCTCCCCAATTCTGGGGGCGGAGGTGCCCAAGAAGGCAAAAGGCCCACTCGTGGGCAGCTCCATATGGGACGTCGAAAGCAGTCCGGAGCAACACCCCCGCACTAAGCCTCGGGCTGCATCGTAAGTGCTAAGACTCATATCTGCCCATAAACCAAGTCTCTCCTCCTCGTTGTATTGACATGATTGGTCACGTTATTACAGTCCGGCCCACGACTGCCCCCAGCGATCCTCCTCAGGAGGTTCGTTGGATTCACAGGCGATGGCCAGCGAGTCACCGTCGGCCCTCACTCCCCTAATGCCAAGGACGACATGGAGGTGCCGTCCCGAAGGACTTTCCCAGGCCAGGGAGAGGCTCAGGAGGCACCAGAAGGTGATGCCTCCGTCGCCGGACACCAGGGGGAGCCGATCTCCATGGAGACTGGTGGTGAGAAGGGCCGTATTCAGTTCGGCCCTCAGCCAGACTAGATTCCGAAGACCAGTACGGCTCCAGAATCTGGCACGCATCCTCCTTTGAAAGAAGGGGGTATGCCTATTTCGTCGGTGTCCCCTGTCCATCCAGGGGCACCGGACAATCTGCTGGAAGCGCTACGAGGCGCTTCCATTGTGGACGAGCACCGTGTTCTTATGGGCATGGTAATTGAAAGGGTTCATTCTGCCAAGAGCAGACTAACCGAAGCCTGCAGCAGCCTGCTAACAGGTTTTGAGGTAAGCGACGCATAAAGAGAAAATCCCTATATAGATAGTAGCCCCTGAGACAATGTCCGGTGTTCGGAAAGAAAAGCCAGACAAAGGATCAATCATTTATTGCAGGAAACTAACTGGATTGTCTGGAATGAATACGCAGGCGTCGCTGCTGGCCGCAGCCTCACATACTGCCGAGGTCTCCGAACTGAAGTGGAGACCGGAGCAGGCCGAGGAGGAGCTTGGCCAGGTGAGGAGGCAGCTCCAAGAAAAAGAAGGTATGTGATAACCCGTTATGTATTCGAAAAAAGTAAAATAACATGCATTTGACCGAAGTGTCATGATATGTACATAAGCGACGACCGAGGTCGAGGCCCTAAGAGAGGCCCTGGTCGAAGCCGAGGGGAAGGCTGTCAAGGAGCAGGCCGCCCATAAGAGGATCAAGGCCTGGGTCAACGAAGTCCAATAGGAGCTCTAGGACACGGTGAGGAAGTGCGAGACCTTGGAGCATAATGCGTCGGCTCAAGAGGCCGAACTCTCCAAGGCTCGTAAGAGTGCGGAGGCGGCCTAGAGTGAAGCCCAGGGCGCCCTCCAGGAGATCCAGGAGGCCAGGAAAATCGCGGCGGGTAAGGCATTCAATATGCAAAGCAAGAATGTGAAGAGGAAATATCTTTTACTAACCCGGATTCAGAGTTCTCCAGGGCCTTTTGTTGATCTGCCACGCAGTGTGACCGACGCCGCGGAGTTCTTCCGAGCCGAAGAAGGGGGCTCCATGGAGAAGTTGTTCTGGTCGCAATATTTTGCACCAAAACATCCGGTGCCCTTCAGTGGTCAGCTAAAATAGTTGGTCGAGCTGCACAGGGTGGCCAAACTGGTCATGAAGGATTTAATAATCCAGCTGTGGCCAGGCAAAGCTATACCCAGCAGTTACTTCAGCCTCGTGAAGAGGCTGGTTGATGCCTGTCCTCGGCTGGACGTCATCAAGTGGTCCGTCTGCATCGAAGGCGCACGTCCGGCCTTCTCCTATGTCAAGGTCTGGTGGGCGAAGATTGACGCCATCAAGTTGGCGACCGAGGGGCCGCCTGAGGGAAGGAGCACCGCACACCCGAGCGATACTTTGGCAATGTCTTGGAGGGGTCCCGCATTGTTGCGGATCAATGTGCGAAAGACATGATCTTTGAATGAATATATTCAAGTTCTTCTGCCTTGTATGATAGAACAAAGTGGGTTTGTAATATAATGCTTGTTATGTTTTTAAATTTTACCTCCTGTGCGGCTGTGTTGTATGAAATCTGAGGGTTAACCAGTCGTCAGCTTCTGCCCCCATGCAGGTAGTACAGAGGTGTTCGGGATGGAATCTAAACAACCTTGATCCAATTATATGGTCCTTGAAGGAGTTGTTTAGCGCAACGAACCAGGCAACCAGACTATGCGGCTTTAACGCCCTCACTTAGCCATAAGAGTTCGACAATAAAAACATGGGCGCAGCCCCTAGTATGCGAACTAGAATGCTATAAGTGTCTGATCGAGAAGTACCGATCCTTCGGGTAATGCAGAAGAAATCTCCAATGATTTGCAACCTTCGAACAGCTGACCAGCTCTCACCGCATCATGACAGTCAGTTTTCGGCTTTCTCTACTGAGGTTCTCCTTTGGATAAACCAAGGCACAATCATAGTAGTTCTCCCTTTACTACCTTAGCCGATATAGCGGAACGTAAGGTAGCAAGCACAGGAGCCGGTCAACCCAACTATTGACCAAAGACATGATTCAGAGCCAATGCATATAGTGCTAAATTTGGGGTGCCAAACTATACTTATAAAAAGTGTTCGGACTTTTGTTGTCGTAGTGTGGGGTGCTATCAAGCCCCTGGCAAACATCGAACGTACCAAAGTGTATGGGTGCTACCTGATAGGGTTTACCAGAAAATAAAAGACAAAAAGGAATAAAAAGAAGAACAAGTTATAGGCTAGGGCCGTAAAATTTGAGCCGCAAACTGTTCTTACTATAATTTCATTGGTGCATTAAAGCGCGTTTATACAAGTAATGCAATAAGCAGGAGGCTGGTTACTATGCCTTAACCAAGGGAGAGCTGCGTGTGGGTCATGAAAAATAGGTAAAGGGATCATTAAAGAAACCACCTAAAAATTCCCCAGTACGTCAATGCTTCTTTTTGCCTTGGTGTGTTTGTCCTTCAAGAGTACCGATGATCAGACCATCCGATGGGGCCTACAGAATTGAAACCTGAAAAGTTAACGAATTAAAGTGACAGTATGTGTGTATCCAGTGTCGGTTGAGCCGTACTGTGGATCACAAGCTAGCTATGCTTCCGTCGATGCCCATGGAATTTTGAGTGTGTAATTATGTACGCGCGGCACGAATGCCACTACCTGATCGGGACTGAGATGGAGGCCGAATTGCTAGTCGAGCTCCTGACGGGCCGAGTTGTCCTGCTGTAGGGTAGTTCGGACCCTCTTGACGGTGTCCGTGGGCTCGGTAGCTGAATAAAGGTTCTGCTTGAGAAGGCCGCGGTGTACTTCTGCTGCTAAGGCAGCTGTGTGCTCTTCTGTACGGAGGGAGCGTTCCGTATTTCCATTGACTATTATGATGCCGCGTGGACCGGGCATCTTGAGTTTGAGATAAGCATAGTGTGCCACTACATTGAATTGGGTGAATGCGGTCCGTCCGAGCAGTGCGTGATAGCCGCTGCGAAAGGGTACTATGTCGAAGATTAACTCCTTGCTTCGGAAATTGTCCGGAGATCCGAAGACAATGTCGAGCATGACTGAGCCCGTACAGCGGGCCTCTACACCTAGTATGACTCCTTTGAAGGTAGTGTTTGTGGGTTTGATCTGTGATGGATGAATGCCCATTTTGCGCACTGTATCCTGATGGAGCAAGTTGAGGCTGCTGCCACCGTCCATCAGGACTCGCGTCAGGTGGAACCCATCAATTATTGGGTCCAGAACCAGTGCGGCTAAACCGCCATGATGGATACTGGTCGGATGATCCCGGTGATCAAAAGTGGTCGGGCATGACGACCATGGATTAAATTTGGGGGCGACTGGCTCTATTGCGTTGACGTCCCTGAGTGCGCGCTTGCGCTCCCTCTTGAGGATGTGTGTAGCGTATATCATGTTTACCGTTTTGACCTGAGGGGGAAACTTCTTCTGCCCCCTGTGTTTGGCTACAGGGGCGCCTCGTCATCGTCCTCACTCTGCTATCCCTTTTCCTTATTCTCGGCATTTAACTTGTCGGCTTGCTTAAAGACCCAGCAATCTCTGTTGGTATGCTTGGCTGGTTTGTCTGGCGTGCCATGGATTCGGCACGGACGGTCGAGTATGTGGTCCAGGCCGGATGGTCCCTGATTGTTTCTCTTGTACGGTTTCTTCCCCTGGCTGGGCATGGAGCCGCTGAATCCGGCGTTGATGGTAGTGTCATCGGTATTAGTACCATTGCTTCGGCGTTTGTGTGTGTTAAGTCGGAGCTTGCCTTTGCTGTTTTTGGCCTCAGAGGGGCCTGCGTCGCTGGCCGTATTTTTACTACGAGCCAGCCAGCTATCCTCACCCGCACAAAAGCGGGTCATATGTGCCATGAGGGCTGCCATGGATTTCTGCTTTTCTTGGCCGACGTGGCGGGTGTCAGATTCCGGGTTCCGGCAGACCCTTAAGGTTCGAACTCTGGGGTGCGAACGGAGATCTTTCCACTACCGACTCGCGCTTCTATGGCTTGCAAGAAATCTAGGCTAGAAAGAAGAACACACAGAGGACACGAGGTTTATACTGGTTCGGGCCACCGATGTGGTGTAATACCCTACTCCAGTGTGCGGTGTGGTGGATTGCCTCAGGGGCTGATGATGAACAATACAGGGGGAAGAATGGCCTCGCGAGAGGTGTTCTTGAGCTGGTGTGGTATGTTCTACTTGGTCCGGATCCCCTTCCCTCTATGGTGGCTAGTCCTACTTATAGAGGCCCTGGTCCTCTTCCCAAAATGTGAGCGGGAAGGGCGCCAACAATTGGCCATTTTGAAGGGGAACATCTAGTACAAGTTATCCTGACCAAAGGTGGTCTTCAGCTGCCAAAAGCACTGGTGACGGTGCCGCTGAGGGTTTGAAGAGCCGCTCCTCGAAGACGCCAGGCTCCTGAGGCAGCCGCCTGGATGCCCTCTTGGCAATGTCATCAGCCTCTTGATTGGTGCTGCGAGGCACATGTTGCAACTCCAGCCCCCAGAACTACTTCTCCATCTTGCGAACCTTAGCAAGGTAGGCTTCCATGTGCTCATCCTTTGGTTCGTATATCTTGTTGGAGAAGTTGACGAGGAGCTGCGAATCACCCTTGATGATGAGGTGCTTTACCCCTAAGGCGATTGCGGCTTTCAAGCCTGCTATCAGGCCTTCGTACTCTGCTATGTTGTTGGAGACCTTTTCTCCGTGCTAGAAACAGAGTTGCACGGCGTAGTAGAGTTTGTCCTGAGTGGGGGATACGAGCAATGTGCCAGCTCCCGCACCATGTCGGGAGAATGCCCCATCGAAGTACATGACCCAGCCGTCTGGTGCCTCACTTCTTGGGGAAAGTGATCGGTCCTCGCCTGCCTCGAGCCCCGGTGCTTCTGCCCATTCTGCCACGAAATCCGCAAGTGCGGCTCCCTTGATGACTCTGGTCGTACTGAATTCTAGCTGAAATGCCTGTAGTTCGATGTTCCACTCAGTGACTCCTCCAGCTGAGTTGGGGCTCCTGAGTACCCTTTCCAAGGGGTACGCTGAGATGACTTTGATGGGATGGCCTTGGAAATAGTGTCGCAGCTTGCGTGAGGCCACTAATAGCGCGAGGAGGAGTTTTTGAGGCATGGGGTAGCGCGCCCTTGCGTCCCGTAGCACCGTGCTGACGAAGTACACGGGATGCTCGACGAGGTTGAGGGTGTTGGCGCAGCTTGCATCCTCCAGAGGTCGAGGCGTCTCCTGAGATGGTGGAGCCCCCAGTGCTTGGTCGCTTGAAGAGGCCTCTCCTGCCCCGGGTGCGTTCTCCTGTTGCGGCTGTTCCACTCCGGCTGCGGTCGTGGTCCTCGCGAGGCCCTCTTGGCTTTGCTTTGCTTCAGCCTGGACGGTGGCTGCGGCCTTGGTCCGGCGCTCCTCCCTGACCGCCATGAGGGCTGCGCTAGCGGAGTAGGGGGTGGCCGCAAGGTAGAGCAACATGGGCTCTCATGGGCGCGGAGCTACCATCACTTGTGGGCTGGTAAGGTACCTCTTGAGATCTTGGAATGCCTTGTCGGCCTCTTCAGTCCATTCGAAGGGGCCCTTCTTCTTCATCAACTTGAAGAAGGGCAGTGCTCGTTCCCCCAGCTTGGAGATGAAGCGCCCTAGCGCGGTTACATGCCCGGTGAGCTTCTGCATCTCTCTGAAGGTACTTGGCGGGCTCATGTCTTCGACTGCTTTGACCTTCTCTGGGTTGGCCTCGATGCCCCTGTGGGACACGAGAAAACCCTGGAGCTTGCCCGAGGGGACCCCAAACACGCACTTCTCTGGGTTGAGCCATAGGTCCACTTCGTTGAGACTCGCAAAGGTTTCTTCCAGGTCTTGTATCAGGGTTTTTGCCTCCCGGGACTTCACCACAATGTCGTGGACGTAAGCTTCAGCGTTCCTCCCGAGCTGCCGGCCTAACGCGATGTGCATCAGCCGCTGAAAGGTTGCGCCTGCGTTGCGCCGCCCAAATGGCATGCACGTGTAGCAGTACACTCCACATGGGGTCAGGAAAGCCATTTTTTCCACGTCTTCTACCGCCATCTTGATCTGGTGATAGCCTGAGAAGGCATCTAGGAAGCACAATAGGTCACACTCTGCAGTAGAGTCGACTATCTGGTCAATGCGGGGGAGCCAAAATGGATCCTGTGGGCAGGCTTTCTTGAGGTTGGTGAAGTCGACACACATGCGTTCCTTTCCTCCCTTTTTCGGCACAACGACCGGATTAGCAAGCCAATCTGGGTAACGGACCTCGCGGATAACTCCTGCTGCTTCTAGCTTCCGGGTCTCCTGAACGATGAAAGCTTGTTTCTCAGTGGACCATCGCCTCGCCTTCTGCTTCACGGGGCGCACGTTGGGGCACACGTTAAGGTGATGGTCAATCACACCCCTCAGGACCCCTGCTAACTGATCAGGTTCCCATGCGAACACCTTCTTGTTCGCACGCAGGAACCTCACCAGGGCCTTCTCCTGCTCGGGCTCGAGGTTGGCTCCTATGGTGAAGGTAGCGTTAGTGGAACCGTCCTCGTCGACAGGTACCTGCTTGGTTTCCGCCTTGTCTTGGGTGAATAGCTGCTTCTTTTTAGCCGGCGCAACCCCCTTGGGCTCAAGGGCGTCGGTGCTGGTGGGCTGCACCACCGCGGCCGCCCTGAAGGCAAGCTTGAGCGCCTGCAGCGCATCCCTTGTGTCTCCTTACACGGTAAGGACGCCGCTGCTTCCGGGTATCTTCATGAGGTTGTACGCTGGGTGAGTTGCTGCAATGAACCGGGCCAAGGCCGGATAGCCGAGGATGGCGTTGTAGGGGAGGCTGATGGGCGCGATGTCGAAGTCAATCAGCTCTGTGCGGAAGTTTTCATGGGTGCCGAAGGTCACCGAGAGGCGGGTCTGTCCCAAGGAGGCGGTGGAACCGACTCTGACACCCGAGAAAGGCCTGCTAGCCAGAAGCCGGTCTAGCGATACGTGGAGGAGGCTGAAGGCCAACACCGAGAGCACGCTGAGGCCGGCACCGCCGTCGATGAGGGTCCTGGTGACGGCCACCTGGCAGATGGTGGGGGTGCACAGCATCGGGAGCACGCCCGAACTGATGGGGTTGATGGGGTGATCATCCGAGTCAAAGGTTAGATCGGCCTCAGGCGCCACCCAGCCCGGGGGGGCTTCTCGACCCTTGGAGGCGCTGCCGATCCGGCGGGTGAATGGCTTGACGTGGCGGCTCGAGGGTGGTGCCTGTGAGCTACCCAGGAGAGCTGCAACGACGGGCGGCACTGGTGCGGCATAACGGGCGAGGAAGAGATCGTGCAGCTCCTCCCAGGAGGTCCCAGAAGCCGTCGGCAGGTGGAGGAGCCATGCGCGCGGTCAACGGCGAGGACCATGGGGAACCAGTTGGCCATCACTCGGTCGTCTCCCCCAGCTTTGAGGACGGCCTCCTCATACGCCAGCAGGAAAACCAGCGGATCCGTCGTGCCATTGTAGCATGGTGGCATCTTAGGCTTGAATTTGTGCGGGCACTGCACCTATCACAAGGTGGGGGCCAAGGCTCGGAGCCCCCGGCCCTAGTGCCAGCATCGGTTGCCGGAGCGGGCCGTGCGTTTTCCACCATGGGGGCGAAACGCGATGTTGGTGGAGAGCGGGTCGTCGAGAGGGAGAACTCCGGCACACCCCTACCTGGCGCGCCAAATGTCGGATTCCGGGTTCCGGCAGACCCTTAAGGTTCCAAATCTAGGGTGCGCACGGAGATCTTTCCACTACCGACTCACGCTTCCATGGCTCGCAAGAAATCTAGGCTAGAAAGAAGAACACAGAGGACACGAGGTTTATACTGGTTCGGGCCACCGATGTGGTGTAATACCCTACTCCAGTGTGCGGTGTGGTGGATTGCCTCAAGGGCTGATGATGAACAATACAGGGGGAAGAACGGCCTCGCGAGAGGTGTTCTTGAGCTGGTGTGGTATGTTCTACTTGGTTCGGATCCCCTTCCCTCTATGGGGGCTAGTCCTACTTATAGAGGCCCTGGTCCTCTTCCCAAAATGTGAGCGGGAAGGGCGACAACAATTGGCCATTTTGAAGGGGAACATCTAGTACAAGTTATCCTGACCAAAGGTGGTCTTCGGCTGCCAAAAGCACTGGTGACGATGCTGTCTTGGGCTCCACGATGACCTCCGTCCTGCCGCTCTGCTAGTCTTGGTCTCGTTGCACCGGAATGGTAACCTTTGCCCGATGCCTTGGACTGTGCTTGTTACCTTTGCACCGAAGGGGAAACAAGGACACTGCACTGGCCGGTGCCCGCCTGCTCTCAATCGTCATGGCTTGCGTCACGGGCTCCTCGCGAGGTTCCCCTTCCTTGATCTCTCCGCCTCCTCGTGAGCCTGCCTGATGAGGCTGCTCCTGAGGAAGCTTCCTGTCGTCTGCCCCGCAGGGCTTGGCCCCTCGCCGGGGTCTTGAGTTTGAGCTGATGAAGCTAGGACGCACTGGGCCCCCACTCGAGCCACACCGCAGGCCGCAGGCAGGCAAGTTTGGGGACCCCCATTCCCAGAACGCTGACAGCTGGCGAGCCATTCATCGTGGATGCTATGTTTAAAGGCCACTAGAGCTTCGGCATCTAGACAGTCGATGATCTGGTTCTTTTTGGTTAGGAACCTAGTCCAAAATTTCCTGGCTGACTCTCCAGGTTGTTGGACTATGTGGCTTAAGCCATCGGCATCTGGTGGCCGGACATATGTACCTTGGAAGTTGTCGAGGAAGGCTTCTTCCAAGTTCTCCTAGCTGCCGATAGAGTTTTTAGGCAGGATGTTTAACCAGTGCCGAGCTGGCCCTTTGAGCTTTAGTGGGAGATATTTGATAGCATGGAGGTCATCTCCGCGGGCCATGTGGATATGGAGAATAAAATCCTAGATCCATACCGAGGGGTCGGTTGTTCCGTCGTATGATTCAATGTTAACAGGTTTGAACCCTTCAGGGAATTCATGATCGATTACTTCATCGGTGAAGCAAAGAGGGTGTGCGGCGCCTCTATATCTGGTCGCGTCGCGACGTAGCTCTGATGGAGTCCGTCTGCGGTTGTCGGCTCGGGTGTGACTAGGTTTGTCATGTCCGAATAGGTAGCCATCATCACGTGTCGAGGAACGTCCTCGCGATCCGTAAATCGATCGGGTATATCCTGCTCTACTATCCAGGGTCTGCCGGAGGTCGTGTGTATGACCCCAAACTGTTTTGCCTCTCTTTTTTCGTGGCGGCGGGGCGGGCTGCTGTTCGGCTTGAGTTGCTGCTCTATCCCGACCACAAGGTGGTCGGTCCGCCGCACTGTGCCGATCGCGTAGTGTTCGGTCGGCCGCATTACGCGAGGGAAGTATGGGCTCTGGCACCTCTTCGTCGAACTGAAGTAGCAATCTTTGTTTTGGGTAACTCTTGGCTGGACATCTGAGGCCGTATTCGTCGGCTGCCAGAACGTCATTCCACCTGTCGACGAGCAGATGTTGGTCAGCTTGAAGCTGCTGCTGCTTCTTTTTCAGGCTCCTTGAAGTGGCTATTAGCTGGCGCTTGAAGCGCTCCTACACTAGAGGTTCCTCAGGCACGATGAAATCCTTGGTGCCGAGGCTCGCCTCATCCTTGGAGAGCGGAAGATAATTACTGTCCTCCGAGTCCTCTGGCGTGGCCTGTTTGCCAGGGCTGACCTGCACGTCTTCCCGTTCATCCTGTTCGGTAGCTGCATCAACAGGGTCTTCGTTGTCGTCGGCACCTCCCAGGGTGTTATCTTCTCCTGTGCCGGTGTTGCTATCTTTACTACGGCGTGACTTAGAGCGGCACTGCTAACGCGGGCGTTTTGATTGTATCTCAGTTGTTTTATCCTCAACTGGATCTTCCTTTTCATCGCCGCTGTTCTCCTTTGGTGCGTCCACCATGTATACATTGTACAAGGAAGTGGCCATCCAGCGTCCGGTGAACGGCGGGTCCTGGGCCTCTTCTTCTCCGGCATCGTCGTCCATACCGACGATGTCATCGGAGCTGTAATCGAGCATGTCGGTTAAGTCTTCGACAGTGGCTATAAAGTGGGTGGCGGGTGGGGAGTGAAATTCCCTGTCATCAGCTTCTAGTTTGAACCGGATATAATTCGGCTGTGAGTCTCCCCCAAGGACAATTTCTTTAATGAGCTTAGCACATCACCCAAGGGTGAGTCTGGAAGATGTCTGCGGCGCTGAACTCGAAGATCGATAAACGATCAAGTTCGGCATCCGCGGACTCACATGGTTTGGGACATACACCCAGAGACGAGTCCGGGGTTCCGGTGACACAAATATTGTGTGAGTTTAAGTCCATGTGCCTCTCCAATGCCGGGGAATCTGTGGCCTCCATGGTGAGGTTGAACCTCCAGTCCTTAGGTGGCGCCGTATGCTCTGGATCTAAGGCCAGAGCAGTTGCAGAAGCTATCTCCCGAATGTGGTCCGATGACAGATTTAGGTCATGTTCATCGAGGTGACTAGGAGCGATCGCCGCGGTCTCGAATCCAGCAAAGATCAAATCTCCACGGATGTCTGCAACATAGTTCAATCTTGCAAATCTGACATGATGGCCAGGGGCGTAGCTATCAATCTGCTCCAGATAGCCAAACGGGTTGGCCCGCAGTGCGAAGCCGCTGAACACGAAAATCTGTCCGGGGAGGAAGGTTTCTCCTTGGACAGCGTCATTGTTGATGATTGAATAGGCCATTGAACCTTTTGAGGACGGCACAGTGGAACTCTCAATGAAAGCACCAATGTCGGTGTCAAAACCGGCGGATCTCGGGTAGGGGGTCCCAAACTGTGTGTCTAAGGTCGATGGTAACAGGAGACAGGGGAAACGATGTTTACCCAGGTTCGGGCCCTCTCTATGGAGGTAATACCCTACGTCCTACTTGATTGATATTGATGAATATGAGTATTACAATAGTTGATCTACCTCGAGATAGTAATGGCTAAACCCTAGAGGTCTAGCTTGTATGGCTATGGTAATGAATATCCCTCTCCCCGGACTAAGCCCTTTGGTTTATATAAATACCAGGAGGATCTAGGGTTACATAAGGTCGGTTACAAAGAAAGGAATCTACATGTTTGGTCGCCAAGCTTGCCCTCCACGCCAAGGAGAGTCGCATCCGGACACGGGTGCAGTCTTCTGTCTTCGTATCAGCACAACCCATCAGTCCGGCCCATAGTTAACAGGTCGGATGCCCGAGGACCCCTTAGTCCAGGACTCCCTCAGTTGCCTCGCCCCTTGCCGGGATCACCTGCCCGGCAAGGGAGGCTTCTTCTCCTGACGATATCCTGATTCCTTGATTCGTTCTTGGTCCTCCTGATCTGCATGTTGGTCCTTCGAATCTCTTGGTTTCTTGTATTCTGACTTGGGCTGGTGCTTAAACCTCATTCTCGTGCCTGTGCACAGTCTGGGCAACAGACCCAGGGTTTGTTGCACTGACAGAAACCCCCGGGCCTGCCCCGAATGCACTGTCGAGCGACGTCAGGGTAGGGCCTAATAAGTGCATAGGCGAGGGTTGCGGACGAGGCTAGTCTCTTGAAGTCTTCTTTGCTTCTTCATTATTCTTCATTCCGGGCCGGTTTCCGGTTTCTCCGCGCGTCGTGTAAAGCCAATAGTGGTGGGGACGCTCCAGTTATAGCCCGTGAATGACTAACGTACGGGGTAGAATCGGCCAATTCACTCTTCCCACCATGCTCCTATCCTTGGACACATATGTTGCATGCATCACGCGGGGTAGGTAACGGAGGCACGTGGCGTGCGAGAGCATCATGGTGAGGGCCCAGTCATCTTGAATTGGTGGGGGAGGGCGGTGGTCGCCCATAGATGGAGCTCCCCCTCCTCGCCCTGCCTATAAAAGGGAGGGGCGGAGTCATTCACCTTCACCTTCCTCCTCTTCTTATTTTCTGCTTCCGTTGGCGATGTCGAAGGGAAGAGCCTGGGGCTTGCCCCCGGGCTCTTGGTTGGGGATAATGTCGCCGCATGCTGGTTGATGACCCACAAGTATAGGGGATCTATCGTAGTCCTTTCGATAAGTAAGAGTGTCGAACCCAACGAGGAGCAGAAGGAAATGATAGGTGGTTTCCAGCAAGGTATTCTCTACAAGTACTAAAATAAGTGGTAACAGATTGTTTTGTGATAGGATAATTGGTAACGAGCAACAGGTAACAAAAGTAAATAAAGTGCAGCAAGGTGGCCCAATCCTTTTGTAGCAAAGGAGAAGCCTGGACAAACTCTTATATGATGTAAAGCGCTCCCGAGGACACATGGGAATATTGTCAAGCTAGTTTTCATCACGTTCATATGATTCGCGTTCGGTACTTTGATAATTTGGTATGTGGGTGGACCGGTGCTTGGATGCTGCCCTTACTTGGACAAGCATCCCACTTATGATTAACCTCTATTGCAAGCATCCGCAACTACAACAAAAGTATTAAGTTAAACCTAACCATGGCATGAAACATATGGATCCAAATCAGCCCCTTACGAAGCAACGCATAAACTAGGGTTTAAGCTTTTGTCACTCTAGCAACCCATCATCTACTTATTACTCCCCTATGCCTTCCTCTAGGCCCAAACAATGGTGAAGTGTCATGTAGTCGACGTTCACATAACACCACTAGAGGAGAGACAGCATACATCTCATCAAAATATCGAACGAATACCAAATTCACATGACTACTAATAGCAAGACTTCTCCCATGTCCTCAGGAATAAAAGTAACTACTCACAAAGCATAAACATGTTCATAATCAGAGGGGTATTAATATGCATATAGGATCTGAACATATGATCTTCCACCAATTGAACCAACTAGCATCAACTACAAGGAGTAATTAACAATGCTAGCAACCTACTAGCACCAATCCCGGACTTGGAGACAAGAATTGGATACAAGAGATGAACTAGGGTTTTGAGATGAGATGGTGCTGATGAAGATGTTGATGGAGATTTCCCTCTCCCGATTAGAGGAGCGTTGGTGATGACGGTGGCGATGATTTCCCCTTCGGGAGGGAAGTTTCCCCGGCAGAACAGCTCCGCCAGAGCCCTAGATTGGTTCCGCCAAGGTTCCGCCTTGTGGCGAAGGAGTTTCGTCCGAGAAGATGGCTTATGATTTTTTTCCCAACGAAAGACTCCATATAGTAGAAGATGGCCACCGAAGGGCCACCAGGGGGCCCACGAGGTAGGGGGCGGCCCCCACCCTCGTGGGCAGGGTGTGGCCCCCCTGGTGAAGTTCTTGCTCTCAGTATTTATTATATATTTGGAAAACATCTTCCGTGAAGTTTCAGGACTTTTGGAGTTGTGCAGAATAGGTCTCTAATATTTGCTCCTTTTCCAGCCCAGAATCATAGCTGACAGCATTCTCCCTCTTTATGTAAACCTTGTAAAATAAGAGAGAATAGGCATAAGTATTGTGACATAATGTGTAATAACAGCCCATAATGCAATAAATATCGATATAAAAGCATGATGCAAAATGGACGTATCAACTCCCCCAAGCTTAGACCTCGCTTGTCCTCAAGTGAAAAGCCGAAATCAAAAAATATGTCCACATGTTTAGAGATAGAGGTGTCGATAAAAATAAAATACGGACATGAGGGCGTCATGATCATTCTTAGAACATCAACTCATATAATTCTTTGTTATATAATCTCTAATGCTAGAGTAATAATTCAATCACAATATCAAGTATGAATCGTAAACTTCATTGAAAACTAACAAACTACAATCTTAGTCATTGAAGCAATTGCAATTTATCATAACATAGGAAAGAGTCAATGTATAAGAGCTTTTTAGAAAGTCCACATACTCAACTATCATATAATCTTTCACAATTGTTGACACTCATGCAATACTTATGGATATGGAGTTTTAATCGGACATAGAGAAAGATAGGGGCTTATAGTTTTGCCTCCCAACGTTTTACCTCAAGGGTAATGTCAACAGTAATAGTTCATGAAAACTCACATCCAATTAGCCATATATACCAGGATCATTCCAACATACTATGCTTGCCAAAGGATAAAATGTAAAAAGGAAGGGTGAAGATCACCATGACTCTTATGCAATGTAGGAGATAAAAGTAAAAGATAGGCCCTTCGCAGAGGGAAGCAGAGGTTGTCATGCGCTTTTATGGTTGGATGCACAAAATCTTAATGTGAAAGAACGTCACTTTATATTGCCACTTGTGATATGGACCTTTATTATGCAGTCTGTCGCTTTTATTACTTCCATATCACAGGTTCGTATAAAGCTTATTTACTCTACACCAATCAATCATACATATTTAGAGAGCAATTTTTTTATTGCTTGCATCGATGACAACTTACTTGATGGATCTTACTCAATCCATAGGTAGATATGGTGGACTCTTATGGCAACACTGGTTTAAGGGTATTTGGATGCACAAGTAGTATCTCTACTTGGTGCAATGAATTTGGCTAGCATGAGGGGGAAAGGCAAGCTCATCATGTTGGAAGATCCAAGACAATAGAATTCATCTCAGATGTAAGAAAACATAACCCATTACGTTATCTTCCTTGTCCAATGTCAACTCTTTAGCATGTCATATTTTAATGAGTGCTCACAATCATAAACGATGTCCAAGATAGTATATCTATATGTGAAGACCTCTCTTTCTTTATTACTTCCTATTAATTGCAACGATGACCAAAACTGTGTTTGTCAACCCTCAACAACTTTTATTCATCATACTCTTTCTATGTGAGCTCATTACTCTCCATAAGACTCACATGATCTCTTTGTTTCTTTTTATTTCTTTCTCTTTTCTTTTATTCACTTAGAATCATGGCAAAATAATCAAGCCCTTGACTCAACACTAATCTTTATTATATAGCTCACAGACTCGATTACATAGGCGGATAATAAAGCAAAACTCACGACTAAATCATACTAAGAACGTTTATTCTACTAGATCAAGATATTACCAAAAGGATCGAACTAAGAAAAACGGTAAAGATAAAAGTGATGGTGATACGATACCGGGGCACTCCCCCAAGCTTGGCAGTTGCCAAGTGGAGTGCCCATACCAGGTACTCAATTCTTCTTTGTTGGTGGAGACGGTGGTGATTTTGTTGATGGTGTAGGCTTCTTCCTTAATTTGCGCTTGAGGACAGAATTTTGGTCCCTTAGGTCTTCGATCTCCTGCTCCAAGCTCAGCATCTTTTTGCATAGTTCCTGCTTGTTCTCCTGCAAGAGGCGAAAAGGGATAAACTCGATCTTAGGTTTCTTTACCCTATCCGGGAGGCTTGAGTTCTTGAACTCCACATGCATGTCCCCAGGTTGAGGTAGTGGGACTTCATCTTCATCTGAGCTCGTCTCCTCCTTTCCCTTGGGTTCATAGTTTTCTTCTTCTTCCGTAGTCCAACCACAATGCTCCACATCCCAATAGACCTTAGGATCTGCAAGGTAATCAACCACATAGCTTTCTCCTTCCGAATCCTACGACGATATGTTGTTCTATCTGTAGCAGGACATCTCAAAACAAAGGCAAGAGATTTTTGCATGATACGGGAGTCAAAACCTCCGGGAGATTATATAATGAATTTTTACCGACCAAAATACGTGTCGTGTACGAAAACGGAGTCCGGAGAGCACACGAGGTGCCCACGAGGTAGGGGGGCGCGCCCAGTAGGGTAGGGCGCGCCCTCCACCCTTGTGGAACCCTCGTGTCCTTCTCGGACTGCTACTTATTTTTCTATTTTTCTAAATATTCCAAAATGGAGAAATATTGCCTCAAAAACTGTTTTGGAGTCGGTTTACTTACCGTACCACATACCTATTCCTTTTCGGAGTCTGAAACATTCCGGAAAGTGTCCCTTATGTATTCCTCCGAGGTTACGCTTTCAATAATATTGGTTTCAACATTTATGGGATTACCTGAGATATAATGTTTGATTCTTTGATCGTTCACCACCTTCGGATTTGTGCCTTCGAAGTTGTTGATTTTTATGGCACCGGAACGGTAGACCTCCTCGATAACGTAAGGACCTTCCCATTTAGAGAGAAGTTTTCCTGCAAAAAATTTTAAATGAGAGTTCTATAGCAATACATAATCACCTACATTAAACTCACGCTTTGGTATCCTTTTGTCATGCCATCTTTTAACTTTTTCTTTAAACAACTTGGCCTTTTCGTAGGCTTGGGTTCTCCATTCATCAAGTGAGCTAATATCAAATAACCTCTTCTCACCAGCAAGTTTAAAATCATAATTAATTTCTTTAATAGCCCAATAAGCCTTATGTTCTAGTTCGAGAGTGACATGCTTTTCCATAGACCATTTTATACGAAGACATACCCATAGGATTTTTATATGCAGTTCTATAGGCCCATAATGCATCATCTAGTTTCTTGGACCAATTATTTCTAGACCTATTAACAGTCTTTTGCAAAATTAATTTGAGTTCTCTATTACTCAATTCTACTTGACCACTAGACTGAGGGTGATAAGGAGATGCAATTCTATGATTAACATCATATTTAGCAAGCATTTTACGGAAAGCACCATGAATAAAATGTGAACCACCATCAGTCATTAAATATCTAGGGACTCCAAATCTTGGAAAAATAACTTCTTGAAGCATTTTAATAGAAGTGTTATGATTAGCACTACTAGTTGGAATAGCTTCTACCCACTTAGTAACGTAATCAACAACAACTAAAATATGTGTATATCCATTAGAGGAAGGAAAGGGTCCCATATACTCAAAGCCCCAAACATCAAATGGTTCAATAACAAGTGAATAATGCCGGTGTTCTGGGAACCGGGGTCCCCAGACTTGCCTGCCTGCGGCCTGCGGCGTGGCTCGAGTGGGGGCCCAGCGCGGCCCATTTTCATCAACGGAAGCTCAAGACCCTCGCGAGGGGCCAAGCCTCGCGGGGCGGACGACGGGAAGCTTCCTTAGAGGGAGCCTCATCAGGCAGGCTCGCGGGGAGGCGGAGAGATCAAGGCAGGGGTACCTCGCGAGGATCCCATGACGCAAGCCATGACGATCGAGACCAGGCGGGCGCCGGCCTGCGCAGTGTCCTTGTTTCCCCTTTGGTGCAAAGGGGGCAAGCACAGGCCAAGGTATCAGGCAAAGGTTGCCATTCCGGTGCAACAAGACCAAGACCAGCAGAGCGGCCGGACGGAGGTCACCGTGGAGCCCAAGACGGCGTCATCACCAGTGCTTTTGGCAGCCGAAGACCACCTTTGGTCAGGGTAACTTGTACTAGATGTTCCCCTTCAAAATGCCAATTGTTGGCACCCTTCCCACTCAACTATTAGGGGAGAGGCCCAGGGCCTCTATAAACAGAGCTAGCCTCCACAAAGGAAGGGGGGACACCAAGGGTAAGAAAGAGAGACGGGTAGACAGACATCAAGAGATCTGGTAGAACCCTAGCAGAGAGAGAAACCTAGTAGAGACTAAGTAGAACACACCGCATCAGCTCAAGAACACCTCTCGCGAGGCTGTTCTTCCCTTGTACTATTCATCATCAGCCCCTGAGGCAATCCACCACACCACACACTGGAGTAGGGTATTACACCACAAAGTTGGCCCGAACCAGTATAAACCTCGTGTCTCTTGTGTTGTTCATCATTTTCATCTTAGTTCGCACGAGAGGATCGGACGTAGATAGGTAGAGGAGAGACCTCCGCGCGCCCCCCAGTGTTCGAACCTCAAGGGTCTGCCGGAACCCGAAATCCGACATTTGGCGTGCCAGGTAGGGGTGCGCCTGAGTCCTCCCTCCTAATGACCCGCTCTCCCTCGACATCGCATCCCGCCTTCATGGCGGACAACGCACCGCCCGCTCCAGCAACGGATGCCGACACTAGGGCCAGGGGGCTCTGGGCCGTGGCCCCCGCCTTGTGACAGGTGCAGTGGTTGCGCAAGTTCAGGCCCGAGATGCCGCCGCGCTACGACGGCGCGATGGACCCGATGATTTTCCTGCTGGCGTACGAGGAGGCCATCCTCGGAGCCGGGGGCGACGATCAGGTGATGGCCAACTGGTTACCGATGGCCCTCACCGGCATCCCGCGCGCGTGGCTCCTCCACCTGCCGACGGCCTCTGTCACCTCTTCCTTGCCCGTTTCACCGCACCAGCACCGCCCGTTGTTGCAGCTCTCCTGGGTGGCTCCCAGGCACCACCCTCGAGCCATCACGTCAAGCCATTCACCCGCCGGATCAGCACCGCCTCCAAGCGCCGAGAAGCCCCCCCCGGGCTAGGTGGCACCCGAGGCCGATCTAACCTTCGACTCGATGGACCACCCCTTCAACCCCATTTGTTCGGGCGCGCTCCCGATGTTGTGCACCCCCACCATCTACCAAGTGGCCGTCACCAGGACCCTCATCGACGGTGGTGCCGGCCTCAACGTTCTCTCGATGGAGGCCTTCAGCCTCCTCCACGTGTCACTGGAGCGGCTCCGACCCAGCAGGCCTTTCTCAGGCGTCGGAGCCGGTTCCACCACCTCCTTGGGGCAGATCCGCCTCCCAGTGACCTTCGGCACCTACGACAACTTTCGCACGGAGCTGGTCGACTTCGACATCGCCCCCATCGGCCTCCCCTACAACGCCATCCTCGGCTATCCGGCCCTGGCTCAGTTCATGGCAGCAACTCACCCAGCGTACAACCTCATGAAGATGCCTGGGAGCAGCGGCGTCCTCATCGTGTCAGGAGACACAAGGGATGCACCGCAGGTGCTCCAGCTTGTTTTCAGGGCGGCCACGGTGGCGTAGCCCACTGGCACCGACGCCCTTGAGCCCAAGGGGGCTGCGCCAGCTAAAAAGAAGCAGTTGTTCACCCAAGACAAGGCAGAAACCAAGCAGGTACCTGTCGACGAGGATGGGTCCGCTAGCGCCACCTTCACCATAGGGGCCAACCTCGAGCCTGAGCAAGAGAAAGCCCTGATCGGTTTACTGCGTGCGAACAAGAAGGTGTTTGCGTGGGAACCTGATCAGTTAGCAGGGGTCCCAAGGGAAGTGATTGAGAATCACCTCAACGTGTGCCCCAATGTGCGCCCCGTGAAGCAGAAGGCAAGGCAGCAATCTACTAAGAAACAAGCTTTCATCGTTCAAGAGACCCGGAAGCTAGAGGAGGCAGGAGTTAGCCGCGAGGTCTGCTACCCTGATTGGCTGGCTAATCCGGTCGTTGTGCCGAAAAAGGGAGGAAAGGAGTGCATGTGTGTCGACTTCACCAACCTCAACAAGGCCTGCCCACAGGATCCATTTCCGCTCCCCCGCATTGACCAGATAGTCGACTCCACCGCAGAGTGTGACCTATTGTGCTTCGTAGATTCCTTCTTGGGCTATCACCAGATCAAGATGGCGGTAGAAGATGTGGAGAAGACAGCCTTCCTGACCCCGTGTGGAGTGTACTGCTATACGTGTATGCCGTTTGGGTTGCACAACGCAGGCGCGACCTTTCAGCGGCTGATGCACATCGCCTTAGGCCGGCAGCTCGGGAGGAACACAGAAGCTTACGTCGATGACATTGTGGTGAAGTCTCGTGAGGCAAGGACCCTGGTACAGGACCTGGAAGAAACCTTCGCGAGCATCAACGAAGTGGACCTACGGCTCAACTCGGAGAAGTGCGTGTTTGGAGTCCCCTCAGGCAAGCTCCTGGGATTCCTCGTATCCCATAGGGGCATCGAGGCCAACCCGGAGAAGGTCAAGGTAGTCGAAGACATGAGCCGGCCAAGGACCCTCAGAGAAATGCAGAAGCTCACCGGGCGTGTAACTGCACTGGGGCGTTTCATCTCCCAGCTGGGGGAACGAGCGCTGCCCTTCTTCAAGCTGATGAAGAAAAAGGGCCCCTTCGAATGGACTGAAGAGGCCGACAAGGCATTCCAAGACCTCAAGACGTACCTTACCAGTCCACCAGTGATGGTAGCTCCGCGTCCTCGGGAGCCCCTGGTGCTCTACCTTGCGGCCACCCCCTACTCCGCTAGCGCAGCCCTGGTAGCGGCCAAGGAGGAGTGTTGTGCCAAGGCCGCATCAACCGTCCGAACTGAAGCGAAGCAGAGCCAGGAGGGCCTCGCGAAGGCTGCAATCGCAGCCGAAAAGGAACAGCCATGGCAGGAGAACACACCCGGAGCAAGAGAGGCCCCTTCAGGCGACCAAGCACTGGGAGCTTCGTCGTCTCAAGAAACGCCTCGACCTCTGGAGGACGCAAGAGTGCCAGCACCCTCAACCTCGTCGAGCACCCCGTGTATTTCGTCAGCATGGTGCTACGGGACGCGAGGGCGCGGTACCCCATGCCTCAAAAGCTCCTCCTCGCGCTATTGGTGGCCTCACGCAAGCTGCGGCACTACTTCCAAGGCCACCCCATCAAGGTCATCTCGGCATACCCCTTGGAGAGGGTACTCAGAAGCCCCAACTCAGCTGGAAGGGTTGCTGAATGGAACATCGATCAACAGGCATTTTAGCTAGAATTTTGTACGACCAGAGTCATCAAGGGAGCCGCGCTAGGAGATTTCGTGGCAGAATGGGCAGAAGCGCCGGGTCTCGAGGCAGGCGAAGACCGATCACTTTCCCCGGGAAGTGAAGCATCGGATGGCTAGGTCATGTACTTTGATGGGGCGTTCTCCCGACACGGTGTGGGAGCTGGCGCAGTGCTCGTATCCCCTACCCAGGACAAACTCTACTATGTCATGCAACTTTGCTTCCAGCACAGTGAAAAGGTCTCCAACAACATAGCGGAGTACAAAGGCCTAATAGCAGGCTTGAAGGCCGCATCTGCCTTAGGGTGAAGCGCCTCATCATCAAGGGCGATTCGCAGCTCCTCGTCAACTTCTCCAACAAGATATACGAGCCAAAGTATGAGCACATGCAGGCCTACCTCACTAAGGTCCGCAAGATGGAGAAACAGTTATGGGGACTGGAGTTGCAGCATGTGCCTCGCGGCACCAATCAGGAGGCTGACGGCATTGCCAAGAGGGCATCTAGGTGGCTGCCTCAGGAGCCCGACGTCTTTGAGGAGAGGCTCTTCAAACCCTCGGCGGTGCTGTCGCTGTCTAGCACGGCACAACCAAGGGAGGAGCTCCCTCAGCCGCCTACATCAGGAGCCCCGGTCTGCGGCCCAGCCTCGGGGGCACGCCTGCTCCTGGTGTTAGAGCCTCAGGAAGGGTGTTGGATCCCGGAGCTCAAGAACTACCTGACGCAAGGGACTCTGCCGGAGAATGAGGAGGAGGCAGAGCGTGTGGCGCGGCAGGCCACGGCTTATTGCATCAGGGATGGAGAGCTCTACAGGAAGCGACCGAATGACGTATCCTTACATTGCATCTCCCGAGAGCAAGGGAAGGAGCTACTGGCGGACATACACAGCGAAGACTGCGGGCACCACTCATTGTCATGGACCCTCGTCGGCAAGGCATTCCGTAGTGGATTCTATTGGCCCACAGCACTCAACGACGTCATTGAGCTTGTGAAGGCTTGCGAGGCCTGCCAGTTTCACGCTAAGCAGATCCATTAGCCTGCGGGGGGTCTACAGACTATACCCCTCTCATGGCCATTCGCAGTTTGGGGGCTCGACATTCTGGGCCCGTTTCCTCGGACGCCAGGAGGCTATCGCTACCTCTACGTCGCCGTGGGCAAATTCACCAAGTCGGCTGAGGTGGAAGCCGTCCGCACAATCCCGGCAGGCTCAGCGGTCAAATTGATCAAGAGCCTCGTGAGCCGATTTGGGGTGCCCAACCGCATCATCACCGATAACAGTTCGCAATTCACCAGTAATCTCTTCAAAACGTACTATGCTAACCTTGGAACGCAGATATGCTACGCTTCGGTAGCACACCCCCGGAGCAACAGCCAGGCCGAGCGGGCCAACGCGGAGGTCCTGAGGGGCCTCAAAGCCAGGACCTTCAAGAAGAAGCTGGAAGTCTGTGGCAGGGGCTTGTACGACGAGCTCCAGTCCGTGTTGTGGTCAATCCGCACGACAGCGACCAAGCCGACTGGCGAGACCTCGTTCTTCCTCATCTATGGAGCAGAGGCTATTCTCCCTCACGAGGTCCGGTGTCGCTCCACGCGGGTCCTGGCATTCGACGAGGCTCAGCAGGGGGAGGAACGCTGTCAGGAAGCCGCACTGCGAGCGGCAAGGTACCAACAGGTGCTACGACGATACCACTGCCGCAACATCCGCCCCAGGACCCTTGAGGTAGGGGATCTCGTTCTCAGACAGGTTCTCTCCAAGGAGGGGCTGCACAAGCTCTCTCCCATGTGGGAGGGCCCGTTCAAGGTTTTTCATGTTTCTAGGCCTGGCTCCGCGCGCTTGGAGACTCCGGAGGGAGTACCCATCCAGAACGCATGGAACATTCAACATCTCCGGAGGTTCTACCCCTGAGCGAGGCCTAGCTCCAAGGAAAGGCCCGGTGCCTGTGAAGAAGGCGAATACCTATGAAGCTGTGTTTTGGAAAAGGCCCGGTGCCTATGAAGAAGGCGAATGCCTGTGAAGCTGCGTTTTGGAAAAGGCCCGGTGCCTGTGAAGAAGGTGAATGCATGTGAAGCTGCATTTTGGAAAAGGCCCGGTGCCTGTGAAGAAGGCGAATGCCTGTGAAGCTGCATTTTGGAAAAGGCCCGGTGCCTATGAAGAAGGCAAATGCCTATGAAGCTGCCATGTTTCGAGAAAGGCCCGGTGCCTGTGAAGAAGGCCAATGCCCGAGAAGCTCGCTTCCCGTGACACTCTCACGTAATAATGAGTGGGGCTGTACACGCCCCGGAGTCTCCGGAGTGCCGCCCTTGGGCCTCGGGGGCTCCCGCCCACGCCCAGTGGCAGCACTTAGCTCCGCGCTGGTGAGAAGACGTCGAAGACTAGAATAGGTGCCGGACGCGGCTTTTTCATTTGCTTTCTGCAGTTGGCGTGTTTATTCCCGTTTGAAGTCTTATTGGAGTTGTTGGCGTTCCTGGCTTGTGACTCTTTGTCTTTCTCGCTCGCTCGCCTCGTTTTCTCTTGCACAAGTCTCGCGAGGGATGTTCGCGGGCGCCCTCGCGAGCGCCTTCCGCCCCAATCATCTGGAGCTTTCCTGTCCGAGTCCTCTGCGAGAGCACCCCTCAGAGTCCATGCCTCACGGGCATCACGACACAAACGCGGGACCTAGGCTGATCGCCCCCGCTGCCGGTACCAAAGGTTACCCCTCTAACTAATCCTTGCAGGGCATGAAGCGCACGGCGAGGCCTCAGCCTCCGGAGGCGAGTGCCGCGTCAAGCTCCACCAAGCTCAAATGACTCCCGCACATGGACACGCAGCACGAAAACATAGCGCAGAGATGGCAAAAGCAACGCGTCACTTGACAGCAACAGTTCTAACACGCCCCCACGGGGCCACGTACTACCTTCTTCTTACGCAGGAAAGGAAGGAAACAAAATGGACGCGGCCTATCCAACACCAACCTACAGCAAAGGCTCAAGCCGCTCCTGGGGGTCAGGCGGACGCCTCCTCATGCTTCACCAGGGCGCGGCGGTGGGTGGACCCGCTGCCTTCACCTAGGCGGGCGCGACGGCGTGGGGGCTGGTCGCGGCCACCGCTGGAGGAGCTGCTGCCTGAGGGAGAGTTGCCAAAACTTGGCAAACCCCGAGCACCGCCGCCTGTACGCCAGTCGCCATCTTCATCCTGGTCGGTGCCGGGGCTGGGCTGGCGGCCGCGATCATCATCTTCAGGACAGCACCCGGCACGGCGACCATCTTCGCCAAACACCCTCATGTAGAGGGTGGCGTCGCCATCGAACTTGAAATACAGGGTACACCACCGGCCCAAGACGCGCGCGCGGGCAAATGTTTGCCAGCCACGCGTCAGGGCCTCGTTCCCAGAGATGGAGACCTCCAGCGAAGCCCAGGAGGCCTTGCTGCAGCAGCCGTCTGCCTGGAGCGAGAAGCCGCACCGAGCGCTGGCCGGCAGTTCATCTACGAAGAAACGTGGGAGCTGGAGCCGGGTGCTGGATGGGTCCACCGACCACACGACGAACTCCGGCAGCACCTCCGCAGAGCGGAAGCGTGGTCTAGGGGGGCGCACACCAACGGTCTGCCCCCCGTCGGCAACCGGGCGCTCACCACCATGCAGGGAACCGTCTCCATGACCGCGGGAGGCTACCACAGGGACCGTGGTGTACTTGCGAGGGCAGCCTCGGCCGCGCTTGGTCGGGGGAGGGTCTGGCCCTGCCCGGGCGGCCTTTCCTTTCTCCGCGGCCGAGAATCTCTTTGGGGCCATGGGGACGACGATTGGCCAAGAAGAAGAAAAGGAGCAGCAAGAAGGGATGGACTGAAGGGGGCTCGCCTAGCCCTGTACTTATAGCCGGAGGAGGCCAAGCGCCGAGCACCACGATCGCAGGTAATCATGACCGGTTTCTCTGCATGTAGGGACTTTCCAAGTCGTGAGGTCGCCGAGGCGTCGTGGGAAGCGCATACGCCCACGTCTAGTCAACCGCCACATGACGCCCAAGGCCGCAGGCTATTAGGGCCCGCGGCGCTTCACGCTTGCCCCTTCGCTTCCCTGCCAGGCCAAGCCTGGGCGTGCCTTGGGCCCAGGGGCTACTGTCGGTGTTCTGGGAATGGGGGTCCCCAGACTTGCCTGCCTGTGGCCTGCGGCGTGGCTTGAGTGGGGGCCCAGCGCGGCCCATCTTCATCAACGCAAGCTCAAGACCCTCGCGAGGGGCCAAGCCTCGTGGGGCGGACGACGGGAAGCTTCCTCAGAGGCAGCCTCATTAGGCAGGCTCGCGAGGAGGTGGAGAGATCAAGGCAGGGGTACCTCGCGAGGATCCCATGATGCAAGCCATGACGATCGAGACCAGGCGGGCGCCGGCCTGCACAGTGTCCTTGTTTCCCCTTTGGTGCAAAGGGGGCAAGCACAGGCCAAGGTATCAGGCAAAGGTTGCCATTCCGGTGCAACAAGACCAAGACCAGCAGAGCGGCCGGACGGAGGTCACCGTGGAGCCTAAGACGGCGTCATCACCAGTGCTTTTGGCAGCCGAGACCACCTTTGGTCAGGGTAACTTGTACTAGATGTTCCCCTTCAAAATGGCCAATTGTTGGCGCCCTTCCCGCTCAACTATTCGGGGAGAGGGCGAGGGCCTCTATAAATAGAGCTAGCCTCCACAAAGGAAGGGGGGACACCGAAGGGAAGAAAGAGAGACGGGCAGACAGACATCGATAGATCTGGTAGAACCCTAGCAGAGAGAGAGAAACCCAGTAGAGACTAAGTAGAACACACTGCATCAGCTCAAGAACACCTCTCACGAGGCTCTTCTTCCCTTGTACTATTCATCATCAGCCCTGAGGCAATCCACCTCACCACACACTGGAGTAGAGTATTACACCACAACGGTGGCCCGAACCAGTATAAACATCGTGTCTCTTGTGTTGTTCATCATTTTCATCTTAGTTCGCACGAGAGGATCGGACGTAGATCGGTAGGGGAGAGACCTCCTCGCGCACCCCAGTGTTCGAACCTCAAGGGTCTGCCGGAACCCAAAATCCGACAAATAATTCATAGGCATTTCTTGACGTCTACTAATATTACCAATTCTTTGACATTCATCACAAGATAAGACAAGCATACGGGCATCCTTGAAGAGAGTAGGCCAATAAAAACCAGATTAAGTACCTTATGTGCAGTTCTATATCCAGCATGGTGTCCTCCATAAGCTTCGGAGTGACACTTGCGTAGGATCTGTTCATGTTCATGCTCAGGTACACAACGTCTAATAACACCATCTACTCCTTCTTTATAAAGATGTGGGTCATCCCAAAAGTAAAGCCTCAAATCATAGAAGAACTTTTTCTTTTGCTGGCATGTGAAACTAGGTGGTATAAACTTAGCAACAATGTAATTAGCATAATCAGCATACCATGGAGCAGTATGAGAAGAAATTATGACATTTAATTGCTCATCAGAAAAGCTATCATCAATAGGTAGTGGGTCATCAAGCACATTTTCTAACCTAGACAAGTTGTCTGCAACGGGGTTCTTAGCTCCTTTTCTATCAACAACATGCAAATCAAATTCTTGTAGCAAGAGAACCCATCTAATAAGTCTAGGTTTAGCATCTTTCTTTTCCATAAGATATTTAATAGCAGCATGATCAGTGTGAATAGTTACTTTAGAAACAATAATATAAGGTCTAAACTTATCACAAGCAAATACAACTGCTAAGAATTCTTTTTCAGTAGTAGCATAATTTCTTTGAGCATTGTCTAGAGTTTTACTAGCATATTGAATAACATTTAGTTTCTTATCAACTCTTTGTCCTAGAACAGCACCTACATCATAATCACTAGCATCACACATAATTTCAAAGGGTAAGTTCCAATCAGGTGGCTGAACAATAGGTGCAGAAATCAATGCTTTCTTAAGTATTTCAAATGCTTCCACACAATCATCATCAAAGACAATGGTATATCTTTTTGTAATAAATTAGTCAAAGGCCGAGAAATTTTTGAGAAGTCCTTAATGAACCTCCTATAAAAAATGGCATGACCAAGGAAATTTCTTATACCTTTGATGTCCTTGGGACATGGCATCTTTTCAATAGCATCAACCTTGGCCTTATCAACTTCGATACCTCTTTCAGAAACTTTATGCCCCAAGACAATACCTTAATTAACCATAAAGTGGCACTTTTCCCAATTCAAGACAAGATTAGTTTCTTCATATCTCTACAAAACTCGATCAAGGTTGCTTAAGAAATCATCAAAAGAAGATCCATAGACAGAAAAGTCGTCCATGAAAACCTCACAAATCTTTTCACAAAAGTCAGAGAATATAGCCATCATGCATCTTTGAAAGGTAGCAGGTGCATTACATAAACCAAAAGGCATACATCTATAAGCAAAAGTACCAAAGGGCATGTAAAAGTAGTCTTTGATTGATCTTTGGCTGACACAGGTATTTGAGAGAAACCAGAATAACCATCTAGAAAGCAAAAATGTGTATGTTTGGATAATCTTTCTAGCATTCGATCAATAAAATGTAAGGGGTAATGATCTTTTTTAGTAGCCTTATTTAATTTGCGGAAATCAATTACCACCCTATAACCTATAATAATTCTTTGAGGAATCAATTCATCTTTATCACTAGGAACAACAGTAATACCTCCCTTCTTAGGGACACAATGGACAGGGCTTACCCACTGACTATCAGCAACGGGATAAATTATACCTGCCTCAAGGAGCTTTAGTATCTCCTTTCTTACCACTTCTTCCATTTTAGGATTCAGCCGGCGTTGATGATCACGAACTGGTTTAGCATCCACTTCCAAATTAATTTTATGTTGACATAGAGTGGGACTAATGCCCTTAAGATCATCAAGAGTATACCCAATAGCGGCATGGTGCTTCTCCAGAGTTTTCAATAATCCCTCTTCTTCATGCTCTCAAAGGTTAGCACTAATAATAACATGATATATCTTTTTCTCATCAAGGTAAGCATATTTAACAGTATCAGGTAGCGGTTTACGCTCAAACACGGGATCACCCTTGGGTGGAGGAGGATCCCCTAGGATTTCAACAGGTAAATTGTTTTACAGAATAGGTTCCTGTTTAAAGAATACTTCATCTAATTCCCTTCTTTCATTCATAAACATATCATTTTCATGGTCTAGGAAATATTGTTCTAAAGGATCACTAGGAGGCATGGCAATAGAAGCAAGACCAATAATTTCATCCTTACTAGGTAATTCTTCTTCACGGTGTTGTCTACTAAATTTAGAGAAATTAAATTCATGAGTCATATCATCTAAACCGACAGTAACAACATCTCTTTTGTAATATATGGTAGCATTAACAGTATTTAAGAATGGTCTACCAAATATAATGGGACAAAAGCTATCTTGTGGGGAACCAAGAACAGGAAAATCAGCAGGATATTTAGTTTTCCCACACAAAACTTCAACATCTCTAACAATTCCCATTGGTGAAATAGTATCTCTATTGGCAAGTTTAATTGTGACATCAATCTCTTCTATTTCAGCAGGTGCAATCTCATGCATAATTTCTCCGTATAAGGAATAAGGTATTGCACTAGCACTAGCACCCATATCGCATAAGCCATGATAACAATGATCTCCTATTTTAACAGAAATAACAAGCATGCCTACCACATGTCTAGGTTTATCTTTATCACGGGGTTTTGCAATTCTAGCAGTTTCATCATAGAAATAAATAACATGCCCATCTATATTATCAGACAAGAGATCTTTAACAATAGCAATATTAGGTTCAACTTTAACTTGCTCAGGAGGTGTATATGTTTTAATATTGCTTTTACGAACTACAGTTGAAGCTTTAGCATGATCCTTTATCCTAACAGGGAAAGGTGGTTTCTCAACATAAGAAGTAGGAACGATAGGATCATTATAAGTGATAGTCTTTTCTTCAACTTTAATAGGTGCAGCTACTTTTACTTCTATGGGAGGATGATATTTAAACCACTTCTCCTTGGGGAGATCAACATAAGTAGCAAAAGATTCATAGAAAGAAGCTACTATCACAGAGTCAAGTCCATATTTAGTGCTAAATTTACGGAAAACGTCGGTATCCATAAAAGATTTAACACAATCAAAACTAGGTCTCATACCTGAATCCTTACCATTGTCGAGGTCCCAATCTTCAGAGTTGCGTTTAATTATTTCCAATAAATCCCATTTGAATTCAATAGTCTTCATCATAAAAGAGCCAGCACAAGAAGTATCAAGCATGGTGCGATTGTTACCAGAAAGCCGATCATAAAATTTTTGAATAATCATTTCTCTTGAGAGCTCATGATTGGGGCATGAATATAACATTGATTTAAGCCTCCCCCAAGCTTGAGCAATGCTTTCTCCTTCGTGAGGCCAAAAATTATATATGTAATTGCGATCACGATGAACAAGGTGCATAGGATAAAACTTCTGATGAAATTCCAATTTCAATCTTTTGTAATTCCAAGACCTCATATCATCACATAGCCTATACCATGTCGATGCATCTCCCCTCAAAGATAAAGGGAAGACCTTCTTCTTAACAACATCTCCGAGTACACCTGCAAGCTTAAATAATCCACAAACTTCATCCACATATATCAGATGTTCATCAGGATGTTTTGTTTCATCTCCTAAAAAAGGATTAGCTAGCAGTTTTTCTATCATACCCGCAGGAACTTCAAAGCAAGCATTTTCATTTTCATTTTAATTTTCAGTAGGTTAAGTAGGTTGAGGAGCAACTCTTTGCTCTACTGGTCGGGGTGAAGATACCCCAAACAAGCCCCTCAGAGGATTACTTTCCATGGTGACAAGTGACAGTAAATTTCAGCACACTATATAAATTTTTCCTTACAAAATTCCACCTACCAAAGGCGCTTCACTCCCGGCAACGGCGCCAGAAAAGAGTCTTGATGAACCACAAGTATAGGGGATCTATCGTAGTCCTTTCGATAAGTAAGAGTGTCGAACCCAACGAGGAGCAGAAGTAAATGATAAGCGGTTTCCAGCAAGGTATTCTCTGCAAGTACTGAAATAAGTGGTAACAGATAGTTTTGTGATAGGATAATTGGTAACGAGCAACAAGTAACAAAAGTAAATAAAGTGCAACAAGGTGGCCCAATCCTTTTGTAGCAAAGGACAAGCCTGGACAAACTCTTATATGATGTAAAGCGCTCCTGAGGACACGTGGGAATATTGTCAAGCTAGTTTTCATCACGTTCATATGATTCACGTTTGGTACTTTGATAATTTGGTACGTGGGTGGACCGGTGCTTGGGTGCTGCCCTTATTTGGACAAGCATCCCACTTATGATTAACCTCTATTGCAAGCATCCACAACTACAACAAAAGTATTAAGGTAAACCCAACCATAGCATGAAACATATGGATCCAAATCAGCCCCTTACGAAGCAACGCATAAACTAGGGTTTAAGCTTCTATCACTCTAACAACCCATCATCTACTTATTACTCCCCTATGCCTTCCTCTAGGCCCAAACAATGGTGAAGTGTCATGTAGTCGACGTTCACATAACACCACTAGAGGAGAGACAACATACATCTCATCAAAATATCGAACGAATACCAAATTCACATGACTACTAATAGCAAGACTTCTCCCATGTCCTCAGGAACAAAAGTAACTACTCACAAAGCATAAACATGTTCATAATCAGAGGGGTATTAATATGCATATAGGATCTGAACATATGATCTTCCACCAATTGAACCAACTAACATCAACTACAAGGAGTAATTAACACTACTAGCAACCTACTAGCACTAATCCCATACTTGGAGACAAGAATTGGATACAAGAGATGAACTAGGGTTTTGAGATGAGATGGTGCTGATGAAGATGTTGATGGAGATTGCCCTCTCCCGGTGAGAGGAGCGTTGGTGATGATGATGGCGATGATTTCCCCCTCTGGGAGGGAAGTTTCCCCGGCAGAACAGCTCCCCCAGAGCCCTAGACTGGTTCCACCAAGGTTCCGCCTCGTGGTGGCGGAGTTTCATCCGAGAAGATGGCTTATGATTTTTCCCATTGAAAGACTCCATATAGAAGAAGATGGCCATGGGGGGGGCCACCAGGGGGCCCATGATGTAGGGGGGCGCGCCCAGGGGGGTAGGGCATGCCCCCCACCCTCGTGGGCAGGGTGTGCCCCCTGGTGAAGTTCTTGCTCTCAGTATTTTTATATATTTGGAAAACATCTTCCGTGAAGTTTCAGGACTTTTGGAGCTGTGCAGAATAGGTCTCTAATATTTGCTCCTTTTCCAGCCCAGAATCACAGCTGTCGGCATTCTCCCTCTTTATGTAAACCTTGTAAAATAAGAGAGAATATGCCTAAGTATTGTGACATAATGTGTAATAATAGCCCATAATGCAATAAATATCGATATAAAAGCATGATGCAAAATGGATGTATCACTGGTGTTGATGCCTAGGGAGTGAGCCTGGTCCTTGGTGTGATGAATCTCTCGGTTCCTTCGAGGCTTGGCTGGGAGGCGGGGCTAGAGATTGTTGTAATCCCAGCAGAGCCCCTCCCGAAGGCCTTGGGGCTGATGTCGATGAGAGGCACGCCTTCCTGCCCGCCAAGGTGAGGAGGGATGCGCCTCCAGTCCCCTGGCCATCTTGGCCGCTCACCATGTCTCCGAGGAAGGTGCCGAGCTGGAGTCTTGGCCGTTCCCTGGAGCGGTGTTGATGAAGACAAAGCCAGGGGAGAAGGAGAAGACGGGAGGTAGGCCTCCTAGTAGGAGCACAACTGCATCGACGCGTTCGTCTTGTATTGGTGACCCGCTGCCCCCCTGTCTGGCTCTACCCCTCTTTCCCCGGCACCGTCATCACTGTTTTCTTGGTTGTTGGGGAAAGGCTCGTTTCCCTGGTACTTCCACCTCCCCCAAGGGGTCTTCTGGCAGGGCGTCGGCGTCCTCCTCTGCCGGTGCCCGTGCTGGAGCCCCTGTTCAGCCCTGGAGGCGGTGACCAGGGGGGTGTTGAGGTGCTCCGCACATCTTCCTCCTTCGCAGCCTCGCCACTCCTGATCTTTTCTGGCTGCTTTGGGCAGGCCCTCATAGAATCAGGGTAGCGTTGTGCCTGTGTGTGTCCCGCTCTCCCTTTCTTCCCACCGCACTACTTGGGACAAGAGGGACAGGGAGAGGAGTTTACGGAGCACATATCTTTTTTCAATCTTAAACATGTAGGCGATTGCCAAATTTTAGTTCAAATAATGTAACCTTTCCAGTCCATGTCTATGTTCTGTAACACTTGTACTTGCATTAGCATATCAATGAAAAAGATGAACCTTGCTGGGAACCCGTGCATGTGTATGTCCATGCAGAGGTGAGATGCCTCTTTAATATAAATAAACGAGTTTTCCCCCGGCAGGCTATCTTGCTGGTACCCTTCTTGTCTGCCGGAGAGCACGTCTGTCGGGGAACAGATAGAGGGACCATCCCCCCTACTCCTTTCTACCAAATGCCACTTTGACCATCCTGACCGTAGCAACGTTCGAGTCATGGATGGGAGCACCTAAGTCTCAAAAGATAGGCGAGTAATAGCTTATAGAATACTAATGGACACGAGGTGGAACTTATCTGTTTGGCCCGCTGAGGATCACAGTGCTGGGAAATCTTCTCACCCCTTGTCAAAGCCAAGTTTGCGACAGGAACCTGCAACTTCATGTAGATGAGAATGAATGCAGGATGCGATCCTATCTATATGCATATGCAAATGCTCATGAAATGCCTATGCAGTGATCTTGGAATGCTCATGCATGCATGCAATCTTCATCGGGGCCTCCCACAGTGCTTCTTTATTTTCTCTTGCACGGGGTCATCGCCCCGGCTTTGTACAAGGGGTTACATGTAGCTAAGGCAAGGCCTGTACAAAAGGGTGGCTGCCGGGCAGTGCCCGACAGCCGCGCCTTATGGGTAGAACTTGCGGAGATGCTCAATATTCCATGAGTTTTGCAACTGAGTGCCATCTCCGGTCTCCAGATGGACTGCGACAGGTCTGGTGACTCGTACTACCTGGTAAGGGCCTTCCCACTTCGGTGACAACTTGTGTGTACCCTTGGTAGACTGAACGCGCCTAAGGACAAGGCCACCTTCCTCAAAACACCGGACATGAATCCTGCGGCTATGATAGCAATGCAGGGCTTGCTGGTAGTGTGCCGCATGCGTAGCATCCCGGAGATGGTTCTCCTCCAGTAGCACATCATCGTCACGCCAGTGCTGATCTTGCGCTACTTCTTTGTAGGCAAGCACTCAAGGTGACCCATAAATGAGTTCCGTGGGGATAACTGCTTCTGCCCCATAGATCAGGGAGAAGGGAGTCTATCCAGTAGCTCGGTTTGGTATCATTTTGAGGGACCAAAGAACTACTGACAGCTCATCGATCCACCGCCTGTCCTACTTCTGCAGCGTATACAAAGTTCTCGTCTTGAGTTCTCGCAGCACTTCAGTGTTCGCCCTCTCAGCTTGTCCATTGCTCCGGGGGTGTGCCATAGAGGCGAATGAGATCTTGCATCCGAGGGCATGAACGTATTGCATGAAGGCGCGACTCGTGAACTAGGTGCCGTTGTCGGTGATGATCCTTGCCGGAACTCCAAAATGACACACAAGTTCTTTCAAGAACTTGATAGTTTACTAAGCAGTCACCTTTATCACGGCAGTCACTTCCAGCCACTTTGTTAACTTGTTGATGGTAATGAACAAGAATTCAAAGCCCCCGATTGCTCGGGGGAAGGGGCCGAGGATATCGAGCCCCCAGACCAAAAATGGCCACGACAAAGGGATTGTTTGAAGAGCTTAAGCAGGCAGGTATGTTTTCTTGGAATGGAACTAACAGGCTTCACATGTCGTGACTAACTCGACTGCATCTTGGAGGGCTGTGGGCCAATAAAATCCTTGTCAGAATGCTTTCCCAACTAATGCCCTTGATCCAATGTGGGAGCCGCACATTCCTCTATGAATCTCAGCCAGTAGTTCCTTTCCTTCTTCCCAGCAGACACACTTCAATTTCACACTATTGGGACTTCTTCTGTACAGAGTGCCATCGACAAACTGAATCATACTGGCCCTCCGGGATACTTTCTCAGCTTCTTCATGGTCACCGGGAAGCTCTCAGGTTTGGAGGAAGGGGAGAGTCGGGAAGCTCTCCAGTTTGGCAGACAATGTACCTTGCCCAAGTGGGAGCCTGGGGCTCGACAACAAGGACTAGCGGCACCTCCTCTGCTGTGGGAGCACCAGCCACGTTCGCGGGGTTTGAGGACCTGGCCGGATGGGGTGGTCCGGCAGGCTATGAGGAGTTGTTTCCGGCAAGGAATCTGCCGGGAGCGAACGGCTCTACCGGGAGGGGCTTTACGATGTCCAATTTCTCCTCTTCCGGGCCGTTGCTGCTGGAGATACGGAGGGCTGAGTGAGATGGAGAATAAAAGTTCCTGGTTCCATAGGAAGCTTCTGTGCAACACACTTTGACAGATGATCAGCTATGCTATTTTCCGCACGGAGTACGTGCTCTGTTTGCAATCCGTCAAAGCGCTCCTCCAATCTCCTCGCTTCATCGACGTATGCCTCCATCAATGGATTTGATAATTCTGTTGACTTGTCTCACCACAAGCTGTGAATCTCCTCGAATGATCAGCTTCTTAATTCCCAATTCAGCCGCAATCCTGAGCCTGCCAACCAACTCTTCATACTCAGTTGTATTGTTGGTTGCTTCTTCCCAGGGAAAATAGATTTGGACGACGTACTTCAAGTGCTCCCCTGAGGGGGCGACAAGAAGCACGCCAGCTCCTACACCTTGTAGGGAAAAAGCACCATCAAAATACACAATCCATTCTTGGTGCAATTCCTTGCCGGGGATAAATGTCTCTGTCACCTCCCCATGAGGGGTTGGTGTCCATTCTGCAATAAACTCTACGAGCACCCTGCTCTGAATAGTTGATGTGCTCTCAAACTTCAAGCCCAAGCTGGATAACTCCAAAGCCCACTCCACTATTTTTCCGGTAGCCTTAGGGTTTTGGAGTATCCATTGCAACGGAAAACGAATAACAACCATGATCTCATGGGCTTGGAAGTAGTGGTGAAGTTTCCTTGAGGCGATGATGAGACCAAAGATCAACTTCTGCACGCCAGAGTACCTCGATCTAGCCCCCTATAACCAGGAGCTGCTAAAGTACACTGGGCGCTACACTACTTTCTTCCTTGCCATGTCCTTGGGGTTGCTCTCGTTGCCATGCTCATTGTTGTCCCGATCCTTCTCTGACTCTACCAATATCTGCTCACTTTCTGCCTCATCCACTTCTCTCTGTGCTACCAAGGCCGCACTGAGCACTTGGTTCGTCACTGCCATGTATAGCAACAACGGCTCCTAGGGTTTGGGAGCAACCAAGGTAGGCACAGAGGACAAGTAGGCCTTCAAGGCTTGCAGAGATGCATCTGCTTCTGGGGTCCATTTTATAGGGTCGGTCTTCCTCAAAATCTTGAAGAACGGCAGGGCGCGCTCGACAGACTTGGAAATGAATCTTCTTAGTGCGGCAACACATCCAGTCAGGCACCTCACATCCTTAACTATCCTTGGCGCCTGGATCTGCTCGATAGCCTTGCTTGTCGGGGTTGGCTTCGATCCTGTAGTGGGATACAAAGAAACCAAGCAACTTGCCGGAGGGAACACCCAATACACACTTCTCTGGGTTGAGCTTCAAATTGATCTTTCACAGATTGGCAAATGTTTCCTCCAGATCCTGAATCAGGGTGGCCTTATCCTTGGTCTTGACCATAGTATCATCCATATAAGCCTCTATGTTTCTGTGCAACTGTGGCTCAAAACCAATATGGACTGCCCTTTTATACTTCTCCATCGTATCTACTTTTCCAAACACTTTTGACCTTGTTTTCGATGCTAACTTACATGATTTGAATGGAACTAACCCGGACTGACGCTATTTTCAGCAAAATTGCCATGGTGTTATTTTTGTGCAGAAATAAAAGTTCTCGAAATGACCTGAAACTTCATGGAGAATATTTTTGGAATATATAAAAAATTGGCGAAAGAATCAACGTCAGGGGGCTCACACCCTATCCACGAGGGTGGGGGGCGCCCACCCCCCTGGGGCGTGCCCCCTATCTCGTGGGCCCCCTGAGGCTCCACCGACCTCAACTCCAACTCTATATATTCACGCTCGGGGAGAAAAAAATCAAGGAGAAGGATTCATCGCGTTTTACGATACGGAGCCGCCGCCAAGCCCTAATCTCTCTCGGGAGGGCTGATCTAGAGTCCGTTCGGGGCTTCAGAGAGGGGAATCCGTCGCCATCGTCATCATCAACCTTCCTCCATCACCAATTTCATGATGCTCACTGTCGTGTGTGACTAATTCCATCGTAGGCTTGCTGGACGGTGATGGGTTGGATGAGATTTATCATGTAATGGAGTTAGTTTTGTTAGGGTTTGATGCCTACTATCCATTATGTTCTGAGATTGATGTTGCTATGACTTTGCTATGCTTAATGCTTGTCACTAGGGCCCGAGTGACATGATTTCAGATCTGAATCTATTATGTTTTCCTGAATATATGTCAGTTCTTGATCCTTTTTTGCAAGTCAATAGTCACCTACCACGTGTTATGATCCGGTAACCCCGAAGTGACAATAATCGGGACCACTCCTGGTGATGACCGTATTTTGAGGAGTTCATGTATTCATTAAGTGTTAATGCTTTGTTCCGGTACTTTATTAAAAGGAGGCCTTAATATTCCTTAGCTTCCAATAGGACCCCGCTGCCACAAGAGGGTAGGACAAAAGATGTCATGCAAGTTCTTTTCCATAAGCACGTATGACTATATTCGGAATACATGCCTACATTACATTGATGAACTGAAGCTAGTTCTGTGTCACCCTATGTTATAACTGTTGCATGAGGAATCGCATCCAACATAATTATCCATCACTGATCCATTGCCTACGAGCTTTTCACATATTGATCTTTGCTTAGTTACTTTTCCATTGCCACTGTTACAATCACTACAAAACTGCTACTATTACTTTTGCCACCGTTACTATTACTTCCATATTACTTTGCTACTAAATACCTTGCTGTAGATATTAAGTGTTTCAGGTGCGGTTGAATTGAGAACTCAACTGTTAATACTTGAGAATAATCTTTGGCTCCCCTTGTGCCGAATCAATAAATTTGGGTTGAATACTCTACCCTCGAAAACTATTGCGATCCCCTATACTTGTGGGTTATCAAGACTATTTTCTGGCGCCGTTGCCGGGGAGCATAGCTCTATTGTTTGAGTCACTTGGGATTTATATCTACTGATCACTATGAAGAACTTGAAAGATGAAAGAACCAAGATTTATCCCTCAACTATGAGGGGAGGTAAGGAATTGCCATCTAGCTCTGCACTTGATTCACCTTCTGTTATGAGTAAACTTGCGACACCTACTCCGGCTATTCATTCTGTCATGTCGCATGTTATTGATGATGCCACTTCTGCTTTGCATGATGCTTATGATGAAACTACTTCTATGCTTGATAATACTGTGCCACTAGGTGAATTTCTTGATGAACAACTTGCTAGGGTTAGAGAGAATGAAATTATTGAAACTGATAATATTGATGAAAGTGATGATGAAGATTCTCCCCCTAGATATGAATTGCCTGTTGTGCCTGAGGGTTATGTTATGGATGAGGAAACTGCTAGAGACATTTTAGCTTGCAATGATAGATATGATCTTAAGAAACTATTAGCTAAGCTAAAAGAAAATCTTTGAATGCTAGAATGAAATATGACCCTGCTTTTGCTACTTCACCTATCTGTATTTCTGATAAGGATTATGATTTCTCTGTCGATCCTGAGTTAATTACTTTGGTTGAATCAGATCATTTTTATGGCTATGAATCTAAAACTGTTGTGGCGCATCTTACTAAATTACATGACATAGCCACCCTGTTCACTAATGATGAGAACACTTGCTATTTCTTTATCCTTAAGTTGTTTTCGTTCTCATTAAAGGGTGATGCTAAAATATGGTTTAATTCTCATGATCATGGTTGTGTGTGTAGTCCCCAAGATATGATATATTACTTCTTTGCTAAATATTTCCCCGCTCATAAGAAACAAGCTGCCTTAAGGGAAATATATAATTTGTGCACATTGAAGAAGAGAGTCTCCCACAAGCTTGGGGGAGGCTTCTCTAATTACTTAATGCTTTGGCTGATCATCCTCTCAAGAAAAATGAAATACTTGATATCTTTTATAATGGACTAACCGATGCTTCCAGAGACCACCTGGATAGTTTTTTTGGTTGTGTTTTCAGGGAAAGAACAGTTGATCAAGCTAAATTGTTATTGAATAATATGTTGAGTAATGAAAATGATTAGACACTTCCTGAACCAACTACTAAGCCAACTCCAAAGAAAAGGGGTATTCTATTTCTCAGTCTTGAATATATGCAAGAGGCAAAGAAATATATGAAAGAAAAAGGTATTAAAGCTGAAGATGCTAAGAATTACCACCTATTGAAGAGATACATGGTCTTGATAACCCGACACAGGTAGTAAAGGTAAATTCTTTCTATAGATTTGAGGAAGGTAATATTCCTCATAATAAGTCTGCTAGCCAATGCTTGGATGAGTTTGATAATTTTATTGTTAAACAAGAAAATTACAATGCTTATGTTAGTACAGAATCGAAATGTAATGCTTATATGATTGAACACTTGAGTGATTATATGTCTAGAGTTAAAGGTGAACTTAAACTTATTAGTAAACATGCTTCTATGGTTACCACTCAAGTAGAACAAGTGCTTAATGCTCAAAATGATTTTCTCACTGAATTAAATAATAAGAAAAATGAAAATGTTGTTAGAGTTGTGACTAGAGGGGGTAAAATGACTCAGGAACCTTTGTATCCTAAGGGCCACCCAAAGAGATTTGAGCAAGATTCTCAGAGAACTAATGTTGATGCACCTAGTTCTTCTAAGAAGAAGAAGAAGAAAAAGGAAAATGATAGGACTTTGCATGCTTCTAGTGAACCTGTTGTTGACACACCTGAGAATCCCAATGATATTTCTATTTCTGATGCTGAAACACAATCTGGTAATGAACATGAACCTAGTGATAATGTTAATGATGAAGTTCATGTTGATGCTCAACCTAGCAATAACAATGATGTAGAGATTGAACCTGTTGCTGATCTTGATAACCCACAATCATAGAATCAACGTTATGATAAGAGATACTTTGTTGGTAGGAAGCATGGTAAAGAAAGAGAACCATGGGTTCAGAAACCCATGCCTTTTCCTCCTAAACCATCCAAGAAAAAGGATGATGAGGATTTTGAGCGCTTTGCTGAAATAATTAGACCTATCTTTTTTGCGTATGCGTTTGACTGATATGCTTAAAATAAATCCTTATGCTAAGTATATGAAAGATATTGTTAAGAATAAAAGAAAGATACCGGAAGCTGAAATTTCCACCATGCTTGCTAATTATACTTTAAAGGTGGAATACCTAAGAAACTTGGAGATCCAGGAGTACCAACTATACCATGCTCCATTAAAAGAAACTATGTTAAAACTGCTTTATGTGATCTTGGAGCCGATGTTAGTGTTATGCCTCTTTCTTTATATCGTAGACTTGATTTGAATAAGTTGACACCTACTGAAATATCTTTGCAAATGGCTGATAAATCAACTGCTATACCAGTCGGTATTTGTGAGGATGTGCCTGTTGTGGTTGCAAATGTTACTATTTTAATAGACTTTGTTATTCTTGATATTCCCGAGGATGGTAGTATGTCGATTATCCTTGGTAGACCCTTTTTGAATACTACAAGGGCTATTATTCATTGCAACAAAGGCAATGTCACTTTTCATGTTAATGGTAATGAGCATAAGGTACATTTTCCGAGGACACAACCTCAAGTCCACAGTATTAATTCTATTGGAAAAACTTCAATGATTACTATTAGAGGTTTTGAATTTCCTCTTCCTACTGTCAAGAAGAAATATGATATTCTTATTGTTGAGGATGTGCATATCCCCGTTGAGGTAACTTAGTGTTATTCAAAAATTCTCCGGTTTCATGTTATTCGAAAAGAGTTTGTTAACAAGACTTGATCAACCTTGTTAGTGGATTCCTTTTGATGAGCATGAGATGGATGAAGTTAGAAAGCACAACTCTCTGTACCCTCCTTTTACTTTCTATTATTTAGATTAAATAAAGTAAAAATAGTATTTTCTGTCTATTTTCTAAATTATCCTTGCAATAAAAAATACCCCAAAAATAAAAGTTCTCCAAATGTACTGAAAATTTTAGATGATTTTTTGTAGAATATTTAAGAATATTTGGCACTGAGAACACACCTGGGAGCCACACCACCTGGCCACAAGGGTCCAGGGCACTCCGACCCCTTGGGGCATGCCCCTACCTCGTGGACCCCATGTCACCCCCTCCACTTATTCTTGCACCCACACACTTCGTCTTCCTCCAGAAAAATCATCCACCAGCTCAAACCCGAGTTCTAGCTCATCTTGCTGCCATTTTTGATCTCCTTGCTCAAAGCTCCATTCACAAAACTGCTTTGGGGGATTGTTCTTTGGTATGTGACTCCTCCAATGATCCAATTAGTTTTTGTTCTAGTGCTTTATTTATTGCAAATTTTTTCTTCTTAGGTGACCCTGTTCTTGAGCTTGCATGTCAAATTTATGTGGTCGAGTAGTTTTAATGCATGATATGGCCTCTAGGGACTTGTAGGAGTAGTTGCTATCAATCTTGTTGAGTTTGATTCACTTTTATTTCGAGTCACTAAAAATTTCAGAAATTTTTCAGAGGAAGAAATATGTTTGGGAAAATGTACCAAGGTGGTTCCACAAGGAAGCAAGGCCCAAGGCTCGCGATACGTGAGCCAGACAATGAACTACCAAGGGAAGCTCAAGTGCGGCCTTGTGAATGGCCGTCAGAGGATTTCATGGTCCAAGCAGGCACCAAGGATGAATTTGATGCGTATGTGTGTAACGCTAATCTTGAGAGCTTCTTATCAGATAAGTGACGGCAATACCTCTATCTAACTGATTCATTTGTGAGAAGGTTTAAATTTACATCCTCGCGGAATTCTCACACTGTTTTATTTGATCTTTATGACAAATCATATACCATGGACCTAGAAGATTTTAATACTGCTTGTAAGCTCCCGCACTGGGCTATGTTAGTGAACCTCGCAAATCCGAATATAAAGACTTTCTTGCTAGTATCACTGTGGGGGAATCTAGAGAAATAACACAAGCTACCATAGGGAGCATTCATTTCCCTTCCACACATTATTTTGCTCTCTTCATTGGTAGATGCATTAAGAGTAAAGATGAGGCTTGCCACATGTGTGTTCTAGATCTCAGTGTCCTCAAGAGTGCGGTATTAGGTGATAATAAACAATATAACTTGGGTGCTATTGTTGCACGTATGTTGCATCACAACAGTATAAGTGGAGATTTGTTTGGTGGAATTTATGCAACTCGTGTAGCTAACTATCTTGATATACCCATATGTGGAAATGATATTTAGTTGCCTCCTACTTTCCTAGATTATAATGCCATGGTTCGCCATCATTTTGTTGAGAGGAACGATTAGTTCCTCTAGTACCGACTAATCTTTGACAGACGGTGCACCGTCCATGTTGCTCTCCCTGCTCCTACTTTCTTTGACTTTCAGGCAAAAGGGAGATATGTTATAACCAGGGAGGAGGCGAACGAGTACGAGAGGAGGACAGAGGCAGCTCGCCTCCAAACTGCAGCTCGTTAGGCGGTAGCTGCTGCATCTCAGTATGACCCCAGCTACAACTTTGGATATCCACCAGGTCAGCCGTGGCCCTAGACCAACATAGGCCAAAAGCCTAAGCTTGGGGAGTACGTATTTCTCACCGACATTACATTCATGTTCACACACTCATTCCAGTTGTCGGTGCTCATACTTTTTCATTGTACTATCCATGCTAGTTTATTTCCTTTTCCAGCTTTCTTCTTGTGTATTTGAAAAACCTTAACAGAAACAAAAAAATAGTTGTAGCTTTTAGCTAGTTTACTTTCCACGCTTGTAGTAGTAATAATTAAAAGAAAACCCAAAAAGATTTCTCGTTCTTCTTTTGCTTGTTGGGAGCTTTCCCGTGTAAATAGTTTTGTTTCTATCTTTTCTTTTGGGGTCGAGAGGAGAAGACCATGATGAAAATGTTGAGTGGCTCTTATATGCATTATTGTTGATTTAACAAAGAGCCCATATTACCTTGTCTTCTCCCTTGTATTGAATGCTTGCAGATTTCCAGCTTAGTGCAATGCACGTGCACTATTATTATTATCCACACCGTTCGGTCGTGCAAGTGAAAGGCAATAATGACGATATATGATAGACTGATTGAGATGAGAGAAGCTAGTACGAACTCGGACTATCTTGTTTTTGTAAATATGATTAGTTCATCTACTATGTGTTATGATCCGGTAACCCCGAAGTGACAATAATCGGGACCACTCCTGGTGATGATCGTAGTTTGAGGAGTTCATGTATTCACTAAGTGTTAATGCTTTTTCCGGTACACTATTAAAAGGAGGCCTTAATATCCCTTAGTTTCCAATAGGACCCTGCTACCACGGGAGGGTAGGACAAAAGATGCCATGCAAGTTCTTTACCATAAGCACGTATGACTATATTTGGAATACATGCCTACATTACATTGATGAACTGGAGCTAGTTCTGTGTCACCCTATGTTATAAATATTGCATGAGGAATCGCAAGCGACATAATTATCCATCACTGATCCATTGCCTACGAGCTTTTCACATATTGATCTTTGCTTAGTTACTTTTTCGTTGCCACTGTTACAATCACTACAAAACTGCTACTGTTACTTTTGCCACCATTACCGTTACTTCCATATTACTTTGCTACTAAATACCTTGCTACAGATATTATGTCTTTTAGGTGCGGTTGAATTGACAACTCAACTGTTAATACTTGAGAATATTCTTTGGCTCCCCTTGTGTCAAATTAATAAATTTGGGTTGAATACTCTACCCTTGAAAACTGTTGCGATCCCCTATACTTGTGGGTTATCACCCTTGCGAAAGTAGACCCGACACTCTTTAATCCGAATGGCATGCGGACAAAGCAGTACGTACCACAAGGAGTGATAAATAAGGTCTTCTATTCGTCTTCCTTGGACATGAAGATTTCGTGATACCCAGAGTATGCGTCCAGAAAGGATAGCAAATCACAACCTAAAGTGGAATCCATGATCTGGTCGATGCGTGGAAAGGGAAATGGATCTTTCGGTTAAGCCTTGTTGAGATCTGTGAAATCTATGCAAAGCCTCCATTTCTCGTTAGCCTTCCGGACTACCACTCGATTTGCCAACCATGTGGGGTGCAGTACTCCTCTGACCAAACTAGCCGCCTCAAGTTTGTTGATCTCTTCTGCAATAAACTACTGCCTCTCCAAGGCTTGCTTCCTGACTTTCTGCTTGACAGGCCAGGCATGTGGGCAGACAGCAAGGTGGTGCTCGATTACCTCCTTGTGAATACTGGGGATATTAGATGGTTGCCAGGCAAACACATCGATATTCGCCCACGGGAAGGCAACGAGCGTGCTTTCTTCGTCGAGGGTGGCGCTGATAGTGAAGGTACCATCAACGCCAGCCAGCCCTGCTAGGACCTTCTTCACTTGGGGTGCTGCATCCTTGGATCTCTTACTATTAGAACACTCTGGCACGTCATCAACGGGTGTCGTGCACTCGGTGGGGGCACGCGTCCTAGAAACTTTGCCGAAGTCCCTACAGTCTCTCTTCTTTCCTTTACTTTCCTTGGCGAGGGCGGCCACTATCGGTGTCAAAACCGGCGGATCTTGGTAGGGGGTCCCGAACTGTGAGTCTAAGGTCGATGGTAATAGGAGACTGGGGACACGATGTTTTACCCAGGTTCGGGCCCTCTCTATGGAGGTAATACCCTACGTCCTGCTTGATTGATATTAATGAATACGAGTATTACAAGAGTTTATCTACCTCGAGATCGTAATGGCTAAACCCTAGAGGTCTAGCATGTATGACTATGGTAATGAATATCTGTCTCCGGACTAAGTCCTCCGGTTTATATAAGAACCGGGAGGGTCTAGGGTTACACAAGGTCGGTTACAAAGAAAGGAATCGATATATCCGGTCGCCAAGCTTGCCTTCCACGCCAAGGAGAGTCCCATCCGGACACGGGTATAGTCTTCGGTCTTTGTATCTTCACAGCCCATAAGTCCGGCCCATGGCTGACAGGCCGGACGCCCGAGGACCCCTTAGTCCAGGACTCCCTCAGTAGCCCCTGAACCTGGCTTCAATGACAAGGTATCCGACGCGTAGATCTGTCCTTGGCATTGCAAGGCAGGTTCCTGCTTTTGAACTCCAAAATAGTCTTGGGACGTACCGATGTGTCCGGACCTGTAACTCACGCCACACACAACCGTAGAGAGAAAATAATATTTCACGAATCCAATCTGTTGACAACTTTTTTACAACATGACATCATGCCTGCCCGGTCACTATATCGAACCGTTTTGTCTGCCATCCCGTGTTTCGAGATGCGATTTCCATTGGCACGTGTTGTCAAACCAGAGACCGTGTCCCCTTATTGCGGTATTCTCATCAATACGGGCATGGGTGACCCGACCATGCCGTTTACACAGCCCTTGGGAGCAGGCGAGTGGGGAGGCGTTCAATATTTACTGCCTTTATAAGGAGATAAGAATCCCTTTTCTTCACCCATGCCTTCTCTCTTCCTCTGCCCTTCCACTCTTGAGCTCCAGCGCCCAAGTTCTCATCTTCTCCGTCTCGAGCAAGCACTCAACCATGTCCGGATCCGGAGGTCAAGGCAAGTGGATGGCCTCCACCATTCAGGAGGAGGACATCTCCGAGCTTCGGGCGGCTGGGTACCTAGAGAAGGGAATCGCCCACCGCCTTCCGACCCAGGGACAAATCATTCCCACGCCGAAGCCCAACGAGAGGGTAGTATTCATCCCTCATTTCCTCCGCGGGTTAGGATTTCCACTCTACCCCTTCGTCCACGGGCTGATGTTCTACTACGGGATAGATTTCCATGATCTATCCCTGAACTCCCTCCTCAACATCTCGGTGTTCATCGTCATGTGTGAGGCCTTCCTTCACATCCAACCCCACTTCGGGCTGTGGTTCAAGGTCTTCAATGTGAAGCCGAAGGTGGTGGATGGCCAGCATGCGGAGTGCGGAGGCGCCATGGTTAGCAAGATGGCCAATGTCTCCTAGCCGAAAGGCACTTTCGTGGAGACTGTAAAAGAATGGAAGAAACATTGGTTCTATATCATAGAGCCCCGCGGCACCACCCGGGCTGCAACTGCCAAATTCAACTCTGGCGCTCCCATGCGACTCACCTCCTGGCTCAAGAAGGGCCCGAACTGGTGTTCGTCAGACGAGCTGACGGCGCTGCAGACGCGCATTCAAAGCATGGTGGATAGAGATATCAAACTCGTCGATATAATCCAGGTGATGCTAGTTCGCCGGATTCTTCCATGCAAAAGCCGAAGTCGCTCTCTCTGGTTGTTTAATACGAAGAAGCACCATACCCTGAAGAGGCTCTTCGAAACCACTCACGAAGATGCCTAGAGGTTGCTTTTTAAGGGCAACGAAACACCGCCAGCCACAGATTCAGACCGCGGGCATGACATCAACCACCTCGCCACCGCCGGCCATAGATTCGGACTGCAAACCTTACTTGCTTGTTTCAAGGATGAAGTCTAAGCCTTTATTATCATGGCTTCTTCAGGAGTGGACGGAGATGGCGAAGCTGATCCAATGTCCGGCTCCACTGCCAGAAGAACCAGTCATCCCGCGTTTAGCGAAGATGCTGGTGCCGGTGCCCTATAAGACGCCGGAGAAGAAGGCCACCGGAAGGCCAAGGGGGTCCGGAGTGGGCCCCGCCGCAGGGGCGCTTCGGACGTGACATCCGAAGATAAGACCCGCTCTTCCGCCACCAAAGAGGATGACGATGAAGAGGAGGAGGAGAACAACCCTCCCCATGATGAGGGGAGGAAGAAGAGGGCGGCTTCGGCGAATCTCGAGGCGGAGACGTCCAAGAAAGGGAAGAGCTCCCTTGCGGATAACACTACGTGGGACGCCAACAGTAGTCCAGAGAGACGCCCCTGCACTAAGCCTCGGGCCGCATCGTAAGTGCTAAAACCCATATCCGCCCATAAACCAAGTCTTTCCTCTTTGTTGTATTGATATAATCAGTTATGCTATTGCAGTCCAGCCCACGACAGTTCGTAGTGATCCTCATCATGAGGTTCGCTGGACTCAAAGGCGATGGCCAGCGATTCACCACTGGTCGCTCACTCCCCCAAGGCCAAGGACGATGCAGAGGTGCGTCCGAAGGACTGTTCGAGACGGGGGAGAGGCTCAGGATGCACCAGAAGGCGAAACCCCCGTCGCCGGACACCAGGGGAGTCAATCCCCATGGAGACTGGTGGGGATGTGAGGGAATCCTGGATTAGGGGGTCCTCGGACAGCCGGACTATATACTTTGGCCGGACTATTGGACTATGAAGATACAAGATTGAAGACTTCGTCACGTGTCCGGGTGGGACTCTCCTTTGTGTGGAAGGCAAGATTGGCAATTCGGATATGTAGATCTCCTCCCTTGTAACCAACTCTGTGTAACCCTAGACCCCTCCGGTGTCTATATAAATTGGAGGGTTTAGTCCATAGGACGACAACAATCATAATCATAGGCTAGCTTCTAGGGTTTAGCCTCTATGATCTCGTGGTAGATAAACTCTTGTAATACTCATATCATCAAGATCAATCAAGCGGGAAGTAGGGTATTACCTCCATCGAGAGTGCCTGAACCTGGGTATACATTGTGTCCCCAGCCTCCTGTTACCATTAGCCTTAGACGCATAGTTCGGGACCCCCTACCCGAGATCCACCGGTTCTGACACCGACATTGGTGCTTTCATTGAGAGTTCCACTGTGCCGTCACGATAAAGGCTTGATGGCTCCTTCGATCATCGGCAACGACGCAATCCAGGGTGAGGTTTTTCTCCCGGGACAGATCTTCGTATTCGGCAGCTTCATACTGCAGGCCGACTCGCTTGGCCATGTGGAGCAGATCGACAGCTACGCCCCTGGCCGTCAGGTCAGGTTTGGAAGCTTGAACTATACTGCTGACATCCACGGAGACTTGATTTTCGACGGATTCGAGCCCATGTCAGGTGCGCCGCACAGTCATGACGAGCATGACTTAGCCCTGTCGTCGGACGGTGCTCGGGAGATCACACATGCGGCTACTCCGGCCCTCAATCTGGAGCAGATCGTGCCATCCGAGGACGGGTGGATGGACCCTGCCACGGAGGACGCACACTCAGCGGCGATAGAGCCGAATACTGACTTCACCTCCTATGAGACATGTGTCATCGGACCCTTGGATTCGTCCCCGGCCACAGGCTCCAAACCGCTTGCGTCCGTGCCTATCGAATCCGATTGGGCAGCAATCATGGAGTTTACCTCCACGGATATCTTTCAGCACTCGCCCTTGGGCGACGTGCTAAATTCATTGAGGTCTCTCTCCTTGTTAGGAGACCCGTGGCCGAACTATGTCCAGCTTGAGTGGGAAGCGGATGACGAAGAAATTCATTCCTCACCCACCACCCACTTAATAGCCACTGTCGATGACTTAACCGACATGCTTGATTTCGGCTCCGAAGACATCGACGGTATGGACGATGATGCAGGAGAAGAACTGGAACCATCGCCCACAGGGCGCTGGACAGCCACCTCATCATATGATATATATATATATATGGTGGACACACCTAAAGAAAGCGAAGGCAATAAAGCAACGGAGGATAATCCCCTCGATAAGCAATCCAAGCACCGGCGTCATCAGCGCCGCTCTAAGCCCCGCCATAGCAAAAGCAGCGATACCGGCACAAAAGACAATAACACTGTGGATAGTGCCGAAGACGAAGACAATCCCCTCCAGCCAGGCTTCGAGCGGGAGGATGGGCAAGCTAGCCCTAAGGAACAGGCGACAGACGGAGAATTATAGGATGACAATTACATGCCCCTCTCCGAAGACGAGGTGAGCCTCGGCGACGAAGAATTTATCATGCCTGAGGATCCCGTCGAGCAGGGGTGCTTCAAGCGCCGGCTTATAGCCACAGCAAAAACCCTGAAGAAAAAGTAGCAGCAGCTTCAAGCTGATCAAGATCTGCTAGCGGATAGATGGACCGAGGTCCTGGCAGCCAAGGAATACGAACTCGAGTGCCCAACCAAAAGTTACCCAAAGTGCAGGTTGCTACCCCAACTCGAGGAGGAAGCATTAAAGCCTACACTACCAGCGTATGATGCGGCTGACCGGCCACCTCATGGCTGAGACAAAGCGGCATATCAGCCCGAAGTCCAGCCCGCACCCCATCGCCGGTCAAACAAAAACACCAAGGCCCGGGGCTACACGCAGGACCTGCGAGACGTATTGGAAAACAAAGCATGACATACAAGATTGATCTACGGATCACGGGGGCGCGCCCCAACGCATGACGACGAACGTCATGCCAGATATACTAAAAGCAAATCTGGCCAGGCCGAATACAGCAGACAAGACTCATATGAACTGTTTTGTGATATAGCCCGGCACAGAGGCGCCGCACACCCCCTATGCTTCACCGACAAAGTAATGGATCACGAATTCCCAGAAGGGTTTAAACCCGTGACCATTGAATCATATGATGGTACAACAGACCTCGCGGTATGGATTGAAGATTTCCTCCTCCACATCCACATGTCCCGCGGTGACGATCAACATGCCATCAAGTACCTCCCACTAAAACTCAAAGGGTCGGCTCGGCATTGGCTGAATAGCCTGTCGGGAAACTCCATTGGCAGTTGGGAGAACTAAGAAGACGCATTCCTTGACAACTTCCAGGGCACTTATGTGCGACCACCGGATGCTGATGACTTGAGTCACATAATCCAACAGCCCCAGGAGTCAGCCAGGAAATTCTGGACTTGGTTCCTAACTAAAAAGAACCAAATTGTCGACTGTCCAGATGCTGAGGCCTTAGCGGCATTTAAGCATAACATCCGCGATGAGTGGCTCGCCTGACACCTCGGCCAAGAGAAGCTGAAGTCCATGGCAGCCCTCACGACACTCATGACCCTCTTTTGTGCGGGCAAGGATAGCTGGCTGGCTCGCAGCAGCAACACATCAAGAAATCCTGGCAATTCAGATGCTAGAGATAGCAATGGCAAGCCACGTCGCAACAGACACAAGCGCCGCAACAACGGTGACAACACCGAAGACACAATAGTCAATGCCGGATTTAGTGGCTCTAAATCTGGTTAGCAGAAAAAGTTGTTCAAAAGAAGCAATCCGGGCCCGTCCAGTTTGGACCACATACTCGATCGCTCGTGTCAAATTCATGGCACCCCCAATAAACCAGCCAACCACACCAACAGAGAATGCTGGGTGTTCAAACAGGCCGGCAAGTTGAATGCCAAAAACAATGAAAAGGGGCTGCATAGCGACGACGAGGAGGAGCCCCGGCCGCTGAACATAGGAGGATAGAAGAAATTACATCCCCAAGTGAAAATGGTGAACATGATATACGCAACCCATATTCCCAAGCGGGAATGAAAGCATGCACTAAGGGACGTCTATGCGATGGAGCTAGTCGCCCCAAAGTTCAACCCATGGTCTTCTTGTCCGATCACTTTTGATCGCAGGGACCACCCTACCAGTATCCGTCATGGCGGTTCTGCCGCATTGGTCCTTGACCCCATCATTGACGGATTTCACATCACTCGAGTCCTTATGGACGGTGGCAACAGTCTGCACCTGCTCTATCAGGATACGGTGCGCAAAATGGGTATCAACCCCTCGAGGATCAAACCCACAAAAACCACCTTTAAAGGTGTCATACCAGGTGTAGTGGCCTGTTGCACGGGCTCAATCACACTAGAAGTGGTGTTCGGATCTCTGGACAACTTCCGAAGCGAGGAGTTGATCTTCGATATTGTCCCCTTCCGCAGTGGCTATCATGCACTGCTCGGACGAACCTCATTCGCCAGATTCAATGCGGTACCGCATTATGCATACCTCAAGCTCAAAATGCCAGGACTATCGGTGTCAAAACCGGCGGATCTCAGGTAGGGGGTCCCAAACTGTGCGTCTAAGGCTAATGGTAACATGAGGTAGGGGACACAATGTTTACCCAGGTTCGGGCCCTCTCGATGGAGGTAATACCCTACTTCCTGCTTGATTGATTTTGATGATATGAGTATTACAAGAGTTGATCTACCACGAGATCATAGAGGCTAAACCCTAGAAGCTAGCCTATGATTATGATTGTTGTTGTCCTACGGACTGATCCCTCCGGTTTATATAGACACCGGAGGGGGCTATGGTTACACAGAGTCGGTTACAAGGGAGGAGATCTACATATCCAAATTAGCAAGCTTGCCTTCCACGCAAAGGAGAGTCCCACCCGGACACGGGACGAAGTCTTAAATCTTGTATCTTCATAGTCCAACAGTCCGGCCAAAGTATATAGTCCGGCTGTGCGAGGACCCCCTAATCCAAGACTCCCTCAGTAGCCCCTGAACCAGGCTTCAATGACGATGAGTCCGGCGCGCAGATTGTCTTCGGCATTGCAAGGTGGGTTCCTTCTCCGAATACTCCATAGAAGATTTTGAACACAAGGAGCGTGTCCGGCTCTGCAAAATAAATTCCACGTACCATCGTAGAGAGTATATTATTACAAAAATGTAATCTGCTGACAACTTTTTATAACGTGACGTCCTGCCATGGCCCGGTCATTACGAACCGTTTTTCCCTGCCTACCACTGCACGTGTCGCGAGGCGGTTTTATTGGCACGTCTTGTCGAAGCAGAGATCATGTTCCCCTTATCACGGGATTCTTATCAATACGGGTGTGGGTAACCCAATCGTGTTTGTTAGTATGACTCCTCGATTTTAGGCAAGTTCCAAATGGCCATGCGGAGGACGCTTGATATTCACCCTCTTTATAAAGGGGCGAAGGCCTGTCCTTTTTCTTCTCGCACCCAATCCTTCCCCTCCCCCACCTCGAGTTCCAACACCCAAGGCTTAGGCTAAGCGCTTCGGACCTTCAACCATGTCTGGATCCAACCTTCAAGGTCGTTGGATGGCCTCCTCTGTCACAGAGGAGGACATCAAGAAGCTAAGGGAAGCCAGGTATCTGACCGCCGAAATCTCACACAGGCTGCCTGCTCAAGGGCAGGTCATCCCCACTCACGAACCCAACGAGAGTGTCGTATTTGTTTCCCACTTCCTCCGAGGGCTAGGCTTTAGTCTTGATCCCTTTGTAAGAGGGCTTATGTTCTATTACGGGCTCGATTTCCATGATCTAGCTCCAGATTCCATCCTTCACATCTCGTCATTTGTCATCGTGTGTGAGGCCTTCCTCCGCATCACCCCACACTTCGGCTTATGGCTCAAGACTTTCAATGTGAAGCCGAAGACGATCAACGGGCGACACGCAGAATGCGGAGGTGCCATAATAAGCAAAGGCGTTGATGCTCCATGCCCTAAGGGCTCCTTCCCGGAGGTGTCCAACTTATGGCAGTGGGAGTGGTTTTACATCACAGCTCCCCGAAGTAAAAAGTGGGCAGCTGCCCCTACGTTCCGCTCAGGCCCCCCGCCGCAACTGGTGTCATGGGTCAACAAGGGGTTGTACTGGGGGCCAGTTAATGACGTGCTGACATTGCAAAGTCGCATCTAATATATCCTCAAGAGGGATGTCAGTCTTGTCAAGGTAATGCAAGTTATGCTAGTTCGTCGGGTCCTGCCATGCCAGCGTCGATCTCTCCGTTTGTGGGAGTTCAACCTGGAAGGACCGCGAACTATTCAGCAATTCTTCGGCGTGACGCTTGAAGAGTTGTACGAATTGCTCTTCGGGTCACGAATAAAGTGTCCGGACACCATCGAGGATGCGGGTCTCAACTGCAACCGTCCAGATACCCATGTAAGTAATTCTACGGCCGAACATGTTGTCTTTTTATTTGTCACAACATCATTCTGAAAAAATCGCTCTCGGCCAAGACTGGATAAGAAAGGAGAAGATGATCAGGTGTTCGGCCCCCCTTCTAGAAGGCTCGCCGGATCCTATGCTAGCCATGATGCTTGAGCGCGCACCTTATCAAGTGCCATCAGGGGAAGATAAGGGAAGGAATAAAGAAGCCGAAAGCGGGCTTCACGCATTACTCATCCAAACCGGGGGAATTAGTGTCTCCGCGAAGGAGGATAATCGGGGAGAAGAATCCAGAATCCCCTCTCCCCAAGGAAGGAAAAGGACCGCCTCTCAAGACTTGGAAACGAAGATTTCCAAACGAGGGAAGAAACATTCGCCAGGGGGCCCTGCCCCGAAGGGCGTCTTTACCACACAGTGCCCGCAAGGGGGCTGTCGGTGTCAAAACCGGCGGATCTCGGGTAGGGGGTCCCGAACTATGCGTCTAGGCCGGATGGTAACAGGAGGCAGGGAACATGATGTTTTACCCAGGTTCAGGCCCTCTTGATGGAGGTAAAACCCTACGTCCTGCTTGATAAATATTGATGATATGGGTAGTACAAGAGTAGATCTACCATGAGATCAATGAGGCTAAACCCTAGAAGCTAGCCTATGGTATGATTGTATGTATATGATCTATCGACTAGCCTGGCCTCGGTTTATATAATGCACCAGAGGCCTAGGATAACAAGAGTCCTAGCCAAATACGCCGGTGGGAAGGAGTCCTTGTCTTGATCGCCAAGTCTTGTGGAATATTCCTTGTATGCGGCAGCTGTCTGAACTGGCCCATGAGTATACGACCATGGGGGTCCTCGGCCCAATCTAATAGATCGGGAGATGACGTGGTGAGTACCCCCTACTCCAGGACACCGTCAGTAGCCCCCTGAATCGGTCTTGAAGTTAGGGATGCTCCTCGATTCTTCCGAACTATTCTTCATCTTCGGTCGTCGGTCTTGAAAACTGGTTCAACAAATCTTCTCATCTTCGTTCTTGAGGATCTCCGAGATGCATTCGACGAGTTTATACGCCGGGTATCCGAGGAGCCCCTTTAAGTTTCCGGCCTTTATAAATGCCTTGTTTATTTTTATGCCACACCTCGGGTTTGAAGTTGTTCCCGGGAGGCAGTGTCCTCTTGTGTCCGAGCTCCAACGCCGGACTGCATTCGAGTTATCGTTTGCAGCCGAGCACCAACGCCGGACCTCTTCCCAACTCTAATGCCGGAATGTATCCGAGCTCCAACGCCGGACTATGTATCCGAGCTCCAACGTCGGACTATATCCGAGGTGTCATAAATCACCTTGGTTCAAAGAAGTTTGAAGGAGTTTAGCCGAGCTTAATGCCGGAAATGCCCTCTATGGAGCCAGCCACTAGCGCCCGAGCTTTATGCCGGACTGCTTCCGAGGTGGTGCACCACCCTGACTGTGGGCTGATTTTTTGTCAATATTTTTTATTATTGCAATTTATTCTCTGCCGAGATATATAGCCAGTAGCCCTCAAGGTGTGTATCGGTCTAAAACCCGAGATGCACCTGAAGGATGACGTAAGACCGTTGATACTAGTAGCCGCTGAGACTCAGGTTGATTTGCAAAATCGGCCTGAGGATCAAGTCCAAGCTTGGCAGAATACTTCAGGACACTAAAAGCGGCGTGTTCAGTCCTTGAGACTCAGGTTGGGTGCGGCCGACCAACCTGAGGATCAAAATCTCCTCGGAAACTATATTGCACATAAAATTTTCTGCATTGGACAAGCAATGCAGTAGCCCCCGAGACACTGGTTGGGTGGTAACACCAGATCAGGGGATCAATGTGCCCCTTTAATATTTGTAAATAATAAGCCCGAAGCCCAGTAGCCCCCGAGCCTTAATACGGGCACGAGTGGCCGAATTAAGGATCAATATCCATAGTAAAATCACAAATTATGTGTAATGACTCTATGTATCCAAGTACTTTATGTCATTAATGCTCGGATCCGCATTGTACAAAACTTTGTTGACCGACCATCGGCTTCCACCTCCTCGGCCAGTAGCCGAGGAGTGTTTGTCCTACTTTATAAAGCCTTTATGAGGGCAAAGATTTACAACAAACAAGGCAATCTGGCCATACGGTTTTATAAACAAAGGTACGCAGAGAGTTATATCACTGTTTAACAGAAGAAATGTCTTCCAAAGAAAATAGTCCCGCTATCGGTTCCTTTCTTTGGGTTGTCATGCTAAGCATGATCATTAAACATCATCTCTAATGTAAGAGCAAAATATTGAGGATTTAGTTTGGGAAGCCAGTTAATAGCCCCCGGTAGTGTTCGGCGACAATCCGGGTCAAGCCGTAAACACTTCGAGCAATGTTATGAACGGCCCATCATTTAACATAGTCATCGGATCACTGACCTGTTTACGGTTATTGTGAAAGTTAGTTTTCGGCTTTCTCCACTGAGGTGCTTAACCATGTGAGCTGGAAGCACAATCGCAGTGGTTCTCCCTTTGCACGCCTAGCCGAACAAAACGGAACGTAGGAAGCAAGTGCAGGAGCCGGGCAACCCAACTATTGACTGAAGACACAATTCGAAACCGATGCATATATAGCAATATCTGAGAATGTTTTTGCCGAATCCCTAAAGGTGTCCGGTGTTGCACTGCGAGACTAATGCTGGAGAAGCACAAATAGTTTAAAAGTGCCAAAAGCTTGGAAAACCAAGAAACATCAGTAAAAACATGACGTCCGAACAATATCAAGTGTTCGGTGCCAATCCGAAAGTTGGTCTTAGAAAAAAGAAGTGCTTCTATCGTGCTTTAACATGATACATCCTATCTCAAGACTTCGAGCGGATCATCCTACGACTTCAACCTCCTATCCCGAGGGCGGAGTACTTCTCATCAGGCCAGTTTAGCAAACTAAACTCTAGCGGCTTTGAGAGAGAAATTAGGCTCCCCGGCTAGTGACCGCACACTCGTGTCGAAAAAGGAGTGATAAATAATAATAAAACTTTGCAACGACTAAGAAGAAGAACACTTATTATAAAACGGCTCAAATAAACTTAAGAGCCCCCAAGTGACTTGGGTAGAAGAATGATTGCATGTACCGAAGTATTTATATCATATCTATGTTCAACCGAACTTTAAACGCGTCTTAACCGACCGTCAGCTTCTCCCTCTTCGGTCAAGGACCGAAAAGTGTTATGTACTCCATCGGTCGAGAATATCGACGGTGTTTCCAATAACCAGGCAATCAGGCCATAAGGCTGTAACAGACAAAGCGCGCTCAGGAACTTATGCTATATTACCGTGAAGTGTAAGAAGCATCTTCGAAGAAAATAGTACCCCCACCGATACCTTTCTTCGGTGCTCATTGTTATTATGAGACTTGTGCAATAGATTTTTTGTACTCATGAGTTCCGTTGTGTGCCGACCATCATTGAAAACTATAAGAGCGCTAGCTTTCGGCTTCACCCAGTCTGAGGTCCGGCTCGGTTGACCCGATCGTGACAATCGCAGAGGTGCTCCCTTTACTCCCTAGCCGAACAATCGGGAACGTAGGGGTAAACACAGGAGCGAGGCAACCCAGCTTGCAAATCGCTTAAGTCAATATGGTGCATATTGTGGCGTAATACACGAACAAGGAACGAAGCCGTACAAGTATAATCATATGCAACAGGAAAAGCTTCATAAAGGAAGCACCCAAGTAAATGGGGTATTTGAATTTATGCGTCACAAACAAAGTTTGGGCAAGGAAATTTTTTACAAGCAACTTTTTTCCAAAAAAGTATAATGCTTGGTCGAACCAAGCACAAGTTAGAAATTAAAGCTTTGAGCATGAAAGCGACTTAGCTGGTTAATGTGTTCGGTATTGATGACACGGTCCGAGCTTGATGCGGGGCAAGGTTCTATCCCCCAAGCTGGTCCCGAGGTGGCAGAACGGAGAGCTCGACACGCCGAAGTGGTGACATAGCACGGTCAATGCAGACCGGCAGAGTGACGCCGAAGTCCCCAGATCATTTTCGTGTGCACAAAATAGTGCAAACCAGATATAATAGTAATAATGATAATTTTTAAAAAATGTTGCATAATAAATAATTTATGCAAAGTGAGGAATATAAGAAATATGGCTTGGCGCCGAAGTCAATGTCGAGGCAGGGCGTCGACGTGATGTAGTAAAGGCGTGGCAAAGCCTGAATTCACAGGTCGGTCCAAGCTCTGGATGCGGCGTTCGCCGGACTATGTACGGAAATTGATCGAACCACCACGCGACCGTCGTTAATGCGGTCACCATTTGATAAACCGAGGCAAAGCCCTCGGCCCAGCTAACGTGATGGAGCTGGTCGGCTAGTGACGCCGAAGTGTCCGGAGTAGGTTGATGAAGAGATGGCGAAGCCCCCGGTCCAGCCGAGATGTCGAAGCCTCGACGTCAGCCGATGAGTCGAAGTAGGTCGGCGTGATGGACACCAGCTTGAAGAAGCAATAGTGCGGCCCTGTCGATGCAGGTCGTGACGTGGTCGATGCCGGCTTGATGAAGCGACCGTGCGGCGATGCCGGTATGCCCGCTCCGTGTAATCCGTGGGGCGGCTATGTTGATGATGATTTATCCTTTGCGATGCCGGACTCTTGTTCGGCTTGCCGAGATGATGATCCGAAGAAGTTGAGCTCGGCTAAAGTGACGACGTGTCTAGCGCAGGTCGGCAGCCGTGGAGTAATATTGCCGGACTGGTTTGACACCAGCATGATGTTGAAGATCATGTTCAAAAGATCTTAAAGTTAGTGGGATGTGTTCGGAAACAAAACACAATACCCGTACAAAACTTCCTTCAAAAGGGATGTCCGAAATCCCGTTCATAAAAAAGATGAACTCGGGTCGGATTCGTTTTCGCGCAGAAAACAGATCCAAAAAGTGATGCACTAATCGGAAGGTTCCGGAGTTTGGACGGTCGGATCGAGCTGAAATTTTGAGAGGTGGTAGATATAGGAATTACGCAGCCGATCAACGGTTGGATATGCCAAAGGACGTCCGAGCTAGAAGCTGGACACCACGCCCTAAACTCATCCAAATTCCCATCCAGATTTGACAAGGCTCCGGTATATCGTGGATTGCCAGAGATTCCTCCATCGGAACTCGACGAAATTTTCCAGGGTTGTTATAGGCCCAATTCCGCTCAATTCCACCAAAGCGATCGTCAAAGTGATACTCGAGGATGTGGTGGCGGCAGATACGAGTTCGCTGTCCAAAAAACAGCACGGTCGCTTGAGGGCAATGTTGACGTTGAGCCCCCGAGCTCCATAGATAATTCCTCCATGATCTTGATAGAGATCGGAGTTGATGTTTAATGAAGGCCCTCGTCTGAACATGGTGATCCGAACACGGGGCGCAATTCTTGGTCGAACCAAGGTGACCAGTCGAACTGGTGATGAAGACGCCGAAGTCACAGTTGATCTGCAGGTGAGCCATCGATCCTTTTGTCGATCACACAGCGGAACTCTCAATGAAGGCACCAATGTCGGTGTCGAAACCAGCTTATCTCGGGTAGGGGGTCCCGAACTGTGTGTCTAGGCCGGATGGTAATAGGAGGCAGGGAACACGATGTTTTGCCCAGGTTCGGGCCCTCTTGATGGAGGTAAAACCCTACGTCCTGCTTGATTAATATTGATGATATGGGTAGTACAAGAGTAGATCTACCACAAGATGAATGAGGCTAAACCCTAGAAGCTAGCCTATGGTATGATTGTATGTATATGATCTATCGACTAGCCTGGCCTCGGTTTATATAATGCACCAGAGGCCTAGGATAACAAGAGTCCTAGCCGAATACGCCGGTGGGGAGGAGTCCTTGTCTTGATCGCCAAGTCTTGTGGAATATTCCTTGTATGCGGCAGCTGTCCGAACTGGCCCATGAGTATACGGCCATGGGGGTCCTCGGCCCAATCTAATAGATCGGGAGATGACGTGGTGAGTACCCCCTAGTCCAGGACACCGTCAGGGGCCAGCCCTCCATAGAGCTGTAAGTGAACAAGAGTACTTTTGGTAAATATATCCTACTTTATCTCCAAGGACAATAACCACGACCTATATCTTGCAATCCGGCTCGTAGCCCTTCTCAACAGAGTTCGTCTTCGGGGGATCTTCTTCCGGAGATGATGGAGAGTGAAACTCCTCCCCCTGCCTCCCCGCCACCTAGGGCGGACGACCCTGAGGTGTCATCACGGAGGATTTCTCCTGATCCGTTAAGGCCAGAAGGTGACCCTTCGGCCACCCGAAGTCCGGAGTATTCGGCTCCTAAGGAGAGCAACAGAAAGAGCCTGGGTTTGCCCGGTGCACAACCGGACGCACTGATGGGTCTTTTGGAGCAAGCGGCTATCTCGGAGATGCATCGTACTTTAATGGGTACGGTGGCTGAGAGGATTTCATTCGCCAAAAGCGGATTGCATGAGGCTTTTATGAGCCTGCTAAGAGGCTTTGAGGTACGCAAAATAATATATAAATTTTTTTATGATACCGCACATGCTAGGTGTGCTCTATATAGATAGTAGCCCCTGAGATGCTGGTTGCTGTCCAGAGGCGGCAAACAGAGGATCATAGTCCCAGGTAATGATCACACAGCTTTCATGTGCAGGCGGCTGAGGGTTCGGTGGCTGGCCCGACTGCTGAGTTTGCCGGACTGAGGCAGCAACTTGACGTGGCAGATGCTTACATTGCACTTGTGAACAAGCAGCTTGACGAGGCACAGGGTATGTATTTCCGGGTGGTCAACAAATATTAAGAGGTGCATGATGCTAGTATCTATAATATGTTGTGACTGCAGATGGAGCTGCAGCCATGGAGACCCTTCGGGCAGAACTTTCCCGAGCCAAGGAACAAGAAAGGAGAAGTGATGCGGCCGCCCTAAAGGCGACCGAAGACTTAAGAGCCGAACGGGCTGCTCATCGCCAGAGTGAAGATAAAATAGCCAAGATGGCTGTTGAGCTGAAAGATGCCATCGGCCGATACGAGCTCCTTAAAAAGGAAAGCCAAGTGAAAGCGGCTGACCTGAAGAAAGACATGGAAGCAGCCAAGGAAGCCCGCTCTGAAATCAAAGCGACGAAGGAGGAGCTCCGTCAAACCGAAGATATCACGGCTCGGAAGCCCTTTTTGTTGCGGTCGAAATTCGGAGATCTGAAATATGCCCCTCTGGATTAATTATGGAGTGCTGCAGATGCATATTCGGACTTGGCAATGAGTGTTGCTGATGCGACTGAGTTTTTCAAAGATCGGAAAGATCATGAAGTGGAGAGGTTGTTCTTGTTGCAGTTCAATGCTCCAACGCGTCCGCTGCTGTTGAATGAACAAATGGCCGAGTGGGCCAAGCTCCATAGGTTGTCCGGACTTGCCATGAGGTTTTACGTGGATCATCTTTGGCCGAAGAGGCCAAGGCCGAACAGTTATTTTGGTTTAGCGCAACGATTCCTTTGTGTTGTGCTGCATATCGACGCTGTAAAGAGGTCGGCATGCATAGAGGGCGCGCGGATGGCTCTTGCCCGTGTTAAGACATACTGGGCAGAGATGGAGACTACCGCTATTGCGACCCAGGATCCGGCCGTAGGCCAGGTCTCGGCTGAGCACTATTTTGAAGAAGTCCTGGAAGGCGCTCGTGTAATAGAGGCTCAGTGCTCGAAGAGTATCATGCTCGAGTGACATGTATGCCAATTGTAAAAGGGCCAATTCCAGTTCTACCCCTAACTCGAACCCACTACTCAGTTTTGCCCCTAATTTTCAGGTATGCTCAGTTTTGCCCCTCCGCCGTTAATGTCACTTATAGAAATGCCCTTTTGCGCCGTTACCGTCCGGTCAAAGTACTTTGACCATCCAGAAAAAAATAGCAAAAAAAATCAAAAAAATATGAAATTTGGTGGGATCGAAGATAGTCATGTCCGCAAGGCGCGTGCACATTTTTGTGTTTGTTGGACACTCCGGGAGCTCGTGGCAAAGGAAAACAAAAATAATTTATGCCTATGAACAGTAAATTCGAAAAAAATAGCAAAAAAGTTCAAAAAAATTTGAATTTATTTGGCGTCAAAGAGGCTTGAGTGCACAAAGTGCTTGCAAGTTTTGGTGATCAAATGACGTACGGGGCGCTCTAGAGAAAAAAAACAAAATAGTGTATTTTTTCAAAGTTTTTTTGAGCTAAAATTTGTTTTTTTTCTCCACGAGCTCCTACAATGTCCAAACACAACAAAAACGTGCACACATCTTGCGCACCTGAATATCTTGAGTCCCACGAAATTTCATTTTTTTTTTTGATTTTTTCCTTTTTTTTTTGAATTTACTGCTCGCATGCATACAAAATTTATGTTTTCCTTTGACACGAGCTCCCGGAGTGTCCGAACGACATGAAAATGTGCACGCGCCTTGCGGACATGACTATCTTCGATCCCAGCAAATTTCATATTTTTTTGATTTTTTTTGCTATTTTTTCAGGACGGTCAAAGACCTTTGACCGGACGGTAACGGAAGAGAAGGGCATTTCTATAAGTGAAACTAACGGCGGAGGGGCAAAACTGAGCATACCTAAAAATTAGGGGCAAAACTGAGTAGTGGGTTCGAGTTAAGGGCATAGATGTAAATGTCCCATTGTAAAAACAATGCTATTTGGATTATAAAGGTTGTATTTATACTTTTGCCTGAAAGTATTATGATGCCTCCTGTGAGGATGTTTATGTATGTATATAACCTGAATGTTTGCAGTCGTCGGCTTCAACCCCCACGCATATAATGCGGGGGTGTTCGGAAAAGCGTGTGTTCACACTTAACCCAACGTCTTGGTCCATTAAGGAGGTGATAGCGCGGCGAACAAGGCAATCCGACTATATAGCTTTAACACTTTCACTTAGCCATAGATGTTTGATGGTGGGGCTACCATATAGCCCCTCGTACTTCTGCACTCAGCCGAACACGGTGCGCGTACATACATGACCGAAAAACCGGTCCTTCGTTAATGCGGAGGAATCGCGAAGATTCCGCTGAGTCATTGAGCGGTTGACTAGTCTCCCGCTTTATCATGACAGTCAGTTTTTGGCTTTCTCTACTGAGGTGCTCATCCAGATGAACCAGGGCACAATCACAGTAGTTCTCTCGTTGCCACCTTAGCTGATAGAGCGGAATGTAAGGTAGCAAAACACGGGAGCCGGGCAAACCCAACTTTTGACCAAAGACATGATTCGGAGTTGATGCATATAAGGCCAAACTCGCGACGCCGAACACTCCCTAAGGTGTTCGGACTTTGCATCATATACTGGGCTGAGAAACGCCCTCGATTATGAGCCCTTAATTTCTAGGTACTTGCATTATTAGTCTGACGTGACGAAATGTCAATAATGCCAGCGTCCCTTTCGGATGTGTTGAGCATCCGGAGGGAGTGAAGCAACAAGAGATAGTAAAAAAAGGTTTTCACAGGGTCTTAATCTAAAGAGAAGCCTTTGAGCGGGGCCCTATTGCACGTCTGCGCCTGTGTCTCTGTTGTGTCGTATTCTGGAAGGGTGTAGCACGATGATCATCTGTAAAATAGAAAAACGTAGGTGAAAGTCTTCGTGCGAAAAATTAGTTACTCTTAATGAACCATTAAAATGCAATCTAAATAGGGTCAGGCCGAACTGGAGCCCTTTTTACATGCGGGAAGCCCCTAGCAGCACCTATGGGGGTATATCCATCGACCCAATCGCAGGTTTATCTGAGATGTTATAGCTAGTGGTGCATCGGACTCGTCTAACCGCGTCCGCGGTCTTGATGACTGGTCATTTCTTCTAGTTGGAGAGCTTGTTCAGTGGCTGGCTGCTAGAGCCGCCACATATTCCTCCCTATGTGAGGAATGCTATGTGTTTCCGCTAACTATGATGATGCCACGTGGACTGGGCATCTTAAGCTTAAGATAAGCGTAATGCGGTACTGCATTAAAACGAGCGAAGGCCGTTCTCCCGAGTAGTGCGTGATGGCTACTTCGGAATGCAGCGATGTCGAAGGTTAATTCTTCGCTTCAGAAGTTGTCGGAAGAACCGAATACAACCTCTAGTACTAGAGAGCCCGTACAGCGGGCCTTTGGGCCTGGTATTACTCCTTTAAAGGTAGTATTACTTTGGATGATTCTTGTCGGGTCTAGGGGGTCCCGAACTGTGCATCTAAGGCTAATGGTAACAGGAGGCGGGGACACAATGTTTACCCAGGTTCGGGCCCTCCCGATGGAGGTAATACCCTACTTCCTGCTTGATTGATCTTGATGATATGAGTATTACAAGAGTTGATCTACCACGGGATCGTAGAGGCTAAACCCTAGAAGCTAGCCTATGATTATGATTGTTGTTGTCCTATGGACTAATCCCTCTAGTTTATATAGACACCGGAGGGGGCTAGGGTTACACAGAGTTGGTTACAAGGGAGGACATCTACATATCCGAATTGTCAAGCTTGCCTTCCACGCAAAGGAGAGTCCCACCCGGACACGGGACGAAGTCTTCAATCTTGTATCTTCATAGTCCAACAGTCCGGCCAAAGTATATAGTCCGGCTGTCCGAGGACCCCCTAATCCAGGACTCCCTCAGTAGCCCCTAATCCAGGCTTCAATGATGATGAGTCCGGTGCGCAGATTGTCTTCGACATTGCAAGGCGGGTTCCTTCTCTGAATACTCCATAGAAGATTTTGAACCCAAGGATCGTGTTCGGCTCTGCAAAATAAATTCCACGTACCATCGTAGAGAGTATCTTATTCCAAAAATCTAATCTGCTGACAACTTTTTATAATGTGACGTCCTGCCGTGGCCCGGTCATTACGAACCGTTTTTCCCTGCCTGCCACTGCACGTGTCACGAGGCGGTTTTATTGGCACGTCTTGTCGAAGCAGAGATCGTGTTCCCCTTATCACAGGATTCTTATCAATACGGGTGTGGGTAGCCCAATCGTGTTTGTTAGTATGACTCCTCGATTTTAGGCAAATTCCGAACGGCCACGCGGAGGACCCTTGATATTCACCCTCTTTATAAAGGGGCCAAGGCCTGTCCTTTTCTTCTCGCGCCCAATCCTACCCCTCCCCCACCTTGAGTTCCAACACCCAAGGATTAGGCTAAGCGCTTCGGACCTTCAACTATGTCCGGATCCAACCTTCAAGGTCGGTGGATGGCCTCCTCTGTCACAGAGGAGGACATCAAGAAGCTAAGGGAAGCCAGATATCTGACCACCGAAACTCGCACAGGCTGCCCGCTCAAGGGCAGGTCATCCTCACTCTCAAACCCAATGAGAGTGTCGTATTTGTTTCCCACTTCCTCCAAGGGCTAGGCTTTAGTCTTGATCCCTTTGTAAAAGGGCTTATGTTCTATTACGGGCTCGATTTCCAAGATCTAGCTCCAGATTCCATCATTCACATCTTGTTGTTTGTCTTCGTGTGTGAGGCCTTCCTCCGCATTACCCCACACTTCGGCTTATGGCTCAAGACCTTCAATGTGAAGCCGAAGATGATCGACGGGCGACACGCAGAATGCGGAGGTGCCATAATAAGCAAAGGCGTTGATGCTCCATGGCCTAAGGGCTCCTTCCCGGAGGTGTCCAACTTATGGCAGCGGGAGTGGTTTTACATCACAGCTCCCCTAAGTAAAAAGCGGACAGCTGCCCCTGCCTTCCGCTCCCCCCCCCCCCGCCGCAACTGGTGTCATGGGTCAACAAGGGGCTGGACTGGGGTCCAATTAATGACGTGCTGACATTGCAAAGTTGCATCCAAGATGTCCTTAAGAGGGATGTCAGTCTTGTCAAGGTAATGCAAGTTCTGCTAGTTCGTCGGGTCCTACCTTGCCAACGTCGATCTCTCCATTTGTGGGAGTTCAACCCGGAAGGACTGTGAACTATTCAGAAATTCTTCGACGTGACGCTCGAAGAGATGTACGGATTGTTCTTCGGATAACGAATAACGGGTCCGGACACCACCGAGGATGCGGGTCTCAACTGCAACCGCCTCAACCGAGGCATAGGTGGAGGCACGGCTATGGCACAGCCCACAATGCAGCTCAACCGCCTCAGGACCCGTATATCTTTACCATTTTCTTCCTATCAGGACCCTATTCTCTGAAGGCCTTTCCGATAGCCTGATTATTGGACCCATCATGGGAAGGAAACAACAAGGAAGCAGGAAGCTTTGACGTACAAGGGAATCCCCAGGTGGTCTCTGATAACGATCGCTATACCTGTTGATGGTGTCCTGGACTAGGGGGTACTCACCACGTCATCTCCCGATCTATTAGATTGGGCAGAGGACCCCCATGGCCGTATACTCATGGGCCAGTTCGGTCAGCTGCCGCATACAAGGAATATTCCACAAGACTTGGCGATCAAGACAAGGACTCCTCCCCACCAGCGTATTTGGCTAGGACTCTTGTTATCCTAGGCCTCTGGTGCATTATATAAACCGAGGCCAGGCTAGTCGATAGATCATATATACAACAATCATACCATAGACTAGCTTTTAGGGTTTATCCTCTCCGATCTCGTGGTAGATCTACTCTTGTACTACCCATATCATCAATATTAATCAAGCAGGACGTAGGGTTTTACCTCCATCAAGAGGGCCCGAACCTGGGTAAAACATCGTGTCCCCTGCCTCCTGTTACCATCCACCTTAGACGCACAGTTCGGGACCCCCTACCCGAGATCCGCCTGTTTTGACACCGACATTGGTGCTTTCATTGAGAGTTCCGCTGTGTGATCGACAAAAGGATCGATGGCTTGCCTGCAGATCAACTGCGACTATGGCGTCTTCGTCACCAGTTCGACTGGTCACCTTGGTTCGACCAAGAATTGTGCCCCATGTTCGGATCACCATGTTCGGAAAAGGGCCTTCATCAAACATCAACTCCGATCTCTATCAAGATCACGGAGGAATTATCTATGGAGCTCGGGGGCTCAACGTCAACATTGCCCTCAAGCGACCGTGCTGTTTTTTTTGGACAACAAACTCGTATCTGTCGCCACCACCTCCTCGAGTATCGCTTTGACGATCGCTTTGGTAGAATTGTGCGGAATTGGGTCTATAACAACCCCGGAAATTTTGTCGAGTTCCGATGGAGGAATCTCTGGCAATCCACGATACACCGGAGCCCTCTCAAATCTGGATGGGAATTTGGATGAGTTTAGGGCATGGTGTCCAGCTTCTAGCTCGAACGTTCTTTAGAATATCCAACCGTTGATCGGCTGCGAAATTCCTATATCTACCACCTCTCAAAATTTCAGCTCGATCTGACCATCCAAACTCCGGGAACCTTCCGCTTAGTGCATCACTTTTTGGATCTGTTTTCTGCGTGAAAACGAATCCGACCCGAGTTCATCTTTTTTATGAACAGGATTTCGGACATCCCTTTTGAAGGAAGTTTGGTATGGGGTATTGTGTTTTGTTCCCGAACACATCCCACTAACCTTAAGATCTTTTTAACATGATCTTCAACATCATGCTGGTGTCAAACCAGTCCGACAATATTACTCCACGGTTGCCGACCTACGCTAGACACGTCGTCACTTAAGCCGAGCTCAACTTCTTCGGATCATCATCTCCGCAAGCTGAACAAGAGTCCGGCATCGCAAAGGATAAATCATCATCAACATCGCCGCCCCACGGATTACATGGAGCGGGCATACCGGCATCGCCGCATGGTCGCTTCATCAAGCCGGCATCGACCACGTCACGACCTGCATCGACAGGGCCGCACTATTGCTTCTTCAAACTGGTGTCCATCACGCCGACCTACTTCGACTCATCGGCTGACGTCGAGGTTTCGACATCTCGGCTGGACCGGGGGCTTCGCCATCTCTTCATCAACCTACTCCGGACACTTCGGCATCACTAGCCGACCAGCTCTGTCACGTTAGCTGGGTCGAGGGCTTTGTCTCGGCGAGTCAACCTTTACCAGCATTGACATGCCATCGTTTTAGCGCCCATCAGGCAATGGGTGTGCGGAGCGAGTCCCAATTTTGGGAATCATCTTCCTTCGGATTGCTACAGCAAATAAACCAGGTGCTATTAATCCCAGTATTTGTTGCTTGTTTGGGTTCATTTTTCCCAAGGAATTATTACTCTGGTTTGTCCATGATATGTACACAGGTCTATCAAATGGTGACCGCATTAACGACGGTCGCGTGGTGGTTCGATCAGCTTCCGTACATAGTCCAGCGAGCGCCGCATCCGGAGCTCGGACCGACCTGTGAATTCGGGCTTTGCCACGCCTTTACTACATCACACCGACGCCCTGCATCGACATTGACTTCGGCGCCAGGCCATATTTCTTCTATTCCTCACTTTGCATAAATTATTTATTATGCAACATTTTTTAATTATCATTATTACTATTATCTCCAGTTTGCACTATTTTTTGTGCACAGGAAAATGATCCGGGGACTTCGGCGTCACTCTGCCGGTCTGCATTGACCGTGCTATGTCACCACTTCGGCGTGTCGAGCTCTCCTCTCCGCCACCTCGGGACCGGCTTGGGGGATGAAACCTTGCCCAGCATCAAGCTCGGACCGCGTCATCAATACCGAACACATTAACCAATTAAGTCGCTTTCATGCTCAAAGCTTTAATTTCTAACTTGTGTTCGGTTCGACCAAGAATTATACTTTTTTGGAAAAAGTTGCTTGTAAAAAATTTCCTTGTCCAAACTTTATTTGTGACGCATAAATTCAAATACCCTGTTTACTTGGGGGCTTCCTTTATGAAGCTTTTCCTCTTGCATATGATTATACTTGTACGGCTTCGTTCCTTGTTCGTGTATTACGCCACAATATGCACCATATTGACTTAAGCGATTTGCAAGCTGGGTTGCCTCGCTCCTGTGTTTACCCCTACGTTCCTGATTGTTCGGCTAGGGAGTAAAGGGAGCACCTCTGCTATTGTCACGATTGGGTCACCCGAGCCGGACCTCAGACTGGGTGAAGCCGAAAGCTAGCGCTCTTATTATTTTCAATGATGGTCGGCACACAACGGAACTCATGAGTACAAAAAATCTATTGCATAAGTCTCATAATAACAATGAGCACCGAAGAAAGGTATCGGTGGGGGTACTATTTTCTTCGAAGATGCTTCTTACACTTCGCAGTAATATAGCATAAGTTTCCTGAGCGCACTTTGTCTGTAACAGCCTTATGGCCTGATTGCCTGGTTATTGGAAACACCGTCGATATTCTCGACCGATGGAGTACATAACACTTTTCGGTCCTTGACCGAAGAGGGAGAAGCCGACGGTCGGTTAAGACGCGTTTAAAATTCGGTTGAACATAGATATGATATAAGTACTTCGGTACATGCAATCATTCTTCTACCCAAGTCACTTGGGGGCTCTTAAGTTTATTTGAGCCGTTTTATAATAAGTGTTCTTCTTCTTAGTCGTGGCAAAGTTTTATTATTATTATTTATCACTCCTTTTTTCGACGCGAGTGTGCGGTTACTAGCCGGGGAGCCTAATTTCTCTCTCAAAGCCGCTAGAGTTTAGTTTGCTAAACTGGCCTAATGAGAAGTACTCCGCCCTCGGGATAGGAGGTTGAAGCCGTAGGCTGACCCGCTCGAAGTCTTGAGATAGGATGTATCATGTTAAAGCACGACAGAAGCACTTCTTTTTTCTAAGACCAATTTTCGGATTGGCACCGAACACTTGATCTTGTTCGGACGTCATGTTTTTACTGACGTTTCTTGGGTTTCCAAGCTTTTTGGCACTTTTAAACTATTTGTGCTTTTCCAGCATTAGTCTCGTAGTGCAACGCCGGACACCTTTAGGGATTCGGAAAAAACATTCTTAGATATTGCTATATATGCATCGGTTTCGAATTGTGTCTTCGGTCAATAGTTGGGTTGCCCGGCTCCTGCACTTGCTTCCTACGTTCCGTTTTGTTCGGCTAGGCGTGCAAAGGGAGAACCACTGTGATTGCGCTTCCAGCTCACATGGTTAAGCACCTCAGTGGAGAAAGCCGAAAACTGACTGTCACAATAAGCGTAAACTGGTCAGCGATCTGATGACTATGTTAAATGACGGGCCGTTCATAACATTGGCCGAAGTGTTTATGGCTTGACCTCGACTGTCGCCGAACACTACCGGGGGCTATTAACTGGCCTCCCAAACTAAATCCTCGATATTTTGCTCTTACATTAGAGCTGAGGTTTAATGATCATGCTTAGCATGACAACCCAAAGAAAGGAACCGATAGCGGGACTATTTTCTTTGGAAGACATTTCTTCTGTTAAACAGTAATATAACTCTCTGCGTACCTTTGTTTATAAAACCGTATGGCCAGATTGCCTTGTTTGTTGTAAATCTTTGCCCTCATAAAGGTTTTATAAAGTAGGACAAACACTCCTCAGTTACTGGCCGAGGAGGTGGAAGCCGATGGTCGGTCAACAAAGTTTTGTACAATGCGGATCTGAGCATTAATGACGTAAAGTACTTGGATACATAGAGTCATTACACATAATTTGTGATTTTACTATGGATATTGATCCTTAATTCGGCCACCCATGCCGGCATTAAGGCTCGGGGGCTACTGTGCTTCGGGCTTATTATTTACAAATATTAAAGGGGCACATCGATCCCCTGATATGGTGTTGCCACCCGACCAGTGTCTCGAGGGCTACAGCATTGCCCAACCTGAGTCTCGAGGACTAAGCACGCCACTTTTTGTGTCCCGAAGTATTCTGCCGAGCTAGGACTTGATCCTCAGGCCGATTTTGCAAATCAACCTGAGTCTCAGCGGCTACTGGGATCAGCGGTCTTACGTCATCCTTCAGGTGCATCTCGGGTTTTAGACCGATACACACCTTGAGGGCTACTGGCCATATATCTTGGCAGAGAATAAATTGCAATAATAAAAAATATTGACAAAAAATCGGCCCACAGTCGGGGTGGTGCACCACCTCGGAAGTAGTCCGGCATAAAGCTCGGGCGCTGGTGGCTGGCTCCATAGAGGGCATTTCCGACATTAAGCTCGGCTAAACTCCTTCAACTTTTTTGAACCAAGGTGATATGACACCTCAGATATAGTCCGGCGTTGGAGCTGGGACACTGTCCGCCGTTGGAGCTTGGATATAGTCTGGCGTTCGAGCTCGGATACATAGTCCGGCATTGGAGCTCGGATACATTCCGACGTTAGAGCTGGGAAGCGGTCCGGCGTTGGTGCTCGGCTGCAAAAGATACCTCGAATGCAGTCCGGCGTTGGAGCTCTGATGCAAGAGGACGCTGCCGCCCGGGAACAATTTCAATCCCGAGGTGTGGCATAAAAATAACAAGGCATTGATAAAGGCCAGAAACTTAAAGGGGCTCCTCGGATACCCAACGTGTAAACTCGCCGAATGCATTTCGGCGATCCTCAAGATCGAAGATGAGAAAATTTGTTGAACCAGTTTTCAAGACCGTCAACCGAAGATGAAGAACAGTTCGGAAGAATCGAGGAGCATCCCTAACTTGAAGACCGGTTCAGGGGGCTACTGACGGTGTCCTGGACTAGGGGGTACTCACAACGTCATCTCCCGATCTATTAGATTGGGCCGAGGACCCCCATGGCTGTATACACATGGGCCAGTTCAGACAGCTGCCGCATACAAGGAATATTCCACAAGACTTGGCGATCAAGACAAGGACTCCTCCCCACCGGCGTATTCGGCTAGGACTCTTGTTATCCTAGGCCTCTGGCGCATTATATAAACCGAGGCCAGGCTAGTCGATAGATCATATATACAACAATCATACCATAGGCTAGCTTTTAGGGTTTAGCCTCTCCGATCTCGTGGTAGATCTACTCTTGTACTACCCATATCATCAATATTAATCAAGCAGGACATAGGGTTTTACCTCCATCAAGAGGGCCCGAACCTGGGTAAAACATCGTGTCCCCTGCCTCCTATTACCATCCACCTTAGACGCACAGTTCGGGACCCCCTACCTGAGATCCGCCGGTTTTGACACCGACACCTGTTTTACATACCCACACGCAGCTTTTCCTTGGACAGGACATGTCAAATAGTCCTATTTTTGCTTATTGCACTACTTGTATACATACGCTTTGACGTACCATTTAAATAACAATGTACATCGTTAGCTTATTATTGCATTTCTTCATCTTTTTTCCCTGTCTGCTTATTTACGACAAATTGCACCCGTACATTCTGGTACGTCCAGTGCGCCAGGGGCTTCAGTGTACCCCATAACACGGCAAGAAAAGTCCGAACATTTCGACAGTGCGGCACCCCGAACTTATAGCATTATATGCATCAGCTTCGAATCATGTCTTGGGTCAATAGTTGGGTTTGCCCGGCTCCCATGTTTTGGTACCTTACGTTCCGCTATATCGGCTAAGGTAGCACTGGGAGAACTACTGCGATTGTGTCCCGGTTCTTCTAGACGAGCACCTTAGTAGATAAAGCCGAAGACTGACTGTCATGATGCGGCAAGAGCTGGTCGCTGTTCGAGAGGTCTCAAATCCTTAAAGATTTTTTCCGCTTCTGGCGAGGAATCGGCCTTGTCAGATTTAGGCGTATATAGGGCCCCAAGTTCGGCCTTCCGAATAATAGGGGCTTCGCCAAAATTTAAAATTGTAGACTTCTATGGCTAAGTGAGAGTGATAAAGTTGTATAGTCCGATTGCCTTGTTCGCTGCGCTAAACACCTCCTCAAAGGACCAATTTTTTTTGGATAAAGAGTGTTTAAGATTTATCCCGAACACCTCAGTACTAGTTACATGGGGGCAGAAGCCGACGACTGGCCAACTCTCAGATTTTATAAAACGTCTGCACATAAGGTAATATTTTAAATCGATAAGCGTTATTTAGCGCACATGCACTCGTTTTCATATTAAAGGATCACACGAGTACATTCATTCAAATATTACATCCTTAGCACATTCCTCCGGCACAAGGCGGGCACCCTTCAGGACACTGTCATAATACTTTTCAGGGTGGCGATGCTCCTTGCCCTCCGGTGGCCCCTCCTTAACCAGCTTTTCGGCGTCCATCTTTGCCCAGTGCACTTTCGCACGGGCAAAGGCCCTGCGCGCACCTTCAATGCAGACAGACTGCTTTATGACTTCAAACCGTGGGCAGGCATTCACAAGCCGCTTCACCAAGCCGAAGTAGCTGCCAGGCAAGGGCTCGCCAGGCCACATCCGGACTATGATACCCTTCATGGCCACTTCGGCCGCCTTGTGAAGCTTGACCAGTTTGCTTCAGCTGGTCGCTCAAGGGCATCGGATGTTCGGTCCCAGCATATTAAGACTAGAACAACTTTTCCGTCGAGCTCCCTTCCTCGGCCCGGTAGAACTCCGCGGCATCCGATACGCTGCATGATAGATCTGCGAACGCTCCTGGAGAGCTCCGAATTCGGGTATGTAAAAGGAAAGTCTCCTTCACATGCTTGCTTTGCATAATAAATGCCTTACCCGCCGCTATCTTCTTGACCGCCTGAATCTCCTGGAGGGCCTTTTGGGCTTCGGCCTTGGCATTTTGTGCGTTCTCGAGGGCCTTCGCAAGCTCGGACCCCTGCGTCTTAGAGTCACGCTCCAAGGATTCGTATTTCTTGAAAAAATCCTGGAGCTCTTGCTGAACCTCGCCGACTTGGGCCTCTTGCTTCTCGCGCTCGATGCGCTCCTTGGCTGCTCTCTCTTCGGCCTCGGACAACGCCTTCTTTAGGGCCTCCACTTCGGTCATGGCCCCTAGCAAAATTCATGATGATCCTATGATCTAATGACCACTTTTTTCTTTATCAATATACAGACGGGGTATCACTTACCTTTGTTCTCTTCAAGCTGCCTCTTGGTAAGGCCGGGCTCTTCCTCGGACTGCTCAAGGTCCTGCTTCAGTCCGGAGACCTCCGCAGTATGAGCGGCAACGGCCAGTAGCGAAGCCTGCTTATTCACATAGACACATTCTGATTAGACTCCTGTGATTGTTATTTGATCCTCTGTTCGGCCTTTCTTTGCGAACACCAAATAGAGCATCAGGGGCTACTGTCTATGCTGTGATATTTTCTCATAATTTGATCACTTACCTCGAAGCCTGTTAGGAGGCTGGCACAGGCTTCGGTCAATCTGCTTTTGGCGGACCGAACCTTCTCAACCACCGCACTCATGATGGTGTGGTGCTCTTCGTCAATGGAAGCGCCGTGGCGCTTCCAGCAAGTTGTCTGATGCCTCTGGATGGACAAAGGCCATTGGCACAGACGGCTCGCCCCCCGTAGTGAGGGGTTGCCTGACAAAATCCGGAACCACTGGAGGTTCTGGCGCAGTATCCTTCTGGGGGCCAAACTTGCTGCGCCCCCGTCATTAGAACCCATGGGAGTCTTACCCCCCATGCGCCCGACATCTGGGATGTCGCCTTGGGGCGCCTCCAGAATCATCTCCCCTTGGTCCAGTGCCCTCTGAGACAACACCTCGATGTCATCGTGGGCCGGGGGGAGGTGGTTGTCGGGAGTGAATCATTGTTCATCACCGACTGGCCTAAAGACCCATTCGAAGAGGATACGTCAATGTGGGCTTTGCATGGACTGCACGATCATGTTTGACATGATAAGAAGCAATAAAACAAAACATACCAGAACTATTATAGTATCTGGATACTTACAACTTCGCCAGGGGCTTGTCCTTGGGCAACCACTCCTCGTCGCTGTAAGCGGCTGTTGTGGAGTGGTCCGGAAGGAGGGTCCTTCCCTTTTTGGACCCTTCGGCCTCCCCAGATGGGGCGGCCTTCCTTTTCTTGTCCCCCCCCCCCGGTTGGGGGGAGGACCTTCCTCTTTCGCCTCCTCATTTTCATGGGAGGAGTTCGCCCCGGTGTTTTCGGACGATGCGTCCGATACAACCTTGCACCGGAGACCTTTCCTAGTCCCTGCGGCCTTCTTCTTGGCCTTCTTCTCTGGCGCTTCATAGGGCGCCGGAACCAGCATCTCCATTAAGAGAGCCTTTTGCTGGATCTTCGGGCAGTGGGGCCGGACAGTCGATCCGCTCCACTGTCGCTACCTAGTCCTGTTAAAATGGCATGGAGGCTCAGATCCCTCACATGATTATACTAGGGAAAGGAACATCTTGTGAGATATAAAGAGCTTACCGGAATGGCAGGGTGCTTTGCGCTGAGTCCGCGATCCTCGGTAAGGGGAGGAGGAACCTCGGCGTCCTTGAACAGCACCTTCCGGACGTCTTTGTGCGTCATGTCGAAAATCTCTCGCAGCGTCTGGTGCTCGGCCGGGTCAAACACCCACATATTGAATGCCCGTCTTTGACACGGAAGGATCCGGCGGAAGAGCATGACTTGGAGCACATTGACAAGCTTGATTTTCTTGCTTATCATATTTTTAACATAGCTCTGGAGTCCGGTCAGCTCCACCGATGAACCCTAGGATATGCCCTTCTCTTTCCAGGAGGTGAGCTGTGTGGGGATGCCAGATCGAAATTCGGGGGCTGGCACCCAGTTGGTGTCCGCGGCTCGGTGATGTAGAACCACCCCGATTGCCACCCCTTCACGGTATCCACATAGGAGCCTTTGAGACAAGTGACGTTGGGCATTTTGCCCACCATGGCGCCTCCGCACTCTGCTTGCTGGCCGACCACCACCTTTGGTTTCACATTGAAGGTCTTTAGCCACAGGCCGAAGTGGAGCTTGATGCGGAGGAAGGACTCACACACGACGATAAACGCCGAGATGTTGAGGATGAAATTGGGGGCCAGATCATGGAAGTCCAGCCCGTAGTAGAACATGAGCCCGTGGACAAATGTGTGGAGGGGAAATCCAAGTCCGCGGACAAAGTGGGCGAGGAATACAACCCTCTCATGGGGTTCTGGAGTAGGGACGATCTTCCCCGCGTTTGGGAGTCGGTGCGCGATGTCTGCGGCCAGGTATCCGGCTTCCCGGAGCTTCGTAATGTCCTCTTCCGTAATGGAGGAGACCATCCACTTGCCTCCCACTCTGGACATGTTTGGAATGGCTTTGCGGAGAAGATATGAACTTGGGCGCTGGAGCTCGAGTGCGCGAGAATGGATGGGCAGGGGAAGAAGAACGCATGGGTGAAAAAGAGGAATCCTTGTCCCTTTATAACGGCGGTAGAAACTGTGCGCCTCCTCGCTTGCCCCATAAAATCGCTTATTCCCCAAGCGCCGCGATTGATGGCACGTGTCGGAGTTATTGGCGACGGGTATCCCGAAGACGGAAAGATGATATTTCAAGACCAGGGCTAGCAAAGCCCCTCAGGCCGACTGCTGGCTGCTGACTGCCCCACCAGGCCGACTGCTGGCTGCTGACTGCTCCACCAGGCCGACTGCTGGCTGCCGACTGCTCCACTAGGCCGACTGCTGGCTGCCGACTGCTCCACCAGGCCGACTGCTGGCTGCCAACTGCCCCACCAGGCCGACTTCTGGCTACCGACTGCCCCACCAGGACGACTGCTGGCTGCCGACTGCTCCACCAGGCTGACTGCTGGATGCCGACTGCTCCACCAGGCCGACTGCTCGCTGCCGACTACCCCACCAGGCCGACTGTTAGCTGCCGACTGCGCCACCAGGCCGACTGCTGGTTGCCGACTGCTCCACCAGGCCGGCTGTTGGCTGCCGACTGCTCCAACCAGCTGGCTTCCCAAAGTCAACTACAGCCTGACGCGACCCCGACGTGACGGCTGTACCTGAGCACTGTACACGCGACACTCCAGCCATCATGTACAGTGACACTTGTCCCTGGGCACTATTTATGAAGTGAACCAGGGGACAAGTGTGACATCCCACCATGCCTTGCCCATGCCACTAGCTAGCTTACATCCTAAGCTACCTCACACTATAAAAGGAGGCCTCATCCATCCATCTAGGAGGATGGACTATCACGCACGCATGCTAGCTAGCACGCGCACACACACACACACACATGTATGAGCACCCAAGCTCACTCACGACCATGCATGGCCACTAGTTCATATGGTCACCCGGCCATGGGCACGCATGCCCAAGATACAGCTCCAGGAGAACTCTGTACCAGATATACATACCAGATATACTCAGACATGCAGGAGTAGGGATATTATCTCTCCGGAGAACCCCGAACCTGGGTAAAATAGCGCGTGCTACTCGCATACCCGTCCCTGGATATTTCGGCAGCAGTCTTGCCCTCACATGAAGCCACCATGTGGCATATGTCATCTAGCAACCCCCGTGAGAATACCACGACATTTGACGCCCACCGTGGGGCGGTACTATGCTACCACGCTGCTGCTGGTTTCGCAGTCCGGGCGGGACCATCTTCGTCATCACCACGGCGTCGCCGTCGAATCTCCGGTAGCGCTTGGGGGCCTGACATCGATGCGCCCTCGGAGCGGCCGCGAGGGGCGGCGCATCCTCACCGTCGGCCTCTTCGTCTTCATCATCGCGGCGTCACGCCGTCTCTCCGATAGAGGTCGGGGGCTCGACATCGACATGCCCCCGGAATGGCCGTGAGGGGCAGCACGTCCTCGCCATCGGCCTTGCCTTCTTCACCCCCACCGTAGCGCCGACCATCCGTCCATGCGCGTGCCGCGCGCGGGGCCTTGTTTCGGTCGACCGTGGCAATCTACGCGCCGCTTGCGTTTGCTTCCCTCCGCGTTGCGCCTTGCTTCGGCCGACACACGAGCACCCACCCCTCCACATACTATCTATGCAAGCTAGCTAGATGCGAGTCAACAATGGTCAATCCATTAGCCAAATACACTAGCAAAATACTACCCAGACTACCCCATACACCCATGCATAGTCCAAATGCAAGTCAAATACTAGTTGGATAGTCTGAACATTGGTCAGACTATAGACAGATGATAGACAATGTTCGGAGAATGGTCATGCATCAGTCAGACAGTGGCCGGACAATGGCCTGGCTCGGCCCGACGCCCAGCCCCGTGCTGCTGTCGCGGGTAGCGCTCCACCGCGCGCGGCCGTCGTCACGCTCCCCGCGCTGGCGCTGCTCACACCGCCACGTGTGCTCGCTGCTCCGGCTCCGCCGCACCTGCCTACTGCTTCGTCCGCCTCCACACCAGCACCGGCCCTGCTCCTCCGCCTCCCGCGCTACTCTGCCGGGCTCCGGAGCCGCTGGACGGGTCACGCATCCTGCGCCCGCTCCGCCTCGGGCTCATGTCATCGTCTTGGCGCCGGCTCCTCCGCACCCCGCGATGTCCGGCCTTCCGCCGCTGCGCCACCTCACGACGCCCGGCCGACTCCTCCAGCCTCCACCTCGACTCGGTCGCGCCCGACTCATCCACCCTGGCCCCGGCTCTCCGCCTCCGGCCTTGCCCATGGCTGGGAGTTCCGCCCTCCAACGTCTCTGGCTCGCCGCGGCCGACTGCTCCCCCCTCCGGCCGGCTGCGCCGCTGTCCCGGGTGGCTTCCCCGCGCACCTCCGCCTCCGGCCTGCCGCTGCTCGGGGCCCGCTCCCGTCCCGCACGCCTCACTCTGCACCTAAGCGCCCGAGCGCGCCGGCTCTGCGCCGCTCCGGCCGCCTCTCCTCCAACAGCACCGCGGTGCCGACCCTGTCGCCCTCTGCCTGCTCCGTCCCGCGGTTGCGCATCCCGCCGCTTTGCTCCTCCACGGCTCCGACGAGCTGGCCGGCTTCCTCGAGCTCGCGCCCAGCTCACCCCTCCGCGCCCCCGCGCCTCTTACGCACGCTGCGCCGTGCCTCCGTCTGGCTGCCCCGCACGCGTCCGTGACCCAGACCATGCCCATGGCCGGCTCTCCGCCCGGGCCGACTGCTGGCTCCGCCCGGTCGTCTGCCGCCCGCGCCGGCTCTGGCTCCGACCCGGCTAGCGCTCGTTCGCCAGCTCCATCGCCTCTAACCCGGCTCTGGTCTCGCTGGCTCGTAGCGTCCGGCTGCGCCCCGCTCCTGGCCGGGTGCCGCTCCACCCGCCTAATGACCTAAAGAAACAATAAGAGAGAGAGGATGCCGGGGTAAGAAAGAAAAGGGCCGCCAGCCCAAGGGCCAGCTGGAAGAAGAGTCAAGCGCTGGCTGCCAAGGAAAAAAGTGTGGCCGACTGGAGGAGTCCGGCTGCTCACATGCGGTCTGCCAAAATAAGAGAGAAAGAAAGAAAGAAGTCGAGGCCGGCTGCTGGCGTGCGAGCCGGTTAGAAAAATGAAGGGTTGTGTGCCCAGCCGACTGGCTAAGAAAAAAGTACGTCCGGCTCCCCACATGGAGTCGGAGAGAAAGAGAAAAAAAAGTGAGAGAGAGATGTGCGTTCGACTGCACGCAACTGGCTGGAATATGCGTCCGACTGCCAGATGTGCATCCGACCGCTGACTGCCTGGCCGGCTGCAAAGAGCCTGACTGTTGTGTCGGGGTCCGCCCTCCCAGCTGGCTGAAGAAGAAAAAGAATACAAAGTAGTTGTCGGGAGATCCGGCACGACTGCTCAGCAGTCGGCCCAGATCTCGGGGGCTACACCCAGCGGGTGCGCTGACGCGCTCCCGCGAAGAAGAAGACAAAGTAGTTGCCGGGAGATCCGGCCTGACTGCTCAGCAGTCGGCCCAGATCTCGGGGGCTACACCCAGCGGATGCGCTAACGCGCTCCCGCGAAGAAGAAGACAAAGTAGTTGTCGGGAGATCCGGCACGACTGCTCAGCAGTCGGCCCAGATCTCGGGGGCTACACCCAGTGGATGTGCTGGCGCGCTCCCACGAAGAAGAAGACAAAGTAGTTGCGGGGAGATCTGGCCCGACTGCTCAGCACTCAGCCCGAATCTCGGGGGCTACACCTAGTGGGTGCGCTGGCGCGCCCCCACGGTAGATGGCAAACAAGAGAAGAGTTTTGTCCGGCTCCGAGCAGCCGACAGAAGAGAAAAAGAAGAAGATAGGCGCTGCAAGATGCATCGCCGCCTGGCCGGTCGAGCCTGACCGGCCGGGACCCCTTCGAGCACCCGGAGGCTCAACCTCCGTCCCGACTACACGAAAATCAGTGTGAGCTCCTCACCCGCATATTTTTTGCACCGCAAGAGCACGGATAGCCCCGATCGATACTTGGGGGCTATCTCCGCATTTTATTATAGTTGCATCACTGTTCACCACGGCGCCAGCCAGAGTTGGCCCGGGAGCTGGCCGCTTGCCCTGAGACGTTAGTTCCCGCAGACGGCTTAGTATCGTGCGCGGTACCAAAGGCCCACTCTTAGTCACAGACCGCAGAGCGGCTGTCCGACTAGCAAGAGTGAATGCTGGAGGCCACCCACGCAAAAAACGTCCGGGAAGAAAAACGGATCGGGCGATCCGGCCGTTTCCTTTACAAGTATCTACTCGTTTGAATCTGCTCCCAGACTCTGAGTACTCTACACTCCACTTCGCGGCCCACTCTCAGTCACAAACCGCAGAGCGCCTGTCCGGTGAGCGAGAGCACAAGCCAAAAAGTGAAGGGAACACAAAAAAGATTAAGGGGGCTCGGACGGAACCGAGTCGGCACCCTTCACATAAAACTTTCAATGCTAAAAGCAAACATTTGATATATCTGCATGGTCTAACTTCATCTTTTTGCATGATCATTTCCGTGGGGAACCCCCCTCCTCGCTCGGAGGCTCGGAGACTACATTAACACCTGCCAAAGAACCTCTGCCCAACTTTACCAAGTTGCCCGGAGGCTCGGGGGCTACTGTCGGAGTTATTGGCGACGGGTATCCCCAAGATGGCAAGACGATATTTCAAGACATCGGGGCTAGCAAAGCCCCTCAGGCCGACTGCTGGCTGCCGATTGCTCCACCAGGCCGACTGCTTTCTGCCGACTGCTCCAGCAGGCCGACTTCTGGATGCCGACTGCTCCATGAGGCCGACTGCTGGCTGCCGACTGCCCCACTAGGTCGACTGCTGGCTGCCGACTGCTCCACCAGGCCGACTGCTGGCTGCCGACTGCTCCACCAGGCCGACTGCTGGCTGCCGACTACGCCACCAGGCCGACTGCTGGCTGCCGACTGCTCCACCAGGCCGACTGCTGGCTGCCGACTACGCCACCAGGCCGACTGCTGGCTGCTGACTGCTCCACCAGGCCGACTGCTGGCTGCCGACTGCTCCAACCAGCCGGCTTCCCGAAGTCAACTACAGCCTAACGCGACCCCGACGTGACGGATGTACCTGAGCACTTTACATGCGACACTCCAGCCATCATGTACAGTGACACTTGTCCCTGGGTACTATTTATGAAGTGACCCAGGGGACAAGTGTGACATCCCACCATGCCTTGCCCATGCCACTAGCTAGCTTACATCCTAAGCTACCTCACACTATAAAAGGTGGCCTCATCCATCCATCTAGGAGGATGGACTCTCATGCACGCATGCTAGCTAGCAAGATAGCTAGCTAGCGTGCGCACACACACACACACACACATGTATGAGCACCCAAGCTCACTCACGGCCATGCATGGCCACTGGTTCATACCGCCACCCGGCCATGGGCACACATGCCTAAGATACAGCTCCAGGAGCACTCTGTACCAGATATACATACCAGATATACTCAGACATGCAGGAGTAGGGGTATTATCTCTCCGGAGAGCCCCGAACCTGGGTAAACTAGCGTGTGCTACTCGCATACCCGTCCCTGGATATTCCGGTAGCAGTCTTGCCCTCACACGAAGCCACCATGTGACATATGTCGTCTAGCACCCCCCGTGAGAATACCACGACAACATGATTGGGTTACCCACACCCGTATTGATGAGAATCCCGTGATAAGGGGAACACGATCTCTGCTTCGACAAGATGTCCCAATAAAACTACCTCGCAACACGTGTAGTGGCAGGCTGGGAAAAACGGTTCGTAATGACCGGACCATGGCAGGATGTCACGTTATGAAAAGTTGTCATATTAGATTTGTGGAATATTATAGTCTCTACGGTGGTATGTGGAATTTGTTTTATAGAGCGGACACAATCCTTGTGTTCAAAATCTTCTATGGAGTATTCAGAGGAGGAACCCGCCTTCCAATGCTAAAGACAATCTGCGCGCCGGACTCATCGTCATTGAAGCCTGGTTCAGGGGCTACTGAGGGAGTCCTGGATTAGGAGGTCCTCAGACAGCCGGACTATATACTTTTGCCGGACTGTTGGACTATGAACATACAAGATTGAAGACTTCGTCACGTGTCCGGGTGGGACTCTCCTTTGCGTGGAAGGCAAGCTTTGCAATTCGTATATGTAGATCTCCTCCCTTGTAACCGACTCTGTGTAAGCCTAGACCCCTCCGGTGTCTATATAAACTGGAGGGTTTAGTCCATAGGACGACGACAATCATAATCATAGGCTAGCTTCTAGTGTTTAGCCTCTACGATCTCGTGGTAGATCAACTCTTGTAATACTCATATCATCAAGATCAATCTAGCAGGAAGTAGGGTATTACCTCCATCGAGAGGGCCCGAACCTGCGTAAACATTGTGTCCCCCGCCTCCTGTTACCATCAGCCTTAGACGCACAGTTCGGGACCCCCTGCCCGAGATCCGCCGGTTTTGACACCGACAAGAGCGCTGTATTCAGTTCGGCCCTCGGCCGGACTCGATTTCAGAGTCCGATATGGCTCCGGAATCCGGCACACAACCTCCTTCGAAAGAAGGGGGATACATGTTCCCCTAGTGACCCCTGTCCAACCAGGGGCACCGGATAATCTGCTGGAAGAACTGTGAGGCGCTTCCATTATGGATGAGCACTGTGTCCTTATTGGCACGGTAATTGAAAGGGTTCAGTCCGCCAAGAGTGGACTAACCGAAGCCTGCAGCAGCTTGTTGACAGGTTTTGAGGTAAGCAACACAAAAAATGAGAAAATCCCAATATAGATAGTAGCCCCTGAGACACTATCCGGTGTTCGGAAAGAAAAAACCGGACAGAGGATCAATATCCCGGTGCAGGAAACTAACTAAATTTGTCTGAAATGTATGCACAGGCATCGCTGTTGGCCGTGGCCTCGCATACTGCCAAAGTCTCCGGACTGAAGCAGAAACTGGCGGAGGCCGAGGAGGAGCTAGGCCAAGTGAAGAGGCAGTTCCAGGAAAAACAAGGTAAGTAATAACCTGTTATGTATTCGAAAAAGGTAAATGACATGCATTTGATTGAAGTGCCATGATATGTGCAGAAGCGACGACCAAGGTCGAGGCCCTGAGAGAGTCCTTGGTCGAAGCCGAGTGGAAGGCAGTCAAAGAGCAGGCCGCTCGAAATAAGCTCAAGGCCCAGGTCAATGAGGTCCAACAGGAGCTCAGGGACGGAGTGAAGAAGTGTGAGGCCTTGGAGCATGACGCGTCAGTTCAAGAGACCGAACTCACCAAGGCTCATCAAAGTGCGGAGGCAGCTTGGAATGAGGCCCAGGGCGCCCTCCAGGAGATCCAGGAGGCCAGGAAGATCGCGGTCGGTAAGGCATTCAATATGAAAAGCAAGAATATGAAGATGAAATATCGTTTACTAACCAGGATCCAGAGTTCTCCAGGGGCTTTTGCTGATCTGCCACGCAGTGTGGCTGACACCGTAGAGTTCTTCCGAGCCGAAGAAGGGTGCTCCTCGGAGAAGCTGTTCTGCTTGCAATATCTCGCGCCAAAACATCCGGTGCCCTTCAGCGATCAGCTAAAATAGCTGGTCGAGTTGCATAGGGTGGCCGAACTGGCCATGAAGGATTTAATAATCCGGTTGTGGCCAGCCGAAGCTATACCCGACAGTTACTTCGGCCTCATGAATGACTGGTGGATGCTTGACCTTGGCTGGACATCGTCAACCGGTACGTTTGCGTCGAGGGCGCACGTCTGGCCTTCTCCTATTGCAAGGTCTGGTGGGCGAAGCTGGATGCTATCAAATTAGCGACCGAGGGGCCGCCGGAGGGCAAGGAGCACCGCACACCCGAGCGATACTTCGGCGATGTCTTGGAGGGGTCCCGCATTGTTACGGATCATTGTGCAAAAGACACAATCTTTGAATGAATGTATTAGAGCTCCCTCTACCTTGTATGATAAAACAAAGTGTTTATCAAATATAATGCTTGTTATGTTTTTAAATTTTTACTTCCTGTGCGGCCGCGTTGTATGAAATCTGGGGGTTAACCAGTCGTCGGCTTCTGCCCCCACGTCGGTAGTACGGGGGTGTTCGGGATGGAATCTAAACAATCTTGATCCAATTAGATGGTCCTTGAAGGAGTTGTTTAGCACAACGAACCAGGCAACTAGACTATGCGGCTGTAACGCCCTCACTTAGCCATAGGAGTGCGACAATAAAAACATGGGCGTAGCCCCTAGTATCTGAACTAGAGTGCTATAAGCGTCTGATTGGGAAGTACCAATCCTTCACGTAATGCGGCAGAAATCTCCAACGATTTGCAACCTCTGAACAGCTGACCGGCTCTCGCCGCATCATCACAGTCAGTTTTCAGCTTTCTCTACTGAGGTGCTCCTTTGGATAAGCCAAGGCACAATCTCAGTAGTTCTCCCTTTACTACCTTAGCCGATATAGCAGAACGTAAGGTAACAAGCACAGGAGCTAGACAACCCAACTAATGACCAAAGACATGATTCGGAGCCAATGCATATAATGCTAAATTCAGGGTGCCGAACTTATACTTATAAAAAGTGTTCGGACTTTAGTTGCCGTAATGTGGGGTGCTATGAAGCCCCTAGCAAACATTAAGCGTACCAAAGTGTATGGGTGCTACCTGATAGGGTTATCCACACGGGAGCTGAAAAAGAGAAAGAAAACAGAAAAGGTACAAAGGTAAAAGCAGGGGTCCTAAAGCTCCAGCCACAAACTGTTATCATTGTAATTTAATTAGTACGTCAAGGCGCACTGATACAGGTAGTGCGATAAGCAATAGGCTATTTGACATGTCGAAACCAAGGGAGAGCTGCATGTGGGTCCTGGAAAATAGGTAGAGTTATCGTTAACGAAATCTCCTAAAAAGTCCCCCATATGTCTATGTTTCTCGCCGCCTTGGTATGTTTATCCTTCAATAGGACCGATGACCAGACCACCAGATGGTGCCTGTGGGATTGCAACCTAAAAACCAAACACGTAAAAGTGAAAGTATGTGTGTACCCGATGTCAGTTGAGCGTAATATAGACCACAAGCTAGCTATGCCTCCATTGATGCCCATGGGATTTTGAGTGCGTAGTTATGTACGCGCAGCCCGAATGCCACCACTTGATCGGGACTGAGACGGAGGCTGGATTGCTAGTCAACCTCCTGACGGGCCGAGCTCTCCTGCTGCAGAGTAGTTTAGACCCTCTTAACGATGTTCATGGGCTCGGCAGCCGAATTAAGGTTCTGCTTGAGAAGGCCGCTCTATACTTCTGCTGCTAAGGCAGGTGTGTGCTCTTCTGTATGGAGGGAGCGTTCCGTATTTTTGTTGACTATTATGACGCCGCGTGGACCGGGCATCTTGAGCTTGAGATAAGCATAATGTGGTACTACGTTGAATCGAGCGAACACAGTTTGTCCGAGCAATGCGTGATAGCCGCTGCGGAAGGGGAAGGTATCGAAGATTAACTCCTCGCTTCGGAAGTTGTCTGGAGATCCAAAGACAACCTCTAGTGTGATTGAGCCCGTACAGCGGGCCTCTACACTTGATATGACTCCTTTGAAGGTAGTCCTGGTGGGCTTGATCCGAGATGGGTTAATGCCCATTTTTCGCGATGTATCCTGATAGAGAAGATTGAGGCTGCTACCTCCATCCATAAGGACGCAAGTCAGGTGGAACCCATCAATTATTGGGTCTAGGACCAGTGTGGCTGAGCCACCATGACGGATACTGGTCAGATGATCCCAGCGATCAAAAGTGATCAGGCATGACGAACATGGATTAAATTTTGGGGCGACTGGCTCTATCGCATAGACGTCCCTGAGTGCACGCTTGCGCTCCCTCTTGGGGATGTGGGCAGCGTATATCATGTTCACTGTTTTGACCTGGGGGGACTTCTTCTGTCCCCCTGTGTTCGGTTGCTGGGGCTCTTCGTCATCGTCCTCGCTTTGCGATCCCTTTTCCCTGTTCTCGGTGTTTAATTTGCCGGCCTGTTTAAAAACCCAGCAATCTCTATTTGTATGATTGGGTGGTTTGTCTGGGGTGCCATGAATCTGGCATAGACGATCAAGTATGTGGTCCAAGCTAGATGGGCCTGAATTGTTCTTTTGGAATGGCTTCTTCCGTTGACCGGACTTAGGGCCCCTGAATCCGACATTGACTGCTGTGTCCTCGGTGTTATCACTGTTGTTTCGATGCTTGTATATGTTACCTCGAGACTTGTCTTTGCTAGTTTTCGCTTCAGGGGTGTCGGCGCTTGCATTCTTTTTGCTACAGGCCAACCAACTATCCTCGCCTGCATAAAAGCGGGTCATGAGTGTCGTGAGGGTTGCCATGGATTTTGGCTTTTCTTGGCCGAGGTGGCGAGCGAGCCATTCATCGCGGATGCTGTGTTTGAAGGCTGCTAGGGCTTCGGCATCCGGACAATCGACGATTTGGTTCTTTTTAGTTAAGAACCTAGTCCAGAATTTCCTGGCGGACTCTCTAGGCTGTTGAACTATATGGCTTAAGTCATCAGCGTCCGGAGGTCGAACATATGTACCTTGGAAGTTATCGAGGAAGGCCTCTTCCAAGTCCTCCCAGCTGCCAATAGAATTTGTAGGCAGACTATTGAGCCAGTGCTGAGCTGGCCCATTGAGTTTTAAAGGGAGGTATTTGATGGCGTGGAGGTCATCGTCGTGGGCCATATGAATGTGGAGAATGAAGTCTTCGATCCACACCGCGGGGTCCGTGGTTCCATCATATGATTCTATATTCACGGGTTTGAACCCTTCTAGGAATTCATGATCCAGAACCTCATCAGTGAAGCAATGAGGGTGTGCGGCGCCTCTATATCGGGCCATATCGTGACGTAGCTCTCATGGAGTCTGAGGGTGAGGGAGTCCTGGATTAGGGGGTCTCCGGATAGCCGGATTATATCCTTTGGCCGGACTGTTGGACTATGAAGTTACAAGATTGAAGACTTTGTCTCGTGTCCGGATGGGACTCTCCTTGGCGTGGAAGGCAAGCTTGGCAATATGGATATGTAGATCTCCTCCCTTGTAACCAAATCTATGTAACCCTAGCCCCCTCCAGTGTCTATATAAACCGGAGGGTTTAGTCCGTAGGACAACATACAACCATACCATAGGCTAGCTTTTAGGGTTTAGCCTCTATGATCTCGTGGTAGATCAACTCTTGTAATACTCATATCATCAAGAACAATCAAGCAGGACGTAGGGTATTACCTCCATCAAGCCCGAACCTGGGTAAACATCCTGCCCCCTGCCTCCTGTTACCATCCGCCTTAGACGCACAGTTCGGGACCCCCTACCCGAGATCCGCCGGTTTTGACACCGACATTGGTGCTTTCATTGAGAGTTCCACTGTGTCGTCATCATAGGAGGGATGGCTCTTCTCTTTGTCAAGGACAACATCACCTCTGGGGGAGCCCTGGCTGTAGGCCAAACTCTCCAACTAGGCGGTTCGTCATGACCGCCCACTCGGCCGCTGCACCGACATGACTTCTCGGGTCATCGAAAATAGCCTCCAGATCGGCTCGAAATTCGCCGAGCAGATGGATCCGATGGAGCTCTCCTCTTTGAACGAGCTCTTGGATCACATCGCCGCTCTGGGAGTCGCTACGGACTACGATCGGATTGGGCTTAAACCCGACCAAAGGGAGATTAACTCTCCGCCGGTCACCCATCAGATAGCGGTGGTGGAGGAGCAATGCGGCGATTCTCCTTCTATCCTGAGGATGAACTATGTCTAGATTCCCGAGCTCTCCGAGCCAGATACCCGCCCACGGGAGGACCTCGCCCTAACCCTGAACCTAGAATCAGGCTGCATGCCGAACCTGCGGGGCAACATCCTAGAGCCCGAACTTCCAAGATCGGAAACTCCCCCACCCCGGGGTCTCAGATTGGGTCAAGGTCTGGACTTAAATCCACCCACCCACCTAGATACAAACGATCTTTCCCACATTAAGCAAGATCCCTAAGAGACTGTACATCACTATTGGGCCAGATTCCTCCTTGTAATGAACAAGGTCAAGGACTGTCACGAGGAAGACGCAATTTCGTTCTTTTGCAGCAATTGCACGGACAAGGGAATCCTCAATGCCATAAGTCGCCATGACATAGCACACTTCACTGACTTGGCGGCCATAGTACGGAAGTACTGTGCGATGGAAAGCGCCTGGAAAACCCAAACAAAATTTTGGGATGATCCGGCTCTGACAAACCCCCCAGTCCGAACTAAAAGGGTGCACTCTCATTAGTCGCCCGACTCAATTACAAAGAAGCAAAAGCCCACTACAGGGCGTGGAACTGTATTGGAGGGATGGCTTAACGGGCCCTGCAAAATTCATAGTACAGCGGATACCATACCAACACACAGCCTTAGAGCATGTTGGGTACTCCGGCAGGTAGCCAAGAGCGGTGAGGATCTCCTCATCCAAAACACCTCAGAGCACCATCCCGTGGATAACAATACAGTATTGATAGTATTCAAGACCTTCGCCTCAAATAATAGGCGTAAACAAGCACTCCGCAGCCTTGCCGAAGTCTGCCATGTGGCAGCAATAAATCCATGGAGCGACACGGCTATCACCTTCAATGCCAGTGACGAACCTAAATTCCAAATAGCCCGAGCACCAGCCGCCTTGGTCCTCCGTCCAATTGTGGATGGCTTTCGGCTCACTAAAGTGCTCATGGACGGCGCCAACGCATTAAACCTCATTTATGAGGAGACTCTTCAAAAACTGGAAATAGACAAAAACTGTATCGAGCAAATCAGCACGACCATCCGAGGAATCATCCCTAGTCGAGAGGCACGTTGCGCCGGGAAAATCACACTAGATGTGGTATTCGGCACTCCGGAGAATTACAGGTCCGAAGAAATTACATTCCAAGTGGCCCCGTACAGTAGCGGATACCACGCCCTCCTAGGGCGGGAGGCATTCACAATCTTCCAATCCATACCCCATTACGGATACATGAAGCTCAAAATGCCCGGGCCCAATGGGATCGCCACTCTAGCTAGTGATCCGGACATAGCACTCCGTGCCGAGAACAAAATAGCCACACTGGCACTCGAGGCATTATCCGAAGCCCTTGTGGCGGAGGAATTAACCACACTACGCTCCACAGTGGACAGGGACGACGTGATACTAGAGAAAAGATCCAAGTCCACCTCTTTCAAACCAGCAGATGAAATAGTCAAATTCCAAGTCCATTCAACGGACCGTTCAAAAACAGCATCCATCGAGGCATAGCTAAACCCCGCTATAAACGCCGCACTACGGGAGTTCATGCGCGAGAATTGGGACATATTCGCCTGGCATCCTTCGGATATGCCAGGAATCCCATGCAGGCTGGCCGAACATAGCCTTAACATCCTAAAAGGATTCAAGCCAGTCAAACAGACTCTTCGGCGTTACTCTGAACCTAAGCGGCAAGCCATGGGAGAGGAGCTAGCCAAGTTACTGGAGGCCGGATTCATTAGAGAAATAAAGCATCCGGACTGGCTAGCAAACCTGGTGATGGTACCAAAGAAGGACAAATCCTGGCGCCTATGCGTCGACTTCAAGGTTCTCTATAAGGCTTGCCCAAAGGATCCCTTCCCCCTCCCTCACATCGATCAAATTATCAATGCTACCATAGGACACTACTCATTGTGCTTCCTCGACGCATACTCCGGTTACCACCAAATTAAGATGGCGGAGTCCGATCAAGCCGCAACGACATTTATCACTCCATCGCGCTAACTGCGCTCATTATACCTGGGGGCTTCTTATACAGAAGCTTAATATAACTATTTTTCTGGGCTTTACGCCCCACACATGTGTTATTCTTCCGCATGTACCTTTTTTCGCCATTATATGCATCGATATGACTTAAGTTTTGGCCAAGCTGGGTTGCCTGGCTCTTGTATTTATGCCCTACGTTCCCGTTAATTCGGCTAGGGCATAAGGGGTGCACCTCTCCGATTGTTACTGTCGGGTCAGCCGGATGTGTACCTCAGACCGGGTGAAGCCGAAAGCTAGTGTTCTTAAGGGAATATTCGGTCAGTGAACAAAAGATGAATTTTATTTATTTTGATACATGCCCCCAGATGTTTATAGCCTGCGTGTCTTTTCACAGTTCGGGCATGCACATTAGGGCATGCGTACCCGGGGAAAGGAACCAGAACTATTCTCCCTAGAAGATGTTTCTTACTATCCATGTAATATAACATAGCTAGTTGGGTACTTGTCTGTTCAAGCACTTATGACACCTATGCCTGGTTTCCACGCATACCCCGGTTTTTACATAACCGAGTGGGTATTCGGATACACTCCGGACTATCGGGTCCAGAGGTCGAAGCGAAAAGGTCCGCCATGACAAATGATTTACAATCCGGCTAGGGACATTATATATGTCACTTGAAGTGCACAGTCACTAAGACTGATTAAGTTCTTCTTCTATACCATCCAACAGGCTGTCTAGCCTACAATCCTGTTGGGAATACTTTGTGGCTAATTCTACTTGGTCATACACCAAACTGACGGGGATCTCTTTCCCATCGGGCCCCACAGGTCCGACCTCGGCCATGTGGTTTGGGTCAGCTTTGGTATATCGCGTCTTCACCATGGCACAGGCTTCCCTTGCACCTTGTCGGCGGGATGATATCTTCCATAATCGGTAGCGTTGCCGCGCTCCCTTCAGCTTCTCTATAAGCTCCCCCATGCCTCTTGGCGGGGACGCGGATGGCCACAAGGCTTGGGCAATACCCTGCATCACCTGCCGAACTTGCTCGTGCAGTTGTGAGAGCTCTGGTAGAAGATCACCCGCAGACCCGGGCATCTCCTCCACGGGACGACCCGTCAGCATACCTGCAGACATAACTCTGTTAGCCGGCTTCTTCGTCGAACTCTTTCAAAAGTTCGTTCAAGCACTTACTGAAAATGACGCGTCGAAGCCGCTTATTCTCCTTCATGGAGTCCACAAGCTGGGCTCGGACATCTTTCAGCTCCACGCCCAACTGGATATTGGCGTCCTAGAGATTATTTTTCTCCTGCCTAACCCGCGTAAGCACGCGCTCTCCAGCATTTAGCTGTTGATCAGCACGTTCCGCATTCTCCGGCACGGCCTCCGGATTCACTCCGGAGTCATTTGCAACATCTATTGTTAGATTTGAATGCATGCTGCATACTATCTGGTACCTGTCATTCTTTACAATGGAAACAAGTGTTACCAGAGGGGGCCTTCTCGGACTCCTTCAACGCAGCAACCGCGGCCCGTAGCTGGGCTTTGCACTCTTCCAGCTCTTGAGACAATTGGGTATTCTTCTCTGTAAGAACCTGGACAATTAATTATCCTTAAATCAGTTGTGTCAACTGTTTCAAGTCTCAGGGGCTACTGATATATATAATCGTCAAATTTTCTTACCCATATATCCTTTCCATACTGGTCCCTGGCTCTAGCAAGACCGTTTTGAGCAGCACGGATGTACGCGTCTCCTGAGTTGAAGGCATCGAACACCTCTTGAGAGAAACAAGCGTCACGGAGTACGGCCCAGCGACGCCTGTGATTCATGGCGCTCTCCACTTCGGAATTTGTATAGTCTGTCTGCATCCTCTGTAGGAGGAGCATCCGGCGTTCGCCCTGTGTTAGCTTCTGCCTCTATGTCTGGCCATGGAGTCCGACTGGTGGAGGCGTGATCGGCAACCTCTCCGGATATAGTCCGGCGAGCGTTTTTCCTACTAGGAAACATGGACATCATTATATTTTATGAAAGACGACAACCATGGAGCGAGGTTCTGTATCATACCTCTGCGCCGGCATCTCAGTCCTGACCGCCTTCCTTTTTGGCCTACCCGGCTTTAGTGTCCCTTGTTGGTGAGTCACTGCGGGTTCGGCATGGCGTCCCGAGGGCATTCCCTGTAAAACACCATATGTGTAAGGTAGGTGAAGTGCATAAAAGGGGATCCTTCTTAGAAGTTGGGACTCCGGTATTTCTTACATGTGATGCAGGGAGTAGCCCAGGATAGTCGACCATGATGGCCACCATGGTGTCATCGCAGCTCAATTGATAGAATGTCTTGTCTATCAACTCCACAAATATGTCCAGATCCTCTTCGAGTCCGGGATCGAGGGCCCGGTCAGGGTCCTCCGGTTGTGGAGGTGGGCTGTTGACTTCCCTTACAGATTTTCGCAGTTCCTGCCATGAAACGACAAGGTGAGTATTTACGACGAAGAATGTGCGAGAAGGTTGGGAGTAAAGAGTGACAGCTCACCCAACTTGGAGGGTTGTACATGGAGAATCCATCCCGTGGCTTAATATGGATGAACTCCTCTTCCTCTCCCTTGAACAAATCGGACATAATTTTTGCTAGAGCAGCAGCTGAGTCCGGTCCCTTACACCCGTAGCGGGTGGCATCATCTTCCCCGTTAAAGCGCCACATGGGGTGCCCTCGATATTGAAGTGGCTGCACCCCCTGCCTTATACATATTGACATAACCTCGATTATTGTCAGTCCTGATTGAGCCAGCATTTTTATCCGGTCCATCAGGTAAAAGGACTTCTCCATTATCTTCCTCCTGGGGGCTCCGTGGGCTCCAGCTTCGTTGTTTCTTCAAAGGAGCATTGTTGAACTCGGGAAGACCCCTCCGAATAGGATCTAGAAGGAGGACGTCCTCCATGTTAAACCACTCCGAAGGCCAGTCTTCGGATGTCTTCTTCGGGGTACCGGACAGGTATCTGGTCTCGGTGATGTGCCATATTTCGGCTCCGCCCACTTGATATATTGACCCCTCCTGTGTACGGGGCACAAGGCAGAATACCCTCTTCCACAGCTCGAAATGAGCCTCGCAGCCCAGAAACAGCTCACAAAGGGCAACATAACCAGCGATGTGTAATATGGAAGCGGGAGTGAAATTATGCAACTGGAGGCCATAAAACTCTAGGAGCCCGCGGAGGAATGGATGGATTGGAAATCCAAGTCCCCTTAGTAAGTAAGGGACAAGGCATACCTGCTCCCCCTTGGAGGGATTGGGGAGGCTCTCCGCTTGCTCCCCACCTTTATAGGTGGCGAGCCCGACTCGAACGGGGACCATATACGCCGGAGGGAGAAATCCCTAGGTCTGTAACGCTACTAATTGGTTGTGCAGGGCGGAACACTTCTCCCAATCACCGGGCTTAGGGCTACGGGAGCGGGAGGAGGAACTGCGATGGCCGGCCATGTTGGAATGGATTTTTCCGAGCGCACTCCGATGGATACTCACCGTGGGAGGATGGTGTGGTCTGTATCTAAGAATCCCCGTCTCTTTAATAGACAGTTTACTTACATGGCTAGGGTGGCGAATGTAAAAATGCCCTAGCTCCTCGCATTCGCTCGACACGTGGAAGATAGCCTTTATTGTGCGCGGAAGCCAAGAAGTGCAACATTTATGGGGAGCCGGACACTACTCAGCAGATATTCAGAATTTGGAGAAGAACACGCCTTGCAATGCTGAAGACAATCTGTGCGCCGGACTCATTGTCATTGAAGCCTAGTTCGGGGGCTACTGAGGGAGTCCTAGATTAGGGGGTCTCCGGACAGCCGGACTACATCCTTTGGCCAGACTGTTGGACTATGAAGATACAAGATTGAAGACTTCGTCCCATGTCTGGATGGGACTCTCCTTGGTGTGGAAGGCAAGCTTGGCAATACGGATATGTAGATCTCCTCCCTTGTAACTGACTTTGTGTAACCGTAGCCCCTCTGGTGTCTATATAAACCAGAGGATTTAGTCCGTAGGACAACAGACAATCATACCATAGGCTAGCTTCTAGGGTTTAGCCTCTTCGATCTCATGGTAGATCAACTCTTGTAATACTCATATCATCAAGATCAATCAAGCAGGACGTAGGGTATTACCTCCATCGAGAGGGCCCGAACTTGGGTAAACATCGTGTCCCCCGCCTCCTGTTACCATCCGCCTTAGACGCACAGTTTGGGACCCCCTACCCGAGATCCGCCGGTTTTGACACCGACAGAGTCCGTCTGCGGTTTTCAGCCCAGGCATGACTAAGTTTGTCACGTCCAAATAGGTGGCTGTCGTCGCGTGTCGAGGCACGTCCTCGTGATCTGTAGATTGATCTGGTATGTCTTGCTTTATTGTTCAGGTTTTGCCGGAGGTCATATGTATGACCGTGGGCTAATTTACCTCTACCTGTGCGATGAGGCAGGGTTGGCTGATGTTCGGCGTGAATTGCCATTTTGTCCCGACCACGTGGTGGTCGGTCAGCCGCATTGTATGATGGAGGTATGTATTCCGGCGTCTCCTCGTCAAACTGAGGTAGCAATTTGCACTTTGGGTAGCTTTTCGTTGGGTGCTTGAGGCCGTATTCTTCGGCTGCTAGGATATCGGTCCATTTATCATTGAGCAGATCTTGGTCAGCTTGAAGCTGCTGCTGCTTCTTTTTCAGGCTTCTTTTTCAGGCTCTTGAAGCGCTCCTGCTCAAGAGGTTCCTAAGGCACGATGAAATCGTTGGTGCCGAGGCTCACCTCGTCCTTGGAGAGTGGAAGATAACTTCCGTCCTCTGAGTCTTCATGCGTGGCTTGCTTACCAGGGCTAGCCTCCCCATCTTCCTGTTCATCTTGTTCATTAGCTGTTTCAACAGGGTCTTCATTGTCTTCGGCGCCTTCTAGAGTGTTATCTTCTCCTGTGTCGGTGTTGCTGTCTTTGCTGCGGTGGGTGGGAAGCAAAATTCTCCAACGTCAGCCCCTAGTTTGGGCCGGATATAGTTCGGTTGTGAGTCCTCTGTCAAGGACAGGTTTTTTAATGAGTTTAGCATGTCACCTAAAGGCGAGTGCCGAAAGATGTCTGCGGTGCTGAATTCGAAGATCGATAAACAATCAGGTTCGTCATCTGCAGGCCCACATGGTTCGGAACTTACGGGCGAAGACGAGTCCGGAGTTCCGATGGCACAGGTATCGTGTGAGATCAAGTCTATGTGTGGCTCCAACGCCAAGTAATCTGTGGCCTCCGTGGCGGGATTGAACTTCCAATCCTCTGATGCCGCAGTGTGCTCTGGATCTAAGGCCGGAGTTGTCATAGGAGCTATCTCCTGGATGTGGTCTGGCGACAGATTCAGGTCATGTTTGTCAAGGTGGCAAGGAGCGGTCGCCGCGGTCTCGAATCCGGCGAATATTAAATCTCCACGGATGTCCGCAAAGTAGTTCAAACTCCCAAATCTGACCTGATGGCCAGGGGCGTAGCTACCGATCTGCTCCAGTTGGCCAAACGAGTTGGCCCGCACTGCAAAGCCGCCGAAAATGAAGATCTGTCCGAGGAGGAAAGTTTCTCCTTGGACAACGTCACTATCGACGATTGAAGGGGCCATCGAACCTTTCATCGACAGCATAGTGGAACTCCCAATGAAAGCACCAATGTCGGTGTCAAAACCGCGGATCTCGGGTAGGGGTTCCCGAACTGTGCGTCTTAGGTCAATGATAACAAGAGACAGGGACACGATGTTTTACCCAGGTTCGGGCCCTCTCTATGGAGGTAATACCCTACATCCTGCTTGATTGATATTGATGAATACGACTATTACAAGACTTGATCTACCTCAAGATCATAATGGCTAAACCCTAGAGGTCTAGCCTCTATGACTATGGTAATGAATATCTCTCTCCAGATTAAGTCCTCCGGTTTATATAAGCACCGGGAGGGTCTAGGGTTACACAAGGTCGGTTACAAAGAAAGGAATCTACATATCCGTTCGCCAAGCTTGCCTTCCACGGCAAGGAGAGTCCCATCCGGACACGGGTACAGTCTTCGGTCTTCGTATCTTCACAGCCCATAAGTCCGGCCCATGCCTGACAGGCCGGACGCCCGAGGACTCCTTAGTCCAAGACTCCCTCAGTCGCTGCCTCTGCCGCGACCGCGTCCCGGTACATCTTGTCCGCACAAATAATTGCATCCTTCTCATCTGATGGGATAATGATGACTCCCAGTGGCCCAGGCATCCTCAAGATGTTGTAGGCATAGTGGGATGCCGCCATGAACTTAGCCAGAGCCGGGCGTCCAAGAATCCCATTGTACGGCAGGGGGAAATCAACCACATCAAACACAATCCTATCAGTCTGATAGTTTAGCTCTCCCCCAAACATTACCATCAACGTGATCTTTCCCTTGGGATGGCTCCTGCCAGGATTAACTCCTTGAAACATGCCAGTAACTTCTAGCTCTTCTTCTCCTATCTGAAGCTTGTTGATCACTATCGGGGAAATCAGATTCAACCCGGCCCCGCCGTCCACTAGCATCTTTGTGACCTTGAGGTTGCAGATTGTTGGGGAGACCACCAAGGGCAAACATCCTACCACAGTGGTACGGCTAGGATGGTCCTCTTCGTCGAAGATGATGGGCGTACGGGACCATTTGAGCGGCTTCTGGGCCTCCGGCGCTGGTTCCACGGCATTGACTTCTCGCGCCAACCATTTGAGCTGGCGGTGAGAAGCGTGCAGAGATGCACCTCCGTCAATGCACAGGGCGTCTGTGGCCTTTTAAAACTCCTCCTCACTAGTTTCCTCTTCATCCCCTCCATCACTCTCATCATCACAGGTTTCCTTCTCTCAACCTCTGGTTGGCTTTCCTTGGCTCCGAAAGGGTTTACCGGGGCGGTTTAATTCACCACCTCGGCCCTTACAGCCAGTAACATTCTGACCTTTTTCCTTATCATGCTTCTCATACTCTGCTCTCTGTTTCTTGACAAGCTGCTCAACCTGATAACACTCTTGAAGGTCGTGGCCCTTGGTCCGATGAATCTTGCAGTACGGGCCATCACCCTTCCCGGCTTTCTTAGCAGCTGCGGCTTCCCGACAGTTAGTGCATGCGGCAGCTTCCTTGCCAGGGGCCTTAGCTTTGGCCTTCTTGCCGGTACTAGGTGTACTGGAACCTTCAGCAGTCATCACTGCCTTATCTCTCCACTTCTTACTGCGCTTCTTGCTCTTTTTCTGACTGCTTGATTCATCATCATCTTCTGAATCAACATTGGTGCAATCTTCCTCCCCAGGCAACTTCCTTCCCTCCTCCATCCAAGCACACTTATCCACTAGTGTGTAAAGCTCCTTCATAGTCTTGGGCAACCGCACATTCATGTTGGAACGGATACGATGGTTGTGCACATTGGATTGGAAGGCAGCTATTACGGCTGCTGGATGGATATTTGGGATATACCTATGAAATTTGTTGAACCTCTGTAAATACTTACAGAGGGTTTCTCCTTATTTCTGCTGGAGAAACTGCAAATCGATGGGCCTGTTAGATTCCCGATGACCGCCAGAGAAACCGCCAATGAACTCGTGGCACATGTCAGCCCATGATGAAATGGAGTTCTCCGGTAGGTGCATCAGCCAAGACCTCACATTGGACTTGAGAGCCAAAGGGAAGTACTTGGCGAACACCTTATCATCTCTTCCCCCGGCAGCGTGAACAGCGATGGTGTAGATGCTCAGGAACTCTGTCGGGTTCAGTCTCCCATCATATTTCTCATGTATCTCTGGCTTGAACGTGCGAACGGATGGCCAACAGACTTGTCGCAGCTCTCGTGTAAAGGCAGGGCAGCCAACCTCGAAAGGTAGGCACCCGCCAACACCGAGCGCAGGCTCGTTGACGTTGAGGTCATCATACCCGTCAGTCCGGCGGAGTTCATCGCGGTGCTGCTTGACGATGCGTGCGTCTCCTCTCCACCTATCCTCCGGGGCTCGACATTGGCCTAGATATGCTCGAGGGTCATATGAGCCCATCGAGACGTCGTTAGGGTCTTAATTCTGCTACACTCGTACAGGCTGCCGCGGTGAGAATTGCACCATGGGGATGGCCCCTTCCGTGCGGTCAGTAGCACGAGCGTGAGCCCCCGGCATTGGTGAAACCAAGTAGGCTTTGGATGGCGGCACACCATTCGTCCATCTGCTCGGCCGCCGGCGGAAACCTCAGCAGCAGCTGAGCTCGCGCCATGGCCTCCGTAGTCGTACTTGGCATGGATGTTGATGAAGTCGACCGTATCGTCGCTCGTCTCTTGACGGTGCCTGCGGCGGTAGCGCTGCGCCCCCGCTCCTGCTGCGGGGCGACTACCTGGATGTGGTGTGGAGAAAGCGCTTGAGGGCTAGTGTCGGATGTGGGGTTCTGGCAAACACTTAAGGTTCGAACACTGGGGTGTGAGCGAAGTCTTTTCCTCCCACCGATCTACGCCCTAGCTCGCTAAGATCTCACGGGCGAACTCGATGCACTCGCAACACAGAAAGACACAAGATTTATACTGGTTCGGGACACCGATGTGGTGTAATACCCTACTCCAGTGTGGTGGTGGTAGATTGCCTCTTGGGTTGATGATGAACAATACAATGGGAAGAACAACCTCCTGAGGTTGAGGTGTTCTTGTGCTAGGCTAACGTGTGTGGGTGAGAGTGATCGAAGATGTCCCCTTTTTCCGCCTATGGTGGTGGCTAGTCCTACTTATATAGGCCCTGGTCCTCTTCCCAAATGCTGAGCGGGAAGGGAGCCAGCAATGGCGGGCAGATTTGAAGGGGGGCAGCTAGTACAAGCTATCCTGACAAAAGGTGGTCTGCGCCTGCGAAAGGCTCTAGTGGTGACGCTGTCTTGGGCTCCACGATGACCTCCGTCTTGTCGTCCTTCCGGTCTTGGTCTTGTTGCACCAAAATGGCAACCTTTGCCTGATGCCTTGCTACCTCTTGAGCACTGCGTTGGATTTCCTTGAAGAGGAAAGGATGATGCAGCAAAGTAGCGTAAGTATTTCCCTCAGTTTTTGAGAACCAAGGTATCAATCCAGTAGGAGGCTGCGCGCGAGTCCCTCGTACCTGCACAAAACAAATAACTCCTCGCAACCAACGTGATAAGGGGTTGTCAATCCCTTCACGGTCACTTACAAGAGTGAGATCTGATAGATATGATAGGATAATATTTTTGGTATTTTTGTGGTAAAGATGCAAAGTAAAATAAAAGCAAAGTAAAAAAGCAAAGGAAATAACTAAGTATTGGAAGATTAATATGATGAAGATAGACCCGGGGGCCATAGGTTTCACTAGTGGCTTCTCTCAAGAGCATAAGTATTTTACGGTGGGTGAACGAATTACTGTTGACCAACTGACAGAATTGAGCATTGTTATGAGAATATCTAGGTATGATCATGTATATAGGCATCACGTCCGAGACAAGTAGACCAACTCCTGTCTGCATGTACTACTATTACTCCACTCATCAACCACTATCCAGCATACATCTAGAGTATTAAGTTCATGAAAATAGAGTAATGCCTTAAGAAAGATGACATGATGTAGAGGGATAAATTCATGCAATATGATAAAAAAACCATCTTGTTATCCTCGATGGCAACAATACAATATGTGCCTTGCTGCCCCTACTGTCACTGGGAAAGGACACCGCAAGATTGAACCCAAAGCTAATCACTTCTCCCATTGCAAGAAAGATCAATCTAGTAGGCCAAACCAAACTGTAATTCGAAGAGACTTGCAAAGATAACCAATCATACATAAAAGAATTCACAGAAGTTTCAAATATTGTTCATAGATAATCTTGATCATAAACCCACAATTCATCGGTCTCAACAAACACACCGCAAAAAGAAGATTACATCGAATAGATCTCCACAAGAGAGGGGGAGAACATTGTATTGAGATCCAAAAAGAGAGAAGAAGCCATCTAGCTAATAACTATGGTCCCGAAGGTCTGAGGTAAACTACTCACACTTCATCGAAGAGGCTATGGTGTTGATGTAGAAGCCCTCCTGATGGATGCCCCCTCCGGCGGAGCTCCGGAACAGGCCCGAAGATGGGATCTCTTGGATACAGAAGGTTGCGGCGGTGGAATTAGGTTTTTCGCTCCGTATCTGATCGTTTGGGAGTACGTACGTATATATAGGAGGAAGGAGTACGTCGGTGGAGCAACAGGGGGCCCACGAGGGTGGAGGGCGCGCCTGGGGGGGTAGGCGCGCCCCCTACCTCGTGGCTTCCTCCTTTATTTCTTGACGTAGGGTCCAAGTCTCCTGGATCATGTTCGTTCTGAAAATCACGTTCCCGAAGGTTCATTCCATTTGGACTCCGTTTGATATTCCTTTTCTGCGAAGCTCTGAAATAGGCAAAAAAACAGCAATTCTGGGCTGGGCCTCCGGTTAATAGGTTAGTCCCAAAAATAATATAAAAGTGGATAATAAAGCCCAATAATGTCCAAAACAGTAGATAATATAGCATGGAGCAATCAAAAATTATAGATACGTTGGAGACGTATCAAGCATCCCCAAGCTTAATTCCTGCTCGTCCTCGAGTAGGTAAATGATAAAAAAGATAATTTTGATGCGGAGTGCTACTTGGCATAATTTTAATGTAATTTTTCTTAATTGTGGTATGAATATTCAGATCCGAGTTATTCAAGATAAAAGTTCATATTGACATAAAAATAATAATACTTCAACCATACTAACTAAGCAATTATGTCTTCTCAAAATAACATGGCCAAAGGAAGTTCAACCCTACAAAATCATATAGTTTAGTCATGCTCCATTTTTGTCACACAAGAATGCTCTCATCATGCACAACCCCGATGACAATCCAAGCAATTGTTTCATACTTTAGTAATCTCAAACCTATAAACTTTCACGCAATATATGAGCGCGAGCCATGGACATAGGACTATGGGTGGAATAGAATATGATGATGGGGGTTATGTGGAGAAGACAAAAAAGGAGAAAGTCTCACATCAACGAGGCTAATCAATGGGCTATGGAGATGCCCATTGATTGATGTTAATGCAAGGAGTAGGGATTGCCATGCAACGGATGCACTAGAGCTATAAATGTATGAAAGCTCAACAAAAGAAACTAAGTGGGTGTGCATCCAACTTGCTCGCTCACGAAGACCTAGGGCACTTGAGGAGGCCCATTGTTGGAATATACAAGCCAAGTTCCATAATGAAAAATTCCCACTAGTATATGAAAAGTGACAAAACAAAAGACTCTCTATCATGAAGATTATGGTGCTACTTTGAAGCACAAGTGTGGCAAAGGATAGTAGCATTGTCCCTTCTCTCTTTTTCTCTTTTTTTGGGCCTTCTCTTCTTCTTTTTTATGGCCTTTCTCTCCCCCTTTTTTTTAATTCGTCACTTGGGACAATGCTCTAGAAAATGATGATCGTCACACTTCTATTTATTTACAACTCAATGATTACATTTCGATGCTAGAACAAAAGATGACTCTATATGAATGCCTCTGCGGTGTACCGGGATATGCAATGAACCAAGAGTGACATGTATGAAAGAATTATGAACGGTGGCTTTGCCACAAATACTATGTCAACTACATGATCATGCTAAGCAATATGACAATGATGAATGTGTCATGATAAACGGAATGGTGGAAAGTTGCATGGCAATATATCTCAGAATGGCTATGGAAATGCCATAATAGGTACGTATGGTGGCTGTTTTGAGGAAGATATAAGGAGGTTTATGTGTGAAAGAGCGTATCATATCACGGGGTTTGGATGCACCGGCGAAGTTTGCACCAACTCTCAATGTGAGAAAGGGCAATGCACGGTACCGAAGAGGCTAGCAATGATGGAAGGGTGAGAGTGCATATGACTCAACATTAGTCATAAAGAACTCACATACTTATTGCAAAAATCTACAAGTCATCAAAAACCAAGCACTACGCGCATGCTCCTAGGGGGATAGATTGGTAGGAAAAGACCATCACTCGTCCCCGGCTGCCACTCATAAGGAGGAGAATCAAAGAATACCTCAGGTTTCAAATTTGTTACATAACATTTACCATATGTGCATGCTACGGGACTTGCAAACTTCAACACAAGCATTTCTCAAATTCACAACTACTCAACTAGAACGACTTTGATATTATTACCTCCATATCTCAAAACAATCATCAAGCATCAAACTTCTCTTAGTATTCAAAACACTCATAAGAAAAAAATATGCTAATCTTGAATACCTAGCATATTAGGATTATTTAAGCAAATTACCATGCTATTTAAGACTCTAAAAATAATCTAAGTGAAGCATGAGAGATCAATATTTTCTATAAAACAAATCCACCACCGTGCTCTAAAAGATATAAGTGAAGTACTAGAGCAAAACTATATAACTTAAAAGATATAAGTGAAGCACATAGAGTATTCTAACAAATTCCAAATCATGTATGGCTTTCTCAAAAGGTGTGTACAACAAGGATGATTGTGGTAAACTAAAAAGCAAAGACTCAAATCATATAAGACGCTCCAAACAAAACACATATCATGTGGTTAAAAATATAGCTCCAAGTAAAGTTACCGATGGAAGTAGACGAAAGAGGGGATGCCTTCCGGGGCATCCCAAGCTTTGGCTTTTAGGTGTCCTTAGATTATCTTGGGGGTTCCATGGGCATCCCCAAGCTTAGGATCTTGCCACTCCTTGTTCCATAATCCATCAAATCTTTACCCAAAACTTGAAAACTTCACAACACAACACTTAAAGTAGAAAATCTCGTGAGCTCCGTTTGCGAAAGAAAACAAAAGACCACTTCAAAGTACTGTAATGAACTCATTCTTTATTTATATTGGTGTTAAACCTACTGTATTCCAACTTCTCTATGGTTTATAAACTATTTTACTAGCCATAGATTCATCAAAATAAGCAAACAACACACGAAAAACAGAATCTGTCAAAAACAGAACAGTCTGTAGTAATCTGTAACTAGCGCAAGATCTGGAACCCCAAAAATTCTAAAATAAATTGCTGGACGTGAGGAATTTATCTATTAATAATCTGCAAAAATAATTAACTAAATAGCACTTTCCAAATAAAAATGGCAGCAGTTCTCATGAGCGCTAAAGTTTATGATTTTTACAGCAAGATAATAAGACTTTCCCCAAGTCTTCCCAACTGTTCTACTTGGCACAAACACTAATTAAACACAAAAAAGACAACCAAAACAGAGGCCATGTAAATTATTTATTACTAAACAGGAGCAAAAAGCAAGGAATAAAAATAAAATTGGGTTGCCTCCCAACAAGCGCTATCGTTTAACGCCCCTAGCTAGGCATAAAAAGCAAGGTTAGATCTAGGTATTGCCATCTTTGGTTTTCAACTTTTTAGCGGAATCAAGCTCGAATCCGGGAGGTTCTTTACGTTTCCCTACATATTCTGAAGTTTTTAGATCTAAAGAACACAACCGCTCATTGCAAAGAGCAATCAACATATTCATGCAGTGAATATTTCCGTTGACGTTCTTAAGAGGTTCAAGAGACTTCTGTAAAATCGTAACTTCACAATTTTTTTCAAAAACTTGTGTCTCTTCATGGGTAGGATGAGGCCCCTTTTGTTGAGGTAGTGTTCCCACTATACCATCTATAATTTCAAGCACAATATGGGGATCAATTTCAATAAAATTGCCTTTGGCAATGCAATCCAAGAGTTGTCTATGAGACATATTTAATCCAACATAGAAATTGCAAAGCAAAATTCTCAGGTTCACTTCAAGGGTACAGTTACGATAAGACTCCATTATCCTCAGCCAGGCATCTTTTAAGTTTTGTCCTTGTCTTTGTTTGAAGTGAAAGACTTCAAACTCAGGGGACAACGGAGTGGATAAGGGACTAGCCATAGCGACAAGCAAGCAATCCAACACAGAAGCAAACAAAAAGCTAGCGGGCAAAAAGAGGCAAATAGAGAAAGAGAGGGAGGATAGAAAGAGAGGGCGAATAAAACGGCAAGGGTGAAGTGGGGGAGAGGAAAACAAGAGGCAAATGGCAAATATTGTAATGCGGGAGATAAGGGTTGTGATGGGTACTTAGTACATTGACTTTTGCATAGACTCCTCGACAATGGCGCCAGAAATGGCTCGTTGTCGGGAGTCAAATCTTGACTTGCGTGAACCTCCCTGGCAACGGCGCCAGAAATCTTCTTGCTATCTCTTGAGCACTGCATTGGATTTCCTTGAAGAGGAAAGGATGATGCAGCAAAGTAGCGTAAGTATTTTCCTCAGGTTTTGAGAACCAAGGTATCAATCCAGTAGGAGGATGCGCGCGAGTCCCTCTTACCTGCACAAAACAAATAACTCCTCGCAACCAACGCGATAAGGGGTTGTCAATCCCTTCACGGTCACTTATGAGAGTGAGATCTGATAGATATTATAGGATAATATTTTTGGTATTTTTGTGGTAAAGATGCAAAGTAAAATAAAAGCAAAGTAAAAAAGCAAAGGAAATAACTAAGTATTGGAAGATTAATATGATGAAGATAGACCCGGGGGCCATACGTTTCACTAGTGGCTTCTCTCAAGATCATAAGTATTTTACGGTGGGTGAACGAATTACTGCTGAGCAATTGACCGAATTGAGCATAGTTATGAGAATATCTAGGTATGATCATGTATATAGGCATCACGTCCGAGACAAGTAGACTGACTCCTGCCTGCATCTACTACTATTACTCCACTCATCGACCACTATCCAGCATGCATCTAGAGTATTAAGTTCATGAAAACAGAGTAACGCCTTAAGCAAGATGACATGATGTAGAGGGATAAATTCATGCAATATGATAAAAAAAACCATCTTGTTATCCTCGATGGCAACAATACAATACGTGCCTTGCTGCCCCTACTGTCACTAGGAAAGGACACTGCAAGATTGAACCCAAAGCTAAGCACTTCTCCCATTGCAAGAAAAATCAATCTAGTAGGCCAAACCAAACTGTAATTCGAAGAGACTTGCAAAGATAACCAATCATACATAAAAGAATTCACAGAAGTTTCAAATATTGTTCATAGATAATCTTGATCATAAACCCACAATTCATCGGTCTCAACAAACACACTGCAAAAAGAAGATTACATCGAATAGATCTCCACAAGAGAGGGGGAGAACATTGTATTGAGATCCAAAAAGAGAGAAGAAGCCATCTAGATGGACCCGAAGGTCTAAGGTAAACTACTCACACTTCATCAGAGAGGCTATGGTGTTGATGTAGAAGCCCTCCGTGATGGATGCCCCCTCCGGCGAAGCTCCGGTACAGGCCCCAAGATGGGATCTCGTGGATACAGAAGGTTGCGGCGGTGGAATTAGGTTTTTGGCTCCGTATCTGGTCGTTTGGGGGTACGTAGGTATATATAGGAGGAAGGAGTACGTCGGTGGAGCAACAGGGGGCCCATAAGGGTGGAGGGCGCGCCTGGGGGGGTAGGCGCGCCCCCCTACCTCATGGCTTCCTCCTTTAATTCTTGACGTAGGGTCCAAGTCTCCTGGATCATGTTCGTTCCGAAAATCACGTTCCCGAAGGTTTCATTCAGTTTGGACTCCGTTTGATATTCCTTTTCTGTGAAACTCTGAAATAGGCAAAAAACAGCAATTCTGGGTTGGGCCTCTGGTTAATAGGTTAGTCCCAAAAATAATATAAAAGTGGATAATAATGCCCAATAATGTCCAAAACAGTAGATAATATAGCATGGAGCAATCAAAAATTATAGATACGTTGGAGACGTATCATGCATCGGTACTCCTCGCCTGCGTTGGTTTCCTTAGCACCAAAGAGGAAATAAGGACGCTGCGTGCGCTGGCGCCCGCCTGGTGTCGATCGTCATGGCTCACGTCACGAGAGCCTCGTGAGGTTCGCCTCGCTTTGATATCTCCGCTCCTCATGAGCCTGTCCGACTAGGCCACTCCAGAGGAGGTCTTGTGTCGTCCGCCTCGCGAGGCTTGGCCCCTCGCGAGGGTCTTGGATGCCTTGTTGATGAAGATGGGTCGTACGGCCTGCTAGCTTAGCCACGCCGCGGGCCGCGGGCAGGCAAGCCTAGGGAGCCCCATTCCCAGGACGCCGACAGTAGCTCCCGGGCCCAAGGTGCGCTCGGGCTCGGCTTCGCGGCGAAGCCAAGGGTCAAGCACGGAGCATGGCGGGCCCCAAAAGCCTGCGGCCTCGGTTAACGCGTGGCGGCTGATTGGACATGGGCGCCTCCACTTCCCCATGCTGCCTCGGCAACTGCTCGACCTGACAAAAGGTTGGCGCAGGCAGCACTTTCCTTCATTGCTTCTCCCTTGCGTTGCTCCAGATCCCCTTCCTTGCTCTCCACCACCGCTATCTCCAGATCCGCCCCAATCTCATCCCGTAGCTGTGATCCATGGCGTTGGGCAAGGCCAAGGCTTCCATAGCGCCGGCTTGCGACAAGCCGGACCTTGAGGCGCCCACCGTCATGAAGAAGAGCCTCGCCTCCGTGCACCTGCTGATGGAGGGCGAGAGAAATGAGTGGGGGAAGACCGAGCTCCGGCTTGCCTCCGACGCGCCAGAGCCCGAGGAAAGCACCTTCTTCCCCTTCTTCTCGAGCAATGTCGCCGTCGGGTTGGTTCCTCCCTTCTCCGATTTCTTTTATGAAGTCCTCGACCACTACAGGCTGCACGCGTTGCATCTCCATCCCAACTCTGTCCTCCTCCTTTCCATATTCGCCTACTACTGTGAGGCGTACCTAGGCATGATGTCGTCCGTGGTGCTCCTGCACCATTTCTTCTTCCTCCGTGTCAGCAAGGGTAACATCTCTGGATGCACTGACTTCATTGCATCCGGCAAGGCCAACTCGATCTTGAGTATCGGGAAGAGGGCCGACAACATTCGATCCAAATGGGTCATGATGGACGCCAAGTGCGCCGATCCGCGTCTGGTGTTGCCCACGGTGGCGCCCTCTTTCCACGGGGGATGGACCAGGGCGGAGCTTGCTGATGAGCGGGCCTCGTCAGTGTTGGGGAAGATGGTCACCGACCTGAAACCGGGCAACGCGAGGGCGGCAAAGGTGACGGGTGTCATGCTTCTGAGGGAGTTCTTGACCCTGTGAGTAGCTCCACTCTAGGTGCATGCACGCCCCCTGTGGGAGCTTGAAGAAGAGGGGAACATGACCCGCCTAAGGCCGGGGGCCCTGCCTGACGATGAATTGGCTGCTGTCCTGCGCCTCAAAGTTGGGGACAACCAGGAGTACCCACCAAGCGCCTTCATCCCCCTATTCCAGCGCAAGGATCGGGAGGAATTCGTTGCCTCCAGACCGACCTTTGATGCGCGTGGGTTGGTGCCGCCGGTGCTCCTGGGAGCCCCCGCGGCACCGAAACCGGTGGAGGTGTCTTCTGGCGAGCCCCGCGGGGAGGGGGAAGAGGAGGTGGACCCAGAGAAGACTCTGGCAGAGGTGTGGGAGACTTCCCCTCTGAGCAAGGCCGAGATCCTCCGCGCCCTTCCTGATGATGCCGAGGCCGATGCCCGCCAAAGGGAGAGGGTGCAGCCCCCCATCCCAATGAGGGGTAGGTCATCGTTGGTGCCTCGCGATGCCGCCTCCGCCCCGATGCTGTCAGGCTTCAGGCTTCCTAAGCGGAAGTAAGTCGCGGTGGATCAGTAAGTGTCTCAAGCTTCGCCTTTTCCCTGTTTGCACTCTTCATTTCCTGATGCTGACCCTTGGTTGGCTAGGCCGACGTCTTCTGCGAAGAAGATGAAGGAAGATGCGGCGTCCATGCCTCCTTCCTCAGGGAAAGGTGGGAGCAGCGCCCGCATCTCCCCAGCTCGGTCGTCCTCGCGGGGCCAAGAAGAGCATCGCCACGTGGAACCAGCCCCCATGGCCCTGCTAGCTCCGGAAGTGCCAGCGCCTAGCGCGGCTGACGAGGTCCCATCTGCTCCAGAGGTCGCGGTCTCCCAGGCCCTGGTGATGATGTCGCCTCCTCCCACTGCTGCACCTCCACTTCCAGGTTCTTCTGCTCCTGCTGCTACTCTGGAACGTGCTCTCTCGGGGATGACCTAGCTGCAGGCGGATCTCCTGGGCGCAGACCCACGCCTTGTAGCTAGGCGCTTGGAGTTGGCTTTAGGCTGTCTCCATTCCGACTTGGTGGTTCGCGTGGCGCTGGGCCAGGCCGCTGCGGCTTCTAAAAAGGAGAAGCAGAGTGCCGCCAACGCCGCAGCCGGTCGTGAGATGGCTTTGAAAGACGCCGAGGTCGCCCATGACCGCTACCAGGCGCTGGAGGACGAATTGCAGGGCCTACGCACCAAGCTCGCCGAAGAAGCACGCTGCCACCAAGCGAAGGAGGGGGAATGAAGGCCCGGGAGGACGCCGTGAAGAACCGTGATGCCGAGCTGGCGGAGTTGGGGCGGATGCAGGCCACCGAGCGCAACTGGTTGGAAGAGCTGGAGCGGGAGGCGAAGGCGAGGGAGGCTGATCTCGACGCCAAGGCGCGAGTCCTGACCGAAGACCGTGCGGCCTTTGCCGGTCTCGAGAAGAGGTCCCGCAAGGCACTGAAGACGCTTTACGAGCACGGCCTGGAGAGGTCACTGGCCACCGACGAGGACGGCCCCACTCAGCTGCTTCCTCTCTTGGTGCAGGCGCTCGAGGAAGTCGTTGACGGTGTTGTTCCTATGGTGGAGGTGGAGGCTCGCGTCCTGTCTTCAGCTGTATTGACTCGCGTCTTCAGCCACATGCACCTTCGCAACCCCGATGCTTACCTTGACGAGCTGCTGGAGCCTGTGGCTGAAGTCCAATCACTAGTAGAAAAAGGGTCTTCAGTCCCGGTTCATAAGGGCCTTTAGTCCCGGTTCTGGAACCGGGACTAAAGGGTCGGTACTAATGCCTATCCCTTTAGTCCCGGTTCAATCCAGAACCGGGACTAAAGGGCGCGGCCACGTGGAGCTCCACCTTTAGTCCCGGTTGGTAACACCAACCGGGACTAAAGGAAATTTAAAAAAAAATTGAAATTTTTTTGAATTTTTTTTTATTTTCAAATTTCTGAATTATTTTAACCTCTAGTCTGTAATCACCACCCCTCATCACTTCTCAATTTATCCTCTAATCACCCCTCATCATTCCAAATCATCTAACTTCCCGAACGGTCACCCATCCTCCCACTCCCCCAGCCTGAGCACGCTTAACTTCCGGGTTCTATTCTCCCTCGCTCCAAGTCTGCACTTGTTGTTTTCCTGACAATACTAAGATGTCAATCCTATTAACCTTCAGGAATTTTGCTTGAGCATGAAGTGACACATTTCATAGTTTTATTTTGAAACTATTGTTTTAAAAAACAATAATTATTTAGTAACACTAATATTTCTTGAATAATTAGTTTGACCATTGTTTGACCACAGTTTGACCACAGTTTGACCAGATTTGACCAAAATTGAAATAACAGAAATAATTATTTAGTAACACTAATATTCTAGAATAATTAGTTTGACCATTGTTTGACCACAGTTTGCCCACTATTTGAATTGTTTTCGATTTTTTTCACTCTAGATCTTAAAAGCCCCGTAACTTTTTTTCTATTAGGTTTTTGAGGATTTTGAAAATGTTTAACGGGGTTCCCCCAGTTAAATTCGGATGTAACTTTTCGAGTAGATGATTTTTCATATAAAAAACTTTTTCATCCGAGTTAGTATGCAAAAGTTATGCCCATTTTTACAAATTTCAGAGAGATTTTGCAAATAAAGTCAAAATTCACATTTGCAAATTTTCCCAACAACTAGACCACATATCACATGGGAAACTTATTTTCTTTTACTTTTTGACATTTCCATCATTTTCTTTTATTTTTTTTAAAACTGAAAAGGCGATCCACAGAGGGGGGGTACAGTTTGAAAATGGGACCTTTAGTACCGGTTCGTGGCACGAACCGGGACTAAAGGTCTCAACCCCATTAGTCCCGGTTCGTGCCTCAAACCGGGACTAAATGTCTATTCTTTAGTCCCGGTTTGAGGCATGAACCGGGACCAATGGTTGTGGGCCAGGAGCGAGGCCCATTGGTCCCGGTTCATCCCACCAACCGGGACCAAAAGGTCCAGATGAACTGGGACCAATGGCCCACGTGGCCCGGCCGGCCCCCTGGGCTCACGAACCGGGACCAATGCCCCCATTGGTCCCGGTTCTGGACTGAACCGGGACTAATGGGCTGACCCGGCCTGGACCAAAGCCCTGTTTTCTACTAGTGAATACGTGGCTGCCGCCACAGCTGTGCAAGGTCAGGTGGAGGCCTTGTTGGAGAAGTTCGGTGGCTTTGTCTCCGCTCCTCTGTCCGGCGATGTCGCCGATCCTGCAGCTGGTGGTGAAAGTGAAGACAACGTTGCTCACAAAGTGGCGCCTTCCGCAGGTGATGGCGGCGTCTAGGGGTGACCTGCGGCTACTCTCCTGTTTCGTTCCTGCAACATGCATTAGGCCTTGGGGAGGCGTTTAGACTTTTCATTTGGTATCGTGAGGACAACGTGTGAGGACAATGTGTTTCTAATATTTGCTTCGAGATTTTGTGATTTCCTTCCTATTTGCTTTGCATTCTGCATTGGCAGAGCCCGGCCCCGCGCATACCTCAACCGCCATTGGGACGACTGGAAACCAGGACGGACCAAGGAGTGAGGGGCTACATGACCAGTAAGGCTCCTGAGTCGCAATGCTTAGGAGTCCCCCTTGACGTGCAAACAACTTATAGGGAGATTTCGCGAGGATAGACTGATGTTCTACATCGGTAGGGCCCGGGCCCGCGCATACCTCAACCGCCATTGGGCCGACCGAAGACCAGGATGGACCAAGGAGTGAGGGGCTACGTGACCAATTAGGCTCCAGAGTCGCGATGCTCAGGAGTCCCCCTTGGCATGCAAAAAATTTCCATACCTGCCCTCGCCGAGGCCTCGAGAGGGGCGCGCGACGCCCAGGTCCGAGAGACCTGGTTGGGTGGCATGCGCTTGGGTGTGGACCGAGCACAGCCCTCGTGCGCAGCCCCCTCGTGTGGCTCTCCCGAAGGGAGGCGTTGCGGTGAGGACGGACGCTGCGCTCTGGGCTCCCTGAGGTTGGTATGACCATGGGGCCGCCTTAGTTGTTTATCACTAGCACGGAGCATAGTGCTTCCGCTTGTGCACGGGCATAGCCGCTCCACGGCAGTGTCGGCGGCCAACGCGGATCATGGTTCTTCCACTAGTGCGTGGGATGGGGGGCCCCCTTCGGGAGGAGCCCCCAGGGCGTGTACAGCCCCACCTTGACACGTGGCTTGCACGGCGGGGCTATGAGGTGTATTTGGGCACTCATGAGCCAGCGCGGGACCCACGAGGCCCTACCTCATGGCGGTTAGCACCTGGTCTTGAGTCTTGGTGACTGTATGTTCCTGCAAGGCGGTCAGGTGCAAGCACTCTACGTCCCAGGTCCCAGCCCTCGAGCGAGCTCAGCCACCGCTGGTATGCCAGGTCGTGATGCCGTGGTCAAGGCCAGGGGTGAGCGCTGGAGAGTGATAACCCACAAGTATAGGGGATCGCAACAGTTTTCGATAAGTAAGAGTGTCGAACCCAACGAGGAGCTAAAGGCAGAACAAATATTCTCTCAAGTTCTATCAACCACCGATACAACTCTACGCACGCTTGATGTTTGCTTTACCTAGAACAAGTATGAAACTAGAAGTACTTTGTAGGTGTTGTTGGATAGGTTTGCAAGATAATAAAGAGCACGTAAATAAAAAGTAGGGGCTGTTTAGATAAAGACACAACTAAGTTAGGTTTAGTAAAGAGCTTGTTGTTACGAGAAATTTATTTGTCCCTAGGCAACCGATAACTAGACCGGTAATCATTATTGCAATTTTATATGAGGGAGAGGCATAAGCTAACATAATTTCTCTACTTGGATCATATGCACTTATGATTGGAACTCTAGCAAGCATCCACAACTACTAAAGATCATTAAGGTAAAACCCAACCATAGCATTATAGTATCAAGTTCTCTTTATCCCATACGCAACAACCCAGAAAAAGGTCTTGATAACCCACAAGTATAGGGGATCGCAACAGTTTTCAATAAGTAAGAGTGTTGAACCCAACGAGGAGCTAAAGGAAGAACAAATATTCCCTCAAGTTCTATCGACCACCGATACAACTCTACGCACGCTTGACGTTCGCTTTACCTATAACAAGTATGAGACTAGAAATACTTTGTAGGTGTTGTTGGATAGGTTTGCAAGATAATAAAGAGCACGTAAATAAAAAGTAGGGGCTGTTTAGATAAAGACACAACTAAGTTAGGTTTAGTAAAGAGCTTGTTGTTACGAGAAAGTTATTTGTCCCTAGGCAATCGATAACTAGACCGGTAATCATTATTGCAATTTTATATGAGGGAGAGGCATAAGCTAACATACTTTCTCTACTTGGATCACATGCACTTATGATTGGAACTCTAGCAAGCATCCGCAACTACTAAAGATCATTATGGTAAAACCCAACCATAGCATTATAGTATCAAGTCCTCTTTATCCCATACGCAACAACCCCCTTACTCGGGTTTGTGTTTCAGTCACTCACGCAACCCACTATAAGCGAATCGTGAACGTATTGCAACACCCTACAGCGGGGATCCCTCATGCTTGCGTGACACGGAGAGCACCATAGGACAACACCAATAATAAAACATGCAACTCAAACCAATCACGGTCATCAAATAACCCATAAGACAAAACGGATCTACTCAAACATCATAGGATAGCCATACATCATTGGGAAATAATATATAACGTTGAGCACCATTTTTAAGTAGAGATTATAGCGGGTAAGAGAGGGGTTACACCGCTGCATAGAGGGGGGAAGAGTTGGTGATGATGGCGGTGAAGTTGTTGGTGAAGATTGCGGTGATGATGATGGCCCCCGGTGGTACTCCGGTGCCACCGGAAGCAAGGGGGAGAGGGCCCCCCTCCTTCTTCTTCTTCATTGACCTCCTCCCTAGATGGGAGAAGGGTTTCCCCTCTGGTCCTTGGCCTCCATGGCGTGGGAGGGGCGAGATCCCCTCCGAGATTGGATCTGTCTCTCAGTCTCTCTCTGTTTCTGTGTTCTCAGATTCTACCCTTTCACCGTTTCTTATATTCCCAGAGATCCATAACTCTGATTGGGATGAAATTTTAACACGATCTCTATTCGGATATTAGCTTTCTTGCGGAGAAAGAAGGGCATCAAGCCTTACGGGGTGGCCACGAGGGTCAGGGCGCGCCCCCTGCCTCGTGGGCCCCTCGAGCATCATCTGGCGTTGATTTCACTTCCCAAAAATCACATATATTCCAAAAAAATCTCTGTCCGTTTTTATCCCGTTTGGACTCCATTTGATATGGATTTTCTGTGAAACAAAAACATGCAACAAACAGGAAATTGCACTGGATCAATATGTTAGTCTCAAAAATAGTATAAAAAGTTGCCAAAAGTATATGAAAGTTGTAGAATATTGGCATGGAACAATCAAAAATTATAGATACGATGGAGACATATCAGAGAGCCAGTAAGAGCTCCTGAGTCGCGATGCTCAGGAGCCCCCCTTTTGACGCGCAAGCGAATTGCACGGGGTGAATGTATCTATGGCGGGTGCCAATCGAGCAGGCGATAACCGTAGGCAGGTTAAGCAGGGAAGGCAGATCAGCTTGGGTAAATGCAGGAAGATACATGCCACTGGGTCCGGCCCGAGCGGCTTGGGGATGATGCAGCCCGAGGGGTTCCCCCAGCAAGGTAAGCTAAATACATAAGCAAATGGGATACATGCCATAGGGACGGACCCGCATAGCCTGGGAATAATGCATCCCAAGGGGCGCTCCCAGCTTAACGAGCTTGGAAGATGTCACCTAGTTCTGTAGACGAAGCAGAGTTGGTGTAGCTGAAGGCGTGCGTCGAAGAAAGGACTCCTCATGAGCCACCGGAGCCCTGAGCCTCGGGAGGCTCTGGGGGCTCAGGAGGCTTCCTGAAGACCGTCTCCATTCCCTCCAAGACGACGCGGTACCTGGCCTCTTGAGCCGTCAGGTCACGCTGCATGGCGTGCTGATAGGCCGACGCCACGCTTGTCAAACCGAGGGGCATGCGAACGTAGATGTGTGGCGGGCCCTCACAATGGCCCACACGCGAAGACCAGAAGCGCTCCTGAGACACGACCCTATTGAGCCCTGGGACGTCGATGCAGACACACAGCTCAGCACCCTCGCCTGGGTGGTGAGCTGCACCCTGTGAGCGGCTGTCGCCGCGCATGGCTCTTGTGTCTTGCAGTTCTTGTGTGGTCTTGGCGATGAACTCCTGAGCGGTGGGAACCCTTGCCCTACGTTCTCCTGAGGAAAACGTGCCACGTGGCATGCCTCCAAGTGGTGCCCAAGCGCCTCCCTCATGAGGTTGGCAAGGCCTGTGACCCTCCAGAAGAGAGCCCCCGAGCCCTGCCCGAGGAGGGCGCTGGGCGTGCCTTCCTGTGCGATGGAGAGAGGCGCCCCTGGGACGGACGCTGATCCTAACGAGGCTCCTGCCGCAACGCCATCCTCTTGAGGTCCTGCGCGGTGCGGCTGCTTCTTCTTGGGGATGGCCTCCGGAGGGCCCCCACTTCTGTTGTCGGGGTCGTCGATTGCTGCAGCTTGGAAGGCGCGCACAAGGGAGCGCACCGCATCCCTTTCTTCACATGGGACCGTGATGACCCCACCACTTCCAGGCATCTTGAGGATGTTCTAGCCGTGGTGGGTGACCACCATGAACTTTGCCAGGGCCGGATACCCGAGGATGGCATTGTACGGCAGGCGGATGTGTGCGACATCGAATTCGATGAGCTTGGTGCGGTAGTTGTCGCGCGTGCGGAAGGTGACAGGTAGGCGGACCTACCCTATCGGTGTGGTGGAGCCGTCGGTCACTCTTGAGAAAGGTTTGGTAGGTTGGAGCAGCTCATATGGCACTTGGAGGTTGTCGAAGGTGTCGACGGACAGGACGTTGAGCCCTGCACCGCCGTCGATGAGGGTCTTGGTAACCTGCACATTGCTGATGACTGGGGAACACAACATCGGGAGGACGCCGGAGGTGGCCGTGCACTTGAGCTGATCTGTCGAGTCGAATGTGATAGCGCACTGGGACCACATGAGAGGGCGCGCGGCCTCAAGCTTGGGGAGCGCCACATTCACCTCGCGATCGAACCGTTTGAAGATGCGCTAAGAGGCTGGGGCCTGGGCGCTGCCCAAGATGCAGGCAATTGCACGCGGCTCCTGGAAGCCCCCAGCCCCCTCGTCCTGATGATGGTCGTCGTTCCTTCTTAGTGGTGGTAGTGGAGGAAGACCAGTGTTGACTTGGGGGCGATCCTCACAGGGCTGGTCCCTCCAGGGCCCCTCGCGGGGATGGTCCTGCCAGCGGTCCTCACGAGGCATGTCGCGCCATTCCTGGCGCGGGCCACGGTCGTCCCAGCGTCCGCCTCCTCGTCCTCCTCCTCCTCCTCCACGGTCGTAGCCCCGGTCGCTCGCGTAGGGCTCGGAGCTCTTGGAACTCGCTGGTGTTGTGGGTGTTCAGGTTTTGGAAGGCGCGGAATAGTCGGCTGTTCTTGTACGACTCGGGCCGATCTCTGCCCCGTTTGGTGTCGGGCTCCGCAGCTAGCACTACCGCTTCCTTGCGCTTCACGTCCTTGGCCTTGGCTTTCTTCTACTTTGTGCCTGCGGCTGGCATCTCAAGGAGGAAAAGGTGCCCCTCCTCAGCTCTTGTGCACTTGGTCGCCAGGTTGAACAGCTCCTGAGACGTGCAGAGCTCCTCGTGGATAGCGAGCTCTTCCTTCATCTTGATGTCACGGACGTCGTCGGAGAACGCGGAGATGATGGCCTCATCCGTGACCTTGGGGATCTTGAGGCGGTGATGTTGAAGCGCTGGATGTACTTCTGGAGGGTCTCCCCTGGTTGTTGCTTGATGCAGCGTAGGTCGGTCGCGGCCGGCGGGCGGTCGCGAGTGCCCTAGAAGTTGGCGACGAAGCGGTCGCGCATCTCATCCCAGGAGGAGATCGAGCTGTGCTGCGGGTTCAAGAGCCAGGTGCGGGCCCCATCCTTGAGAGCCATGGGAAACCAGTTCGCCATGACTTTCTCGTCGCCGTTGGCTGCTTCGATGCTCAGCTCATAGAGCTGCAGGACCTCTGTGGGGTCGGCGGTGCCATCGTAGCGAGGAGGCAGATCCGGCTTGAACTTGCCTGGCCAGGCGATGCTGCGCAGCTCAAGGGTGAAGGCACAACAGCCGGCCGTGGTTACTGGGGCCCGCCTTGGAGGTGGAGCTTGGTCTTGTCAAGGTCCGCGCGGCGCCGCCGCAAGCGGCGCACGGTCTTGACGAGGCGGCGCGAGAAGTGCGGGTGCAGCTTCTCGCGGCCGTGGGATTTCTTGGCAGCTTCTCTCTTCACGCGCGGACACCGGGCGTGGTGGATCGCACCTCGGGGCCTCACGCCTTGGTGCCAAGGCGCCGTCTTCGGGCTGGGGTGGTGGAGGTGTGCCTCGGGCCTCGTCGCCCTTGGATGGCTGAGGGTGAAGCCGAGAGAGGGACGGCATCGAGGAGCCCCCTGCGGCGCGGACGAGCTCGGCGACACGGTCAAGTCACTCCTCGTAGAGGTCGTCGACTGGGCGGTAGCGCAGGAGCTCGTTTGCGGAGAGGAGTGCGGCCCACGCCTCCATGGGAGCGCGGTGTGCATGAGACGAAGAACCGGCTGGGGCCAGCGATGGAGTGGCGGTGCGGCCGTCCTGCCGCATCGAAGGATGCAGTGAAGACGCTTGCTGCTTGTTCCCCACCGGGCCAGTGGTAGCATTGGTGGCGAGAGACGGAGAACGACGTGGTGGCCCGCCGATGGGAGCTGTCTGAGCAACGCGGGCGGTGAGGGCATCCCAACGCTCAGCTCGAGCACGGCGAGTGTCCGCCATGGAGACGATGGAGCTACGGGGAGATGAACTGATGGAGTGAAAGCTACGGCGCACCCCTACCTGGCGCGCCAAATGTCGGATGTGGGGTTCCGGCAAACCCTTAAGGTTCGAACACTGGGGTGCGCGCGAAGTCTTTTCCTCCCAGCGATCTATGCCCTAGCTCGCTAAGATCTCGCGGGCGAACTCGACGCACTCGCAACGCAGAAAGTCACAAGATTTATACTGGTTTGGGCCACCGTTGTGGTGTAATACCCTACTCCGGTGTGGTGGTGGTAGATTGCCTCTTGGGCTGATGATGAACAATACAATGGGAAGAACAGCCTCCTGAGCTTGAGGTGTTCTTGTGCTAGGCTAACTTGTGTGGGTGAGAGTGATCGAATATGTCCCCTTTTTCCGCCTATGGTGGTGGCTAGTCCTACTTATAGAGGCCCTGGTCCTCTCCCCAAATACTGAGCGGGAAGGGAGCCAACAATGGCGGGAAAATTTGAAGGGGGACATCTAGTACAAGCTATCCTGACAAAAGGTGGTCTGCGCCTGCGAAAGGCTCTGGTGGTGACGCCGTCTTGGGCTCGACCATGACCTTCATCTTGCCGTCCTTCTGGTCTTGGTCTTGTTGCACCAAAATGGTAACCTTTGCCTGATGCCTCGGTACTCCTCGCATGCGCTGGTTTCCTTAGCACCAAAGAGGAAATAAGGACGCGGCGCGCCTGGCGCCCGCCTGGTGTCAATCGTCATGGCTCACCTCACGAGAGCCTCGTGAGGTTTGCCTCGCCTTGATATCTCCGCTCCTCGTGAGCCTGCCCGACTAGGCCACTCCAGAGGAGGTCTTGTGTCGTCCGCCTCGCGAGGGTCTTGGATGCCTTGTTGATGAAGATGGGCCGTACGGCCTGCTAGCTTAGCCACGCTGGAGGCCGCAGGCAGGCAAGCCTGGGGACCCCTGTTCACGGGACGCCGACAGCCAGTGCCTACATCGGCGCAATGGCTTGGTCGGCCTGTCCTAGGGGAGGCGTACACGCTGCGACCACACCCGTGGTGGGGGCGGCCGGAGGGCGGCGGTTCGCCCCGGTCCGAGAGATGTTGCTGTGGCTGTGCCCATCGGTGGGGAGAAGGGCACAGATGGAATGGATCCCTCACCCGTACCTTGGGGAACGTGGCCGTCGGGGCGCTGCTGATGTGGCTCTCCTCCAGCACCCCCTCCTGCTGCGTCAGCCGTAGGGGAAGTGGTGGTGGCGTCGCCTGCTCCGACCACTTCCCTAGCAGTGTCCGCACCCTCGTACGCCTCCGAACCCCCGCAACGTTAGAGGCCGCGAGCGGCGGAGCCTTCCAGGTGGATGGATGAGCTGGAGGACCGGGCTTCTTCTTAGGCACCATGGTCGATGGCATCGCAATAGATGAAGATGGTGGTGAAGATGATGCGCTGCACACGCCTTCAGGTTCGCGCAAGCGAGCCCCCTACCAGGCGCGCCAAAGATGTCGCGGGAAACCATAGCCACCTATGGGACTAGGAGATCCCTTGCTGGTTCGGCAGGGGGGCGACGCGTTGCACAAAGAGCATACGAGCGTGGGGGCAGTGCAGTAGAGATCACACGGGCAATTTACCCAGGTTCGGGCCGCCACGAGCATAAAACCCTACTCCCGCTTTGGTGGATTAATAGTGGAAAAGGTGGTGGTGGAGCGCAGTACACTTGCCCGGTAGGGGTTGCCTTAGGCAGCAGCGACTACACGCATGTGGAGGTGTGAGTTATCCAACCTTCTCGCCCTTTCTATGGTTGCCATGTGCCTCCTTTTATAGATCAAGGGGTAACCACAGTGGAGAAGTAGTCATTATGCACTGATAAGATAGCAAACAATGCTATCATACCTAACTATGCGGGCTGACTGTGCACATTAAATGTACCGCTTAACGTCACATTGTTGGTTGCCTGATACGTCTCCAACGTATCTATATTTTTTTATTGTTACATGTTGTTATATTATCAATCTTGGATGTTTTATAATCATTTTATAGTCATTTTATATCATTTTTGGTACTAACCTATTGACATAGTGCCAAGTGCCAGTTGCTATTTTTGCATCTTTTTTACATCGCGGTAAATCAATACCAAATGGAGTCCAAATACCAGAAAACTTTACGGAGATTTTTTATGGACCAGAAGACACCTAATGGGCCAAGGCTGCGCCCAGGGGTGCTCCAAGGAGAGCACAACCCACCAAGGCGCGCCAGGAGGCCCAGGCGTGCCCTGGTGGATTGTGCCCATCGGACCGCCTCTTTGCTCTATAAATACCCCAATATTCCAGAAACCCTAGGGGAGTCGACGAAAATCAATTCCAGCCACCACAGAGTCCAGAACCACCAGATCCAATCTAGACACCATCACGGATGGGGTTCACCACCTGCATTGATGCCTCTCCGATGATGCGTGAGTTGTTCTTTGTAGGACTTCGGGTCTGTAGTTAGTAGCTAGATGGCTTCCTCTCTCTCGTTTGATTCTCAATACAATGGTCTCTTGGAGATCCATATGATGTATCTTTTTTTGCGGTGTGTTTGCTGGGTTCGGATGAACTTCGAGTTTATGATTAGATCTATCTTTTTATATCCATGGAAGTATTTGAGTTTCTTTGATCTCTTTTATGCATGATTGCTTATAGCCTCTTATTTCTTCTCTGATATTTGGGTTTTGTCTGGCCAACTTGATCTATTTATCTTGCAATGGGAAGAGGTGCTTTGTAGTGGGTTCAATCTTATGGTGCTTGACCCCAGTGACAGAAGGGGAACCAACACGTATGTATCATTGCTACTAAGGATAAAATGATGAGGTCTATCTCTACATAGATAGATCTTGTCTACATCATGTCATCGTTCTTATTGCATTACTCCGTTTCCCCATGGACTTAATACACTAGATGCATGCTGGATAGCGGTCGATGTGTGGAGTAATAGTAGTAGATATAGGCAGGAGTCGGTCTACTAATCTTGGACGTGATATATTTGTAATGATCATTGCCGGGATATCGTCATGAGTATTTGAAGTTTTATCAATTGCCCAACAGTAATTTGTTTACCTACCGTTTGCTATTTTTCTCAAGAGAAGCCACTAGTGAAACCTACGGCCCCCGGGTCTCTTTCTCATATTATTTGCCTTTGCGATCTATTTTATTTGCCTTTTATTTTCAGATCTATTTAATCCAAAAATACAAAAATACCTTGCTGAAATTTATTTTATTTGGCGTTCTATCTATCAATATTTACAACTCTCTCACGTCCGTTTGCCCATCTTGGAGCGCCGCTACCCGAAAGGGATTGACAACCCCTTTTACACATGGGTTGCGAGTAGTTGTTATTTTCTTGTAGGTGTTGTTTATGTTGTGTTGCTTGGTTCTCCTACTGGTTCGATAACCTTGGTTTCATATATGAGGGAAATACCTACAGCTGTTGTGCTGCATCATCCCTTCCTCTTTGGGGAAATACGGACGTAGCTTCAAGCAACATCAAAAGGAATTTCTAGCACCGTTGCTGGGGAGGATCATCAACATATACCAGGTTCCTAATCACAAATATCATCTCCTCGCAATTTTCATTATTTTCCATTTGCCTCTCGTTTTCCACTCCCCCACTTCACAAAAATTTGCCGTTTTATTCGCCCTCTTTTTCATTCGTCTTTTTCTCGTTCGATCTTATGTTTGGTTGTGTTGCCATGTGCCTTCTATATGCTTGCATCTTCGCTTGCTAAAAATCTATTGATATGGATCCTCATCCACTTGCTAATCTTTTTAAAAGATCCAATCAGGATGAACCAATTGCTAGTGAGTTGAGTGCACTAGATTATCTTTATGAAGTTTTGCTTGAGATTCGTGAATCTGAAAATTGTGATGAAGAAATTTATGAAGTGATTCATGATAGCTCATTGAATGAAAAGCATGATCGCAATGATTTACTATAAATTCTATTAATGTCAATTGTGCTAATAATATGCAAAACCCCAAGCTTGGGGATGCTAATTTTGTTATGTCCACTACTTGTTGCAATGATCATGATTGGGGTGATTATTCTTATGATCTTGAAAATTTATTTATGCCTCATGATGAATATGTTTGCAATAATATTAAAAGTGGGTTCGGAAGAGTGTCAACTTTACCTAAAAATAATCCCACTATTTTGGAAGAGCGTCAACTTTGCATGCATGTGGATCATGAATAGAAAATTTATGTGATATTTATATTGTTGAATTTGAATATGATCCTACATCTAATTATTATGAGAGAGGAAAATATGGTCGTAGAAATTTCATTTTACTAAATTACCTCTCGTTATGTTGTGATTGCTATTGTTTCTTTCTTCTTCTTTGCATATGTTAGATGTTTCTTGTCTTGATGATTTGTTTTCTTATAAAATTCCTATGAATAGGAAGTATGTTAGACTTAAATGTGTTTGTCATATGCTTCATGATGCTCTCTTCGTATCAATTATTATCTTTTGTGTGAGCATCATTGAAATCTTATGCCTAGCTAGGGGCATAAAACAATAGCGCTTGTTGGGAGGCAACCCAATGAATAAAATTTATTTTTGATTTTTGCTTCCTGTTCTTGAGTGTTAGCACAATTATGCTACTATTATAATTGTGTTTTTTTGTGTTTTAATTAGTGTTTGTGCCAAGCAAAGCCTTTAGGATCTTCTTGGGTGATAGTTGTTTGATCTTGCTGAAAAACAGAAACTTTTGTGCTCACAAAAATAATTCTCATTTTTAACCATAGAGTGATAAAATACCCATTCCTATTGAAGTAGATCAATATACAAATTTCTCAGGCCGTCCTAATTTTTCAGAATTTTTCTACTTACAGAAGTATTTGAAACGTCCAGATTGCTACAGATTGTTCTGTTTATGACAAATTCTGTTTTCTTTGCATTGTGTGCTTGTTTTGATGGCTCTATGATTTTCTTTGATGAGTTTTTGCCATAGAAAAGTTGGTATACAGTAGATATAATGCAAGAACAAAATATGAATTGGTTTGATACAACACTTATAGTAGTGATTTATTTTCTTATACTAGCGGATCTCACGAAGGTTTTGTTGAGTTTTGTGTGATTGAAGTTTTCAAGTTTTGGGTTATCTTACGATGGATGAAGGAATAAGAAGTAAGAAGAGCCTAAGCTTGGGGCTGCCCCAGCATCCCCTGTTATTATCCAAAATAGAGCAAGCAACTAAGTGTGGGGATGCCCCCGAGCGGCATCCCCTCTTTCTTCTAACGACCATCGGTATTTTACTCGAAGCTATATTTTTATTCGTCACATACTATGTGTTTTGCTAGGAGCGTCTTGTATAATATGTGTCTTTGTTTGTTTTATTTTGTGTTTTAAGTCTTGATTCCTTGCTGGACACACCTATTTGAGAGATCCAAAATTATGTCATGACTTGTTAGAATTGCTCTCTATGCTTCACTTAAATTTTTATGAGTTGTGGACTTGCTCTAGTGCTTCACTTATATTTTTTTAGCATGGTGTGCTTTAGTATTTTTGAAGAAATGCTCTATTGCTTCACTTAGATTTATTTGAGAGTTAGTAAAATTTTCAAGAAATTCTCTCTTGCTTCACTTAAATTATTTTGATAGAAAGAAAGATTATGCTCATGATCTTGTTTGAGCTTATCAAAAGCAACATATGAAAATTAGTCCCAAAGTGATAGATATCCAAGAAGGATATAATAAAAAAAATTCATGAAGATCATTGGACAAAATAAACTTGACTCTTAGTAATAGTTTTGAGATATGATGATGTGATATGTGAGTTATCTTGATGAGTAATTATGTTTTAGTAAGAATATTGGTGTTAAGGTTTGTGATTCCCGATGCAAGCACGAAAGTCAATAATTATGCAATGAAATTATATCCTACTTGTGGTGCATTATTCGGTGTTAGTTATGCTTAATGCTCGCTTATGAGATTATTCATTTCTTGGTTGGTCGCTTCTCAATCTTTTGCTAGCCTTCATTTTGCACCAAGTATGATCACTACTTGTCCATCCAAAAACATTTAAACCAGTTTTGCCACATGAGTCCACTATAACTACCTATATGCGGTATTCTCTTGCCATTCTAAGCAAATTTGTATGTGCCATCTCTAATTTTCAAAATAAACTTCTCTTTTGTGTGTTCGTTTCTCTCGCGGAGCGGCGAGGGGTGGCTAATATTTTCCATGCTAGATGTGTTATTCTCATGATGAGTGTTTATTCACTTGTCATTGCACGAGAGTAAGGCAAAGGTATTAGGGATGCCGAGTCCCGAAATGAAAAATGAATTTACTTTATGTTGTCAAATAATAAATTCCTTGGAAAGTGTTGGTATGGAAGGCACCCGCGGATATAGTTAGCCATGGAAAGTGAAAGTATGGTGGAAAAAGGAATAAACTTTATTTTCTGTTTGGGAACCGCCTATGATATATCTAGCATGGAAAGTGTTGGTAACTCTAAGTCGTTTTCGTTGGTGGGATGGATACACCTCCCAAAATGTTTTTATCTCTAAGTTTTTCGCATTGAGCTCTGGCACCTCTACAAATCCCTACTTCCCTCTACGAAGGGCCTTTCTTTTACTTTATGCAATTTTTATTTTGAATTTGAGTCTCCATCTTCTCTTATAAAGCACCAACTAGGAGGCACTATGATCGTACTTGAGCATTGGGTGTAGTTAATATGCGAGTGTGTTTCATGAATGGATCAATGAATGAGCATGATGGGCCAGGGATAGCTTATTTTAGCATTAATATTTTGAAAGACATGGTTGCTTGTTGATATGCTTAAGTATTTAAGTTATCATGTCAAAACTAGACTATTGCTTTGAACAATATAAAAGTCCAAATGTCCGTGCTATGAAGAAAAGAATATGATATGAGATGATAGGCAGCATTCCACATCAAAAATTCTGTTTTTATCACTTACCTAATCGAGGACGAGTAGGAGTTAAGCTTGGGGATGCTGATATGTCTCCAATGTATCTATAATTTTTATTGTTCCATGCTGTTATATTATCAATCTTGGATGCATTATAATCATTTTATAGTCATTTTATATCATTTTTGGTACTAACATATTGACATAGTGCCAAGTGCCAGTTGCTGTTTTTTGCATGTTTTTTACATCGCAGAAAATCAATACCAAACAGAGTCCAAATGCCACGAAACTGTACGGAGACTTTTTATGGACTAGAAGACACCTAATGGGCCAAGGTTGCGCCTGGGGGGTGCTCCGAGGAGAGCACAACCCACCTGGGCGTGCCAGGAGGCCCAGGCGCGCCCTGGTGGGTTGTGCCCACCTCGGGTGCCCCCGGACCGCCTCTTTGTTTTATAAATACCCCAATATTCTAGAAACCCTAGGGGAATCGACAAAAATCAATTCCAGCCGCCGCAGTGTCTAGAACCACCAGATCCAATCTAGACACCATCACGGATGGGGTTCACCACCTCCATTGGTGCCTCTCTGATGATGCGTGAGTACTTGTTTGTAGACCTTTGGGTCCGTAGTTAGTAGCTAGATGGATTCATCTCTCTCGTTTGGTTCTCAATACAATGGTCTCTTGGAGATCCATATGATGTAACTCTTTTTGCGGTGTGTTTGTTGGGATCGGATGAACTTCAAGTTTATGATCAGATCTATCTTTTTATATCCATGAAAGTATTTGAGTTTCTTTGATCTCTTTTATGCATGAGTACTTACAGCCTCGTATTTCTTCTTTGATATTTGGGTTTTGTTTGGCCAACTTGATCTATTTATCTTGCAATGGGAAGAGGTGCTTTGTAGTGGGTTCGATCTTACGGTGCTTGATCCCAGTGACAGAAGGGGAACCGACACGTATGTATCGTTGCTACTCAGGATAAAACGATGGGGTCTATCTCTATATAGATAGATCTTGTATACATCATGTCATCGTTCTTATTGCATTACTCCATTTGCCCAAGAACTTAATACACTAGATGCATGCTGGATAGCGGTCGATGTGTGGAGTAATAGTAGTAGATATAGGCAGGAGTCGGTCTACTAATCTTGGACGTGATGCCTATGTAATGGTCATTGCCTGGATATCGTCATGAGTATTTAAAGTTCTATCAATTGCCCAACAGTAATTTTTTTACCCACCATTTGCTATTTTTCTCGAGAGAAGCCAGTAGTGAAACCTACGGCCCACGGGTCTCTTTCTCATATTATTTGCCTTTGCGATCTATTTTATTTGCCTTTTATTTTCAGATCTATTTAATCCAAAAATACAAAAATACCTTGCTGCAATTTATTTTATTTGGCGTTCGATCTATCAATATTTACAACTCTCTCACATCTGTTTGCCCATTTGGGGGCGCCGCTACCCAAAAGGGATTGACAACCCCTTTTACACGTCAGGTTGTGAGTAGTTGTTATCTGTGTGCATGTGTTGTTTACGTTGTGTTGCTTGGTTCTCCTACTGGTTCGATAACCTTGGTTTCATATATGAAGGAAATACCCATCCGCTGTGATGCATCATCCCCTCCTCTTTGGGGAAATACCAACGTAGCTTCAAGCGACATCATTGCCCGGCAACGCATGTTGGGCTATCTTGCCAGCTCCGCGCCTGTTCTCTTGACATGTCGCGGGACGGGTGTCATCTGTGGGTTTCTTCTAGAGGAAATGGCTGCCATGTGGTGAATTTCTGCCACTTAATCGCTTTGCGGCTTGACACCACACTGATTGACGACGTGGGTCGTGTTGGAGTCCTTGGTGAGGCGGCTCTACATCCGTGAGCCCCGGCAGGCCCTGCCGGGGTGCCTTGGTTGTCTACATCTCGAGGTGGCCTCGCCCCTTGCCGGGATCGCCTGCCCGACAAGGGAGGCTTCTTCTCCTGACGATATCCTGATTCCTTGACTTGTTCTTGGTCCTCCTGATCTGCATGTTGGTCCTTTGAATCTCTTGGTTTCTTGTATTCTGACTTGGGCTGGTGCTTCAACCTTGTTCCCGTGCCTGTGCACAGTCTGGGCAATAGACCCAGGTTTTGTTGCACCAACAGTTGGACAGAGTGTATAGGGCATGGTTTGTCCAGTAGTTCATCAAGGACTGTTCTAGATCCTGCTGGGGGTTTCTTCCTTTTCTCGGATGACTCATATTTAGCTGACTGGCGAGAGTGTGCGCGCTTCGCCCGAGCTCATCTGGATTCCTCGGCTTGGATTGACTTCATTTTCTCTTGCTGAGCCTGCCAAGCATCCTCCATGGCACAATATTTGCGCACAAGTGATACGTCTACAACGTATCTATATTTTTTTATTGTTCCATCCTATGAAAGTATCAATCTTGGTTGTTTTACATACATATACTAGCAACTTTATATCATTTTTTGGGACTAACCTATTGACATAGTGCCCAATGTCATTTGCTGTTTTTTTACTTTGCGGAATATCAATACCAAACAAAGTCCAATTGCCATGAAACTTTTTAGAGATTTATTTCTGTTGATAAGAGACCCTGGAAGTTTATGGAGCAGACAAGAGAAGGCCTTGGGGCCCACTAGACACTAGTGCGCGCCAGGGGCCTCTGGTGCGCCCTGATGGGTATTGGGGCCCACAGGAGGCTTCTTGACCTACCGCTGCCTCTATAAATACTCTAAAACCGCCCGAAAAAACTAGGGCACTCGACGAAATACTTTTTCCACAACCGCAAGTTCTAGAACCACGAGATCCAATCTAGAGGCCTTTTCCAGCACTCTGCCGGAGGGGGCAATGATCATGGAGGGGTTCCTCATCATCATTGCAGCCCCTTTGATGATGCATGAGTAGTTTACCACAGACCTATAGGTCTGTAGTTAGTAGCTAGATGGCTTCTTCTCTCTTTTCGATCTTCAATACAATGTTCTCCTTGATGTTCTTGGAGATCTACTTGATGTAATGACTTTTTGTGGTGTGTTTGTTGGGATCCGATGAATTGTGAGTTTATGATCAGATCTATCCATGAATATTATTTGAGTTTTCTCTAAACTCTTTTATGCATGATTTTTATAGCCTCGTATTTCTTCTCTAAATTATTGGTTTGGTTTGGCCAACTAGATTGATTTTTCTTGCCATGGGAAGAGGTGTTTTGTGATGAGTTCAATCTTGTGGTGCTTAATCTCAATGACAGAAGGAGACATGACATGCATGAATCATTGCTATTAAGGGTAACAAGATGGGGTTTATTCATACGTCAGTTTATCTTGTCTACATCAGGTCATCTTGCCTAATGCATTACTCTGTTTCTCCATGAACTTAGTACACTAGATGCATGTTGGATAGTGGTCGATGTGTGGAGTAATAGTAGTATATGCAAGAAGGAGTTGCTCTACTAATCTTGGACGTGATGCCTATATACATGATCATTGCCTTGGATATTGTTATAATTATTTTCTTTTCTATCAATTGCCCAACATTAATTTGTTTACCCATCGTATGTTATTTTCTCGAGAGAAGCCTCTAGTGAAACTATGGCCCCTGGGTCTATTTCCTATCATATTAAAACCAAAAATACATTGCTGCAATTTTCTTTTATTTATTTTATTATGTGTTTTAGTTAGATCTATTTATCAAATTTCATGCAATTTAATCTACCTCAATACCGTTAAGGGATTGACAACCCCTTTACGCGTGGGGTTGCGATTATTTGGTGTTTGTGTGCAGGTGATGTTTACATAGTGTTTCTTGGTTCTCCTACTAGATTGATAACCTTTGTTTCATAACTGAGGGAAATACTTACCTCCACTGTGATGTATCATCCCCTCCTCTTTGGCGAAATACCAACGCCGATTACAAGTAGCAACCAGGCCCGATAACTCGAAGAAGTTTTGGATGTGGCGGCGGGCGAGGGTGTTTAGGAGGCCTTTGTATTGGGGAATGCAGTATTTCAAAAAAAATCCTACAATCACGCAAGATCTATCTAGGAGATGCATAGAAATGAGAGGGGAGAGTGTGACCATGTACCCTTGTAGACTGAAAGCGGAAGTGTTAAGTAACGCGGTTGATGTAGTTGAATGTCTTCGCGATCCAGTCGATCAAGTATCAAACGCACGGCACCTCCGCGATGTGCACGTTCAGCTCAGTGATGTCCCTTGTACTCTTGATCCAGTTGAGGCTGAGGGAGAGTTTCGTCAGCACGACGGCAAGATGACGGTGATGATGAAGTTACCGACGGAGGGCTTCGCCTAAGCACTACAACGATATGACCGAGGTGGAAATCTGTGGAGGGGGGCACCGCACACGGCTAAGACAATTGTCAACTTGTGTGTTCTAGGGTGCCCCCTTTGCCCCATATATAAAGGAGCATGGGGGGAGGCCGGCCAACCCTCATGGGGTGCGCCCCCAAGTAGGATTCCTACCAGGAATAGGAATCCTATTCCTAGTAGGTTTCCAACAAGGGAAGAGAGGGGGAAGGAAGGAGAGGGAGAGAGGGAGAAGGAAAGGGACGGGGCGCCGCCCCCTCTTAGTCCAATTAGGACTCCTCAAGGGGGGAGAAGCCAGCCCTAGGGCCCTCTCCTCTCTCTCACAAGGCCCAAGTTGGCCCATTATATCAATCTTTATGTCTCGAACATTTCGAGACTCCTCGTCATGTCCGTGATCACATCTGGGACTCCGAACTACCTTCGGTACATCAAAACACATAAACTCATAATGCTGATCATCATCGAATGTTAAGTGTGCGGACCCTACGGGTTCGAGAACTATGTAGAAATGACTGAGACTCATCTCCGGTCAATAACCAATAGCGGAACCTGGATTCTCATATTGGTTCCTACATATTCTACGAAGATCTTTATCGGCCAAACCGAATAACAACATACATTGTTCCCTTTGTCATCGGTATGTTACTTGCCCGAGACTCGATCGTCGGTATCTCAATACCTTCTTCAATCTTGTTACCGGCAAGTCTCTTTACTCGTTCCGTAATGCAACATCCTGCAACTAACTCATTAGTCACATTGCTTGCAAGGCTTATAGTGATGTGCATTGCTGAGAGGGCCTAGAGATACATCTCCGATACACGGAGTGACAAATCCTAATCTCGATCTATGCCAACTCAACAAACACCATTGGAGACACCTGAGAGCATCTTTATAGTCACCCAGTTATGTTTTGATGTTTGATAGCACACTAAGTTTTCCTCCGGTATTCGGGAGTTGTATAATCTCATAGTCATAGGAACATGTATAATTCATGAAGAAAGCAATATCAATAAACTAATGATCATAGTGCTAAGCTAACGGATAGGTCAAGTCAATCACATCATTCTCTAATGATGTGATCCCGTTCATCAAATGACAACTCATGTCTATGGTTAGGAAACTTAACCATCTTTGATTAACGAGCTAGTCAAGTAGAGGCATACTAGTAACACTCTGTTGGTCTATGTATTCACACATGTACTAAGTTTCCGGTTAATACAATTCTAGCATGAATAATTGATACGTCTCCATCGTATCTATAATTTTTGATTGTCCCATGCCAATATTCTACAACTTTCATATACTTTTGGCAACTTTTTATACTATTTTTGGGACTAACATATTGATCCAGTGCCCAGTGCCAGTTCCTATTTGTTGCATGTTTTTTTGTTTCGCAGAATATCCATATCAAACGGAGTCCAAACGGGATAAAAACTAACGGAGATTTTTTTTGGAATATATATGATTTTTGGGAAGAAAAATCCACGCGAGACGGTGCCCGAGGTGGCCACGAGGCAGGGGGGCGCGCCCCTGACCCTCGTGGGCCACCCATAAGGCGGTTGATGCCCTTCTTTCGCCGCAAGAAAGCTAATATCCGGATAGAGATCATGTTAAAATTTCAGCCCAATCGGAGTTACGGATCTCCGGGAATATAAGAAACGGTGAAAGGGAAGAATCTGAGAACGCAGAAACAGAGAGAGATAGAGAGACGGATCCAATCTCGGAGGGACTCTCACCCCTCCCGTGCCATGGAGGCCATGGACCAGAGGGGAAACCCTTCTCCCAACTAGGGAGGAGTTTAAGGAAGAAGAAGAAGGAGGGGGCTCTCTCCCCTCGCTTCCGGTGGCACCGGAGTGCCACCGGGGGCCATCTTCATCACCGTGATTTACACCAACACCTCCGCCATCTTCACCAACATCTCCATCACCTTCCCCCCTCTATCTATAGCGGTACACTCTCCCGCAACCTGCTGTACCCTCTACTTGAACATGGTGCTTTATGCTTCATATTATTATCCAATGATGTGTTGCCATCCTATGATGTGTGAGTAGATTTTCGTTGTCCTATCGGTGGTTGATGAATTGCTATGATTGATTTAATTTGCTTGTGGTTACGTTGCTGTCCTTTGATGCCCATCATATGATTGCGCGTGTGGATCACACCCTAGGGTTTGTTGTATGTTGATAGGACTATGTATTGGAGGGCAAGAGTGACAGAAGCTTCAACCTAGCATAGAAATTGATGCATACGGGATTGAAGGGTGACCAATATATCTTAATGCTATGGTTGGGTTTAATGAACATTAGTAGTTGTGGATGCTTGCTAATAGTTCCAATCATAAGCGCATAGAATTCCAAGTCAGGGATGACATGCTAGCAGTGGTGTAACACCCTCGATGCGACTATATCTCCCACGTGTCGAGGCACGACTTAGAGGCATAATCGCATTGAAGGCATATGTCGCAAGTTAGGAAATCTTCACAACATCCCATGTAATATAAATCATAAAGGGGAGATAACATAGTTGGCTTACACTGGCTACATCAATGAAGTACATAAATAACATTACATCATCCAAACACTCATGTCCCGACTACGGCGCCAAAATAAAAGATAACCCAACATGCGACAATGGTCCCGTTCACCCCCAACTGGGCACCACTACTGATCACCAGGAAAGGAAACATAGTAACATTGAGAGTCCTCGTCGAACTCCCACATGAGCTCATACGCGTCACCTGGAGCGGAATCATCAGGCCCTGCATCTGGTGTAATAGTAAACTGTGAGCCACAGGGGACTCAGCAATCTCGCACCCTCGCGATCAAGACTATTTAAGCTTAATAGGTATGGCAAGGTAATTATAAGTGGAGCTGCAGCAAGCGACTAGCAAATATGGTGGCTAACTTATTCACAAAAGAGAGCGAGAAGAGGAGGCAAAGTGCGAGCGAGAAACTAGAGAGCAACCTGCGCAAACATTACTCCAACACCGTCTCCACTTCCCGGACTCCGCCGAGAAGAGGCCATCACGGTAACACACTCAGTTGATTCATTTTAAATAAGTTAAGGTTTCAAGTTATCTACAACTGGACATTAACAAATTCCCATCTGCCCATAACCGCGGGCACGGCTTTCGAAAGTTCAAATCCCTGCAGGGGAGTCCCAACTTAGCCCATGACAAGCTCTCATGGTCAACGAAGGAATAGACCTCCTCCCAAGACGTTCCGATCAGACTCGGTATCTCGGTTCTTCAAGACACTTCAACAGGTTAAAACAAGACCAGCAACACCGCCTGAATGTGCCGACAAATCCCGATAGGAGCTGCACATATCTCGTTCTTAGGGCACACTCAGATGAGCTCTCCATACAACTAAAACCAAACATCGAGTTTCCCCGAGGGGGCGCTGCACAAGACTCTAGTTTGGACCAACACTCAGAGGAGCACTGGCCCAGGGGGGGTTAAAATAAGATGACCCTCGGGCTACGGAAACCCAAGGGAAAAGAGGCTAGGTGGCAAATGGTAAAACCAAGGTTGGGCATTGCTGGAAAAGCTTTAATCAAGGCGAACTATCAAGGGGTTCCCATTATAACCCAATCGCGTAAGGAACGCAAAATCCGGGAACATAACACCGATATGACGGAAACTAGGGCGGCAAGAGTGGAACAAAACACAAGGCGAGAGGCCGAGCCTTCCACCCTTTACCAAGTATATATATGAATTAAGATAACATGGCAATATAATTATATCCCAACAAGTAAATAAATGTTCCAACAAGGACTAGAACTAGCAACGCTATAAGAGGGACTGAGCAAAGTGGTAACATAGCCAATCAACGGTTTGCTAGGACAAGGTGGGTTAGAGGTTTGACATGGCAATTTGGGAGGCTTGAAAGCAAGTGGTAGGCATCGTAGAAATGGCATAGCAAAAGAGCGAGCAATCTAGCATAGCAAAGATAGTAGTGATTTCGAGGGTATGGTCATCTTGCCTGCACAGTTGTCAGAGTTGACTGGATCCTCGAAAGAAAACTCAACAGGCTCCTCGTTAGCGAACTCGTCTCCCGGCTCTACCCAAACAAGACAAACAAGCAACAAGGATACAATCAACCACGTGCAAGGATCAAACAAGATGGTGCAAAGATGATATGCTATGCGGGATGCGATGCGGGATGCATATGCAAGATGTGACAAGGAAATGCAAGAACCTGGCCTAAAATTGGAAATCCAAGTGTGGCAATGGAAATATGAGATGAAATCGCTTCAAAACGATATAAAGAACACTGGAATCGGAGTTACGGTTTGGAAATGGCAAGCGATTCAAATATGACACCGGTGTGCGATTTACAGTAAGTAGCCATCTAAATGCAATGAGATAAACATGTTACAGCACCCAAACATGACAACAAAATACGTGGAAGGGATGCATTCAAGATGCTTAACAAAAGTCCCTTAGTGATCTTGAGCCAAAAGGGATCATAAAATACAATTGCAAGCATGTGAACATAGCAAAAACATAATCAGTTTTCAGACTTAGTGAAAACTGGCACATGCTGAAACAGAACTCAAGTAGGCATGTTTACGAGCTCGATGCACTCACTACAGTGCAAGTCATGATAAGATAAGCATACATCTATCAAGAACACACAAAATGAAAGCTATAAATGGCAATAACAATAGCATAGCATGCACGGATCAACTACAACATCATCGGCAAAATTGCAAACAAGTTGACAATCTGCCCAGATTCACAAAGTAGCAAAAGTAGAGCTCGATTGAGTCAATCTAGGGTGCTCCATAATTGCAAACAAATACATGGATGGTTAGAGCACTACAAGATTAACAAAACATCCTTACTGATCGTCCTCAAAAGAGGCACGGATCACTAAGAAACAACATGAACATATGGCCATATGAGATAAACAGCTCAAGGACTTAGTAGAAATGCTACGTCCCTGAAAACAGAATTGGCAAGTGCACCATTTTGCAAGCTTGCACAAGTCACCACACACATCACAAAAATACATGGGTTGCACCTCTGGAAAGATGACAAAATCTTTAACAAAACATATGTGGAGCATCAGGGCATATCATGCACACATTAATCATGGAAAAAATGACAAAAACCTAAATGGAGCAGCAGATCTGACAATTATCTCAAGTAGCCCTCTTCTAACAGCATTTCGGGCATCAAGATGAACTCAAATGAAAATTATGCAATGGAATGTAATGATGTACTCTCTGAGGTGAACATTTTGATATGCTATAAGCATGAATCGGAGTTACGGATGCAAAGTTACGGAGCTACGAACAAGAGCACTTGGATCTGGAATTTCGTGACTTAGACGAAAAAATCACCCCGAGATCTAGGGTTTGAGACGGCGCAGAAATCGAGGCGGGGTCGGGGCACTGTTCACCAGCGGGCTCGGTCGGCGGGAGAGGAAGAAGAGGCAAGGCCGGCCGAGGAGGCGGCGCGGGGCGGCGGCGCTCGCCGGCGACGAGGCAGCGCGGGGACGAGGCGGCGGGGCGCGGCGAAGGAGGCACGGCGCGGGCGAGGCGAGGAGGCAGCGAGGCGGCGGCTTCACCGGAGATGGCGCGCGGCGGCGGGTCGGCTGGCGACGGGGAAGGCGCGGGCGGGCGAGGGAGACGAGGCCCGGGCGGCGGCGGCGGATGTCCGGGCCGCGGGGGCCGGCCATGGGCCGAGCGGGCCCGCGCGCGGTGCCTCGGCGATGTGGTCCGGGGGCGCCACGTGGCGGCTCCCGGTTGGCGGCGGTGGATATCCGGCGCGGGGCGGACAATGTCCGTCGGCGGCGGGTGGAAATTTAGGCTTTCGGGGAGAGGTGATCCGCGAATTTGGAGGGGGGTGTTTAAATAGGCATAGGAGGAGCTAGGAGAGACCAAATGAGGTGCGGTTTTCGGCCACGCGATCGTGATCGAACGATCTAGATGATGGAGCAGGTTTAGGTGGGTTTTGGGCCAAATTGGAGGGGTGTTGGGCTGCAACACACACGAGGCCTTTTCGGTCCCTCGGTTAACCGTTGGAGTATCAAACGAAGTCCAAATGATATGAAACTTGACAGGCGCTCTACCGGTAGTAAACCAAGGCCGCTTGGCAAGTCTCCGTTCAATCTGAAAACATTTAATCCCCACACACGAAAGAAAGCTAGAAATGATCACCGGAGGAGAACGAAGCGCCGGAATGCAAAACGGACAACGGGGAAAATGCTCGAATGTATGAGACGAACACGTATGCGAATGCAATGCACATGATGACATGATATGAGATGCATGACAACGACAACAACACATGGAGACAAAAACCCGAACCCAAGAAAATAAATTAACTTAACGCTGGAAACGGCAAGAGTTGGAAGTACAAATTGGGAAAGTTACATCCGGGGTGTTACAACACTCCACCACTACGAAAGGATCTCGTCCTGAGATCTAGGACTGAAAGAACACCGGGTACTCAGAACGGAGGTGATCCTCGCGTTCCCAGGTAGCTTCACAGTCGGAATGGTGTGACCACTTGACTTTGAGAAATTTGATTGACTTGTTGCGAGTCTTGCGTTCAGTCTCTTCAAGAATAGCAACTGGGTGCTCACGATAAGAGAGATCTTCTTGGAGCTCAATGTCCTCGAAGTTGACGGTGCGGTCAGGAGTCTTGAAGCACTTTCGAAGCTGAGAGACATGGAACACGTCATGAACATTTGTAAAGTTTGAAGGAACTCGAGTTGATAGGCGAGGTCGCCTCTCTTGCTGACAATCTTGAAAGGTCCCACGTATCTAGGGGCAAGCTTCCCTTTGATACCGAAGCGACGAGTACCTTTCATAGGAGAGACGCGGAGGTAAATATGATCTCCGATCTCGAAAGCCAAATCACGGTGCTTACTATCATAGTAGCTCTTCTGGCGGGATTGGGCTGCTTTGAGATTATCACGAATGACTTTGCACATTTCTTCTGCCTCTGTGATTAAGTCATTACCCAAAAGCTGACGTTCACCGGTTTCAGACCAGTTGAGAGGGGTACGGCACTTCCTGCCATACAGAATTTCAAATGGGGCCTTGCCCGAACTTGCTTGAAAGTTGTTGTTGTAGGAGAATTCAGCATAAGGAAGACAATCCTCCCATTTCATGCCGAAGGAGATCACACAAGCTCTGAGCATATCATCTAGAATCTGGTTGACATGCTCGACTTGACCGCTAGTTCGAGGATGGAAAGTAGTGCTGAAGCGGATGTTGGTCCCATGGCCTTCTGAAAAGAATCCCAAAACTTTGAGGTAAAGATGCTGCCACGGTCTAAAGAGATCACTTGTGGAATACCGTGCCGACAGACAATACAAGAGGTATAGAGTTCAGCCAATTGAGCTGCAGTGATCGACTCTTTGATAGGCAGAAAATGAGCCACTTTGGTGAGTTTGTCGATGACAACGAATATAGCATCATTGCCACGCTTGGACTTTGGAAACCCAGTCACGAAGTCCATTTCAATGTGGTCAAACTTCCATTCTGGAATGGCAAGAGGTTGGAGGAGACCAGCTGGCCTTTGGTGTTCTGCCTTCACTCTTCTGCAGACATCACATTCATTCACGAATTGAGCGATCCCGCGCTTCATTCGAGTCCACCAATAAGCTTGCTTGAGGTCCTGATACATCTTCGTGCTCCCAGGGTGGATGGAGAGGAGAGAATTGTGAGCCTTGTTCATGATCACTTTACGAAGGTCACCTTTGGGTACAACAATACGATCCTCAAAGAAGAGAGTATCCTTGTCATCAAGGCGGTAGGACTTGTACTTGGGTTGACTCTTGGCAATCCCAATCTTCACCTTTTTCACCATAGCATCAAGAAGCTGGGCTTGGCGAATCTGGTCTTCCAAGGTAGGAGAGACTTGAAGGTTGGCGAGGAAACCTTGAGGAACAACTTGCAGGTTAAGTTTGCGGAAAGCTTCACAAAGCTCAGGTTGATAAGGCTTAAGAATCAGACTGTTGCAGTAAGCTTTGCTGCTCAATGCATCAGCAATCACATTGGCCTTGCCTGGAGTATACTCGATACTCGGATTATACTCTTGAATCATTTCGACCCATCGAGTTTGCCTGAGGTTGAGATTAGGCTGAGTGAAGATGTACTTGAGACTCTTGTGATCAGTGAAAATGTCCACTTTTCTTCCCAATAGAAGATGTCTCCAAGTCAAAAGAGCATGCACAACTGCCGCCAACTCGAGATCATGAGTGGGGTAGTTCTTCTCATTAGGCTTCAACTGGCGAGAGGTATAAGCAACAACTTTCTTCTCTTGCATCAATACTGCGCCAAGACCTTGGAGAGAGGCATCACAAAAGACCTCGTACGGCTTGGATTCATCAGGCGGAGTCAGAACTGGAGCAGTGATCAATTTCTCTTTCAAAGTGTTGAAAGCAATATCACACTCCGGAGACCAAACGTACTTGACGTGCTTTTGGAGAAGATTTGAGAGAGGCTTCGCGATCTTAGAAAAGTTTTCAATGAATCTTCGGCAATAGCTTGCGAGACCGAGGAAGCTACGGAGTTGCTTCACATTCTGAGGAGGTTCCCAATTCACAATTACAGACACCTTCTCAGGATTCACGGCAATGCCCTTGGCAGAGATGATATGACCAAGATAAAGAACCTCATCGAGCCAAAATTCACACTTGGAGAACTTGGCGTAGAACTGATGTTCCCTCAACTTATCGAGAACCAAACGCAAGTGCTTGGCATGATCTTTCTTGTTCTTCGAGAAAACCAGAATGTCGTCGAGATAGACCAAAACGAAGTCATTGGTGTAGGCGTTGAAGATGAAGTTCATCATGCGAGAGAACGTCGGAGGAGAGTTGACGAGGCCAAAAGACATGACAGTGTATTCATATGAACCAAAGCTTGTCCTGAAAGCCGTCTTGGGAATATCTTGCTCACGGATTCGAATCTGATGATAACCCATACGGAGATCAAGCTTGGAGAAAACTTGGGCACCTTTGAGTTGTTCGAACAGCTCGTTGATGTTGGGAAGTGGATATTTGTTCTTGATGGTCTTCTTGTTCACTGGACGGTAATCAACACAAAGTCGGTCTGTTCCATCCTTCTTCTTCATAAAAAGAACACCACAACCCCACGGAGAAGAACTAGGCCGGATGAGACCCATTTTCTCTTGAATATCGAGTTGCTTCTTCATCTCCTTCAACTCTTCAGGTCCGAGCTTGTAAGGACACTTGCACACAGGTTCCATGCCGGGCTCAAGATTAATAACGAATTCAACTGGCTGGTGCGGAGACATTCCTGGGAGCTCTTCTGGAAAGACGTCTTGATATTCGCAAACGACTGGAATTTGCGAGATGGCATCCAATTCACCCTTCTCATTGAGAGAAAACAGACGGATGGTATTATCCCGAGCGGCAAAGACAATTACATCCTCAGACGGATGAGTCAATTGAATCTTCCTAGCAGCATAATCAAGATGTGCCTTGTGCTTGGAAAGCCAATCCATTCCAAGAATAAGATCAATATCCGAGTCGCCCAGAACAATAGGAGAAGCTAGAAATTTGTAGTCGCCCAACGTGATAGTAATATCCGGGACGCAGAAATCGGCTATCATTTGTTTGCCCGGTGACACAATTTGCAAGGAACTTTGCAGATACTGATAATCGCACTCATACTTTGATGCAAAAGGTTTGGAAATGAAACAATGCGATGCACCAGTGTCAAAAAGAACTTTTGCAGGGATATCATTAACAGGAAGGTTACCCATGATCACATCTGACGAGTTATCTGCCTGGGCTGCATTCATCAAATTGACCTTGGCATGCTTGGGGTTATGCTTGACCACAGCTCTACTTGCCGATCTCACAGGAGGAGGAGGAGGAAGACGCCTCTGGTTGAAACACTTGTTGGCATAGTGACCCTTCTGTTGGCAATTGTTGCACGTGACCTCTGAAAGCGGACGGTGGTATGGAGCACTCGATCTTGGAGCTTGAGACGAAGTCTTGTTCTGAAAGCCAGGGTTGGGTGGGTGGGAAGAACCACTGCCACCTTTGCTCTTCTGCTGATACGGCTGACGGAACGGAGGAGGAGGAAGCCAATACTTCTGCTGCTTGGCCACTTGAGTAGAGGAAGAAGGAGTAACATCTCTGACTCGCTTCTTGGAAGCATCACACCTCAACTCAGCAGCCGCTTGCTTCAATGCCATGTTGTAGAATTCATCGTACCTCAAGGGCTCGTAGAGAACAAGAGCTAGCTGAATTTCTTCTCTGAGACCACCTCTGAACTGGTATATCATGCTCTTCTCATCAGGGACGTCCTGCTTGGCAAAGCAGGCGAGCTTCTGAAACAACTTGTTGTAGTCATAGACAGACAAAGAGCCTTGCTTCAGGTTGCGGAATTCCTCACGCTTGCTTTCAACCACGCTCTGGGGAATATGATGAGCTCAGAAATCTCGACGGAAATCATCCCAAGTGATACACGTCCACCTCGGGAATCCTTGTACTGCTGGAACCATTCTGCAGCTTGATCTTTGAGTTGGAAGGAAGCGAACTTAAGAAAGTCCTCAGGCCTGATGTTACTACACTTGAAATGCTTGCACAGATCCACTAGCCAACCGTCAGCATCGGTTGCCTCAACACAATTGCTGAAAGTCTTTGGCCCGTTAGCAAGGAACTGGTTGAGTGAAGCAAAGTGATTCTGATTGTTGCCTTGATTCCCTTGGTTGCCTTGATTGCGCTCTTGAAGAATTTGCATGATCAACTGTGTGTTTGCATTGGTTGCGGCCATCACAGCTTGCCATGCCTCCGGAGGAGGTGGAGGTGGTGGCGGATTAGGATTCAGAGTCGTGCGCGTTGGAGGAGCCATCCTGAAGAGGTTGACCACCATTAGCACATTGACAGATAAATATTGAAGCTGAATCCGACGGAATGAAAATTCCAACATATAGTCTTCACATCCAAACAAAATGAACGAATGCATTCCTCTCGAAATGGTCACATATCCATAATTGAGAAGCCACGTAGAATTAAGGTAGAGAAATAAATCAACAAGGTACGGATCAAGAACGAATAGTCGGTAAGAAATCCCAATCTCAAACCAATATCCGTGGAAGAAGAACTAGAGCTACTAGAATTCCCACCTATGAAACTCCCGAACTTTTCCGGTTATGCAATCAGGTGTTGGGGATACAGGGGAAGCATAATATCTCACCCAAATCTAGAAAATCCTACATCCAGCTATATCCATCCTTCAACACATAACCAAGAAACCTTCGGAAACCATCTACCTCAACCTTCTAAAAGCATCCGTTATACAAGTTATGGCGATACTCCCGAACTCCCGCCCCTGTACTGGGTGGCGTCGAGGTTATCTCACCAACGAACTGCATAAAAGAGATTTTCGATGTCGGCGTACTAAACTCGGGTATTCCAGAACTGGAACGATAAAATTATGATGACAACACCTCAGAGCTCAACTCCCCGGGACACTTCCACTAAACCCCTGACAGGAGGCACCAAGACAATGTTCTCATCATAAAACCATCTAAACGATTCCAAGATACCCGCGTGATCCTAAAAAAAATTTAGTGAAATTTGAGAAGAGAAGAGTCAAAACTCTACGTCAGGATGCCTTACCAGAGCGATGAGGAGACTGGGAAGTACAAAGAATTCCTAAACTCTCCGATATATAATTCCTAAATGACTCAAAACATTTTTCTAGACACAACTTGGCCGCTAAAAACGATCAAGCAATGGGGCTCCTAAGGTCAGGGAAGGCTCTGATTACCAACTTGTAACACCCTGATGCGACTATATCTCCCACGTGTCGAGGCACGACTTAGAGGCATAATCGCATTGAAGGCATATGTCGCAAGTTAGGCAATCTTCACAACATCCCATGTAATATAAATCATAAAGGGGAGATAACATAGTTGGCTTACACTCGCCACGTCAATCAAGTACATAAATAACATTACATCATCCAAACACTCATGGCCCGACTACGGCGCCAAAATAAAAGATAACCCAACATGCGAAAATGGTCCCGTTCACCCCCAACTGGGCACCACTACTGATCATCAGGAAAGGAAACATAGTAACGTTGAGAGTCCTCGTCGAACTCCCACTTGAGCTCATACGCGTCACCTGGAGCGGAATCATCAGGCCCTGCATCTGGTGTAATAGTAAACTGTGAGCCACATGGGACTCAGCAATCTCGCACACTCGCGATCAAGACTATTTAAGCTTAATAGGTATGGCAAAGTAATTATAAGTGGAGCTGCAATAAGCGACTAGCAAATATGGTGGCTAACTTATTCGCAAAAGAGAGCGAGAAGAGGAGGCAAAGCGCGAGCGAGAAACTAGAGAGCAACCTGCGCAAACATTACTCCAACACCGTGTCCACTTCCCGGACTCCACCAAGAAGAGGCCATGACGGTAACACACTCAGTTGATTCATTTTAAATAAGTTAAGGTTTCAAGTTATCTACAACCGGACATTAACAAATTCCCATCTGCCCATAACCGCGGGCACGGCTTTCGAAAGTTCAAATCCCTGCAGGGGAGTCCCAACTTAGCCCATGACAAGCTCTCACGGTCAACGAAGGAATAGACCTCCTCCCAAGACGTTCCGATCAGACTCGGTATCTCGGTTCTTCAAGACACTTCGACGGGTTAAAACAAGACCAGCAACACCGCCCGAATGTGCTGACAAATCCCGATAGGAGCTGCACATATCTCGTTCTCAGGGCACACTCAGATGAGCTCTCCATACAACTAAAACCAAACCTCGAGTTTCCCCGAGGGGGCGCTGCACAGGACTCTAGTTTGGACCAACACTCAGAGGAGCACTGGCCCAGGGGGGGTTAAAATAAGATAACCATCAGGCTCGGGAAATCCAAGGGAAAAGAGGCTCGGTGGCAAATGGTAAAACCAAGGTTGGGCATTGCTGGAAAAGCTTTAATCAAAGCGAACTATCAAGGGGTTCCCATTATAACCCAACCGCGTAAGGAACGCAAAATCCGGGAACATGACACCGATATGACGGAAACTAGGGCGGCAGGAGTGGAACAAAACACTAGGCGAGAGGCGGAGCCTTCCACCCTTTACCAAGTATATAGATGCATTAAGATAACATGGCAATATAATGATATCCCAACAAGTAAATAAATGTTCCAACAAGGAACGACCTTCAATCTTCACCTGCAACTAGCAATGCTATAAGAGGGGCTGAGCAAAGCGGTAACATAGCCAATCAACGGTTTGCTAGGACAAGGTGGGTTAGAGGTTTGACATGGCAATTTGGGAGGCTTGAAAGCAAGTGGTAGGCATCGTAGCAATGGCATAGCAAAAGAGCGAGCAATCTAGCATAGCAAAGGTAGTAGTGATTTCGAGGGTATGATCATCTTGCCTGCACAGTTGTCAGAGTTGACTGGATCCTCAAAAGCAAACTCAACAGGCTCCTCGTTAGCGAACTCGTCTCCCGGCTCTACCCAAATAAGACAAACAAGCAACAAGGATACAATCAACCACGTGCAAGGATCAAACAAGATGGTGCAAAGATGATATGCTATGAGGGATGCGATGCGGGATGCATATGCAAGATGTGACAAGGAAATGCAAGAACCTGGCCTCAACTTGGAAATCCAAGTGTGCCACTGGAAAGATGAGATGAAATCACTTTAAAACGATATAAAGAACGCCGGAATCGGAGTTACGGTTTGGAAATGGCAAGCGATTCAAATATGACACCGGTCTGCGATTTACAGTAAGTAGCCATCTAAATGCAATGAGATGAACATGTTACAGCACCCAAACATGACAAAAAAATACATGGCAGGGATGCATTCAAGATTCTTAACAAAAGTATAGCACTGAGCTACGACCAATTCATCCATTAACAGGTTCAAACAAGCATGGCAAAAATGCATATGGCAAACAGATCTCACACTTAGTGAAATTAACACTTGTCTGGAATTTCAGATCAGGTAGCCCTCTTCGGAGCAACAAAAACTATATGCTACAGGACCTGAACATGGCAAAGTAAAGCATGGCATGGAGCTACCCAAAGAGCTTAACAAAAGTCCCTTAGTGACCTTGAGCCAAAAGGGATCAGAAAATACAATTGCAAGCATGTGAACATAGCAAAAACATAATCAGTTTTCAGACTCAGTGAAAACTGGCACATGCTGAAACAGAACTCAAGTAGGCATGTTTACAAGCTCGATGCACTCACTACGGTGCAAGTCATGATAATCTAAGCATACATATATCAAGAACACACAAAATTCAAGCTAGACATGGCAAGAACAATAGCATAACATGCACGGATCAACTACAACATCATCGGCAAAATTGCAAACAAGTTGACAATCTGCCCAGATTCACAAAGTAGCAAAAGTAGAGCTCGATTGACTCAAGCTAGGGTGCTCCATAATTTCAAACAAAGACATGGATGGATAGAGCACTACAAGATTAACAACACATCCTTACTGATCATCTTCAAAATAGGCACGGATCACTAGGAAACAACATGAACATATGGCCATATGAGATAAACAGCTCAAGGACTTAGTAGAAATGCTAAGTCCCTGAAAACAGAATTAGCAAGTGCACCACTTTGCAAGCTTGCACAAGTCACCACACACATCACAAAAATACATGGGTTGCACCTCTGGAAAGATGACAAAACCTTTAACAAAACAAATGTAGAGCATCAGGGCATATCATGCACACATTAATCATGGCAAAAATGACAAAAACCTAAATGGAGCAGCAGATATGACAATTATCTCAAGTAGCCCTCTTCTAACAGCATTTTGGGCATCAAGATGAACTCAAATGAAAATGATGCAATGGAATGAAATGATGTACTCTGTGAGATGAACATTTTGATATGCTATAATCATGAATCGGAGCTACGGATGCAAATTTACGGAGCTACGAACAAGAGCACTTGGATCTGGAATTTCAGGACTTAGACGAAAAAATCACCCCGAGATCTAGGGTTTGACCCGGCGCGGAAATCGAGGTGGGGTCGGGGAACTGTTCACCGGCGGGCTCGGTCGGCGGGAGAGGAAGAAGAGGCGAGGTCGGCCGAGGAGGCAGCGCGGGGCGGCGGCGCTTGCCAGCAACGAGGCGGCGCGGGGACGAGGCGGCGGGGCG